>NC_090838.1:53272142-53573571 GCF_028021215.1 Eschrichtius robustus
GATCTCTATGAGTCAGGAGACCTTTGAGGGTGGATGACTCAGGCCCCTCTTCCTTTCCTGCACTCCGGGCTGTTCCCCTCTCCAGCTACCTGCCAAGTCCTCCCATCAGCTCTTTAACTACTTGATAAGAACAAAGGCTCACCTCTCTGGGCAAGGGGAACTCAAGGCCCAGGACTTCAGCCCTGGTTATCCATTAGGAGGAAGGGGGATGCTTTATTTTTTCATTATGAGCCTTTAGCTGACAGAAAACAAGGGCAAGTTAGTTTCTCAACCTGGTTGCTCTGTTACACACTGCTGCAGGGGTCCTGTCTACAAAGAAGAGAAGGTGCTGGATGTCCGGTGGAGGTTAGATGGCCCCAGACAGTGGTCAGCGCATGTCAGTTGAGTGTGGCAGCCTCGTAAGGGTAGGGCCAATGGCAGGTAGCCACAGCTCTGGAAACAGACAGTGTCTCAGCGTCCTGGCACTGTGCCCGACCTGTCTGAGGCCAGCATCTTTCCAGTTGAAATACATGTGGTTTAGGAGAAAGGGAACTGGGTTGGGTGACAAAATGGGTGGTTTCAGGAGGTCTGCACGCAGAGAAATCTGGGCCTTGGGGCATTAGAGGGAGGTAGCAGTACCAGAGAATCGGAAAGTCGGCTGGTAATTCAGAATCAGATGAGGGAAGGCGTGGAACCCCACCCGGCCTCTGGCCACCAACTGAGCACTAAAGGGAAGCAGATCTGTTTCTTGTGTGTAACCTGCCCACTCCAGGATTTCTAAGAAATGCTTGGCCTCTATTTCTTGGTTCTCCTGGGACCAGATATGTAATAATATGGGTACATTTTAACTTGAAAAGGTAAAAACATCCTTCCAGCTGCATCCTCCTTTTCTTTCAGAGTCAGGATAATGTAGCAGGAGAGCTTGGTTCTGAAATCAAATGGAAAGTGTTTTTGTTTCTGGAGATTAGAAAAAAACATTGTCAAAGAGCCAAGGCCTTATCTGTAAAAAGAAAACGTGAAATGGGCTGAGAATCCTGCTTAATAATTCAGAGACCAAACTGAGCCAACAAGAAGCTGGAGCAACTTATCAGATATACCCACACCCTTCTCTTTTTATCAGCTTGCAAATGTCCTGGTTGGCACCTGGTTGGAGAGAAGCAGTCAGTGACAAGTGGCGCTAAACCATTCATTCAATAAAATGTCCATGATTGTTTACTATATACCAGCATACTTGGCTAGGAGCTGAAGATACACACCAGAATGAGGCACAGCCTCTGCCTCATGGACCTTGGAATCTATACCATGGTTCTCAAACTTTAATGCACATCAGACTCCCCTGGACGGCTTGTTAAAACACAGATTGCCAGGCCCCATTCCTGGAGTTTCCAATTTGCTAGGTCTGGGATGGCCTGAGAATCTGCATTCCTAACAAGCTCCCAGGGGATGCTGGTGCTGCCTGGTCCTCGACCAGCCTTGGAGAATCCCCCATCTAGGCAACCGTTTCACCCAACCATCTTTGCCTCTTGGTACAACCCGGCTCGCTCTGGTGAACTGGAGGAATTTTGGAGCCCTGGCCCAGATTGTTGACAACCTGAGGTCACCTGCCCAGGAGCTGCGGCCATCCCAGGCCCCCGCCAGTGAAAGGAATCAATATCTTAAGGCACACTATCCTCTAGGGAGACCATGCAAAGGCCTAGGCACCAACCCTGAGATGGGAGCATGTGCAGCGTTGAGAGATCCTCTGTTGACTTTTCTTTGGAAACGAAGGCCTTATTTTGCCACCAGCCTAGCACAAGCCCACAGCTCTGGGTGTCGAGTCTGGGGTGGGGTGCAAGGGAGTCTTCCACAGTTTTGTCCTCCCTCCATCTGGAGCCTCTGCTCCTCTCTTCCTGTCATGTTCTTGACGACCCAAACAGCTCACTCCCCTTCCAGGCTCACAGGCAACGCAGGCAGGTCGGATGCCAGTCGGGCCTTTGTAATCTCCACCTGAGTAAACAAAGCGGCAGCGTCAGAAGGAGCTCAGTGGGGCCCTGCTGCAGCTGAGGCTCGTGTGACAGCCATGAGTACAGGGAGGAAGGGAGAGGGTGAGTGACAACAGCCCTTTGTACCAGGAGCTTTTGAAATGCATTTGAGGAGGGGTGCTGGCCAGAGGGACAGCTGACCTGAGGCTGGATGCAGACCCCATTTTCCAAATGACAGATCATCTTGTGAGTCAAAATATGCCAAAATTATATTTTTCTGACAGCTTATGGAGGTATCATTCACATACCATACAACTCACCCCTCTAAACTATACAATTCATGGCTTTTATTATATTCACAGAGTTGTGCAACCATCTTCACAATCAATTTTAGACCATTTTCATCCAAAAAAGAAATCCTGGACCTTTTAGGTCCCCATCCTTTCAATCCTCCCCCAGCCCTAGGCAAACACCAATCTACTTTCTGTCTCTATAGATTTGCCTTTTCTGGACCTTTCGTATGAATGGAATGGAAATGTGACAACCTACATTTGGGTCCAAAACATGCTTGGCAGAAACTCAAGATGGGCACAGATATTTTGGGAATTGTAACTTGACCTTGGAGTCTCCGTTGTCTCAGGGTGTTAATTCCCAGGTCACAAGGCTATGGTGAGGATGTGAAGGACCAGCCCAGGCCTGGCACCCCGCTGCTCAGTGCAAAGGAGGCTTAGTGATAAGATCAACTGTGGAGCAGCCTGGGATCAAAGTGATCTTATTAAGAATCAGTGGCCTGCTGTGGCATTCCAAAAGTTCAACCACGAACTAACGCTGTGCAAGAGGTGTTTTCCCTGCCTCTCAGCCAGCAGGTTCTGTCTGGATGCCGAAGTCAGCAGAGCAGTGCTCTGCTGTCCCTCACCAAAGAGGTGCAGAAACTTTCAGCCCCACTGAGACGGCTCCTGCTGTCTGAGAGAGAGGGGAGGCTCTCTGGGGTCCGCTATGGACCCCCGTCTCCTCTGCATTCCCACATTCCTCCTGGCTGTCCTTTAGGCCTTTCCTGATTTCTCTGCAAGCCCTGAACTGCCCCTGCCAGGACCTCTGCTGACGACTACACGGGCCGAGGCAGAAGGCTTCTTACCGGGTCCACGTGAGCTGGTTGTTTTTGTTGCTGCTATAGCAACAGCCCCGTTTCAGCTCCCTGTGAAAAGTTCCACCCCCAGGAATCCTCCCCCTCTGCTCTGTTCAGACCCCTGCTTGTCCTTAGTGCATGGTGGGAGGCCCAGAACCCGGGTCAGTAATGGACCCTCTGCCCCAGCCTGTGTCTGGGGCGGAAGCTCTTTCAGTGGCCACTTTTCCTGCCTCGGGCGTCTGACAGGAATGCCAGGAACCCACCTCTGCCTCTGCCCTCTGCGGAGGGATTGACGTCTGCAGGGTCCCTCCCTGCTGGCCCACAGGCTCAGGCCACAGAACCATCACCCCTCACCCTCACATCAGTGGTCTGCGGTCTTTCTCGACAGTTGCAGAACAGAGTCTGGGGTCTCAAGTGAGGGGAGGGCCAGAGTCCTGCCGTCTGCCATGCAGGTCCCCCCGCACAGCAGTGAGTTCGGCTCTGGGAATGGAGGGGCTGGGATTGAGGCTGGCGCAGGGGAGTAAGCAGGGGTGGGGGGTGGGGGGGAAGCTGAGGAGATGGGCAGGGAGGAGGGAGGGTAAAGAGAACATCCCTTCTCTGAACTGTGTGTCCAGTGGGGTGTGATTCCAGCCTCCCAGGGGAGGGGTTGAGTGGCTGCCTGAGACCAGTAACCAGAGCTCTGGGACAGCCCCCAGGGGCCAGCAGGGCAGCAGCTGAGACAAAGGCTGAAGGTCAGTCAGGACAGCTCTGACTGGTGGGTGGGTCTTATCAGTGACAGTGTTGGCCTGAGACCTACCCGCCCCGCCATAAGCTCAGAGTTGGGGAAAGCAGCCTTCGGGATCTTGTGCAAGAGGCAGCCAGGGAAACAGATACCACGGCCTCAGCTCACAGCCTGGGTGCAGGCCTGGGGCCCACTAGGTTGAGAGGCCTGAATTATTAAGCCCTGGGAGAGAGGCCGGCTGGCACCAGCGTCAAGGGGAACTGATCACCCTCTCTTCACAGTTGCCCAGGAGGTGAAGAATTCAGCTACTTCCAGCGCTGGCTGCCCCAGTGTGACCACAGCTGTAAAGGACATCTGGCTGGCCTTGGAGGGACCCTGGCCTAGGCTGTTCCTGTCCCCACGCCCCAGGTTTCTCAGGGCCTTTTGTTTACAGGTTCCAGCTCACCTCTGCCACACACATCTTCCACATTCCCCTTCCCCCAAAGCAGCTTGGCTTCTTCCCTTCCCCGCAAAACAAGGCCCTGCAGCCTCCCAGGGGCCATGGTCTCCAAAGCCCAGGGGTCCACCTGCACTCAGATGTCAGCCTGGGGCTGGCTGGCAAGAGCCCCCCCAACCCCCATTCAGCTGGAGGTGTATGGAGGAGGCCGGACCTCCTCCCAGATCTGCTCTGGGCTTTGGGGTTCCCCTCTGAGCAGCTAGGGTTAGGGAACCCCCATAAGAGCCCCACTTCCAGTGCCTGGGGAAGAAAGGCAGAGGGATCCATCTGAAGTCAAGGAGATAAGATGGTGCCTGTGAAGCCTGGAAGGAGAGAGGCCAGGCCCGTGCCGATGCCACTCTGTCAGGATCTAGAGTCCTGGGCCAGAATGAGCCTGGCGGGCCCAAGGAGGATCTGGCGGTTGTTGGAACCAGCAACCCCTTCCTGGTTTTCTTTCCTGCTGTCCTTTCTCTAAATGCCCATATTCCTGAAAATTGATGTTCTACTAAGACGAGGACCAGCTGGGGCGGCAGGGCATCTCTGGGCCCTCACTTTTTTGATAGCACCACTCACTCTTTCCTTCCTGGCCTAGCTTTGGGCCTGATATCCCCCTGCTTCCCTTCATCTGGACAGTTAGGAAAAATTGTCCAAGACTAGCAGATGGGACCAAAGGAGTTCCAAAAAGCCCCGGAGTCATTCTGGGCTTGGGAGTCATGCAGCACAGCCCACCCCAAACTTTTTGGCACCAAGGACCGGTTTCGTGGAAAACAATTTTTCCATGGACCGGGAGTGGGGTGGGGGAATGGTTCAGACAGTAATGGGGGCGATGGGGAACGATGGGGAGCGTGGCAGATGAAGCTTCACTTGCCTGCCGCTCACCTCCTGCTGTGCAGCCTGGCTCCTAACAGGCCACGGACCGATATGCGGTCCGAGGCCCCGGGAGCTGGGGACCCCTGACAGGCCTGCCCTGGGCAGATTATCTGGTTTTCTAGGGGAGTAGACCTTTGTCTAACTTGCTGTTTACTATTGATTAGGGTATTTTACAACTTTTTAAGGAAGGCGTAGAAAACTAATAGCAATACGGGACTGTTACATAGTGATGCAAATAAAAATATTTTAGTCAAACGGCTAAGGTTTTATTTTATATAACGTAATTTAGCAATCATTTCAATATTCTTCCTTTCAGTTATTATAAATATTTCAGTATCTCCTGTACTTTTTTGAACCATCCTGTTGGTTCTCTCATTAATTAATGAAATACATTTTTGTTACATGTACATTCTACATTTGTACAAAAGCCATGTTTTAAAAATTTTAATTAAAAAATCACCATATAGCAAAATGGATGTTTTTCATACATAGTTCTATGAATTTTAACCCATTTAAAGAGTGCAACCACTGCCACAATCAGGATACAGAACAGTTTCATCCCCCCCGAAACACTCCCTGTGCCATCCCTGCAGAATCATGTTTTTGATGTTGTGTGTGTTTTGTGTGTATGGTAAAAAAAAAAAAAGAAAACAACCCACACATCATAAAATTTAAGCATTTTTAAGTATACAGTTCAATAGCATTAAGAATATCTACACTGTGGGACTTCCCTGGCGGTCCAGTGGTTAAGACTCTGCACTTCCACTGCACGGGGCACAGGTTTGATCCCTGCTTGGGGAACTAAGATCCCATGTGCCACGTGGTGCGACCAAAAGGTAAAAAAAAAAAAGAAAAAAAAAACTACATTGTTGTAAAACAGATTTCCGGAACCTTATCATCTTGCAGAACTGAAACTTTGTACCCATTAGACGGTGACTCCTCTGTGTTCCCTCGCTGCAGCACCTGGCAACCACTATTGTACTTTCTAGATCTATGAATTTGACTAGTTCAGATACATCACCTAAATGGAATCATACCATGTTTGTCCTTTTATGACTGGCTTATTTCACTTAGCATAATGTCCTCAGGGGTCATCCATGTTGCACCATGTTTTCGACGTTTTGAAAATCATTCTTTGACAGAATGCAGAAAGATGTCCGTGACTGGGGTGTTGCTGGCCTGTCTCTATCAGTCCCCCCAGCCTGAGGGAATTCCCTATCTGACCCCTCTGTCAAGCCCGGGGAAAGCCTTGGGGTTTCAGAGTGTGCCTCTGTCCTGCTTGCCCCACTTCTTGCCCTCCCTTGCAAGGCTCCCAGGATGCAATGAACTCAACAGAAGAAAACCCCTCAAGCAGCAGGGTGCTTCGGGACATCTTGGGGTGCGAGTGGCGGGGTTAACCACACGAAGGGTAAATAATTAAACTGAACGTGGACACCCAAGCCAGATGTCCCCTGATTAGCTCCTTACTTCAGACAAAGGCAGAACACGTTGGTGATGAGAGCCTTCACCTTTTCCTGCCCAGCAAGGAGAATCAGGAACGTGGCCTGTAGGAGGAGCTCAGCAAACCTGGGGAGTGAGCCGGCACGAGACTTAGGACCAGCGCAGGGCCAGGGGCCCAGACAAAACCCCTAAATGATTTACTTGGGCCTCTAAAATGCAGTCAGCTAGACACTTTCCTGCCCCCTCTCCTCACGCAATGCACACACACAGACCCTAAACTCTTCCACTCAGCATTCAGAATCTGTGGTGTGTGTAAGTGCCAAGTAGTTTTCACAGGTCTAAAATTCATAACTCTCTCTAGTGCCCCCTTAAAATTTTTTTGAACCTTTTCTTTGCCTTTATGAGCAATGAAAGCAGACTTTCTTGGAGTGTGCTGTGTCTACCCCCAGGCATCTCTCTCCCTCTCTGAAAGCCTCATTTTCCCCTCCTGGGAGAGGTGTGTGATGGGGCTGGTAAAGAAAGGAGCCTTAGATACTGGTTCCAGCAATGCCCAAAGGCCTTATCATCCTGTGAAGCCATTTAAACACCTGGAGCCTCAGTTTCCCCTCTGAGAAACTATGACAACACTTTACCTAACACTTGATAGTGTGTTCCACCCTGGATTTCTAAGTCCTCTTCATATGAATATGCCTTATCTCTAAGGTGACTATAACTTTTAGCCTCTAAACTGTGACATTTTTTTTTGGAAGCTTTTCCTTTTTTTGTTTTCTATTTTGTATATCTTTATTGGTATAAAATTGCTTTACAATGGTGTGTTAGTTTCTGCTGTACAACAAAGTGAATCAGCTGTATGTATACATATATCCCCGTATCCCCTCCCTCTTGAGCCTCCCTCCCACCCTCCCTATCCCACCCCTCTAGGTCGTCACAAAGTAAACTGTGACATTTTTAAGAGTGAAAGGGGGTGCAAATACTGATTACACTGGGACAATATGTGTAAACTGGGACTGTGGCAACTAACTGGAGCTTCCTCCACGGAGAGGCCTTGTCTGTCCATCTTAGAGCCCCCTTTGTATCCATCCTGGAGCTTTGTTCACAGAGATGCTCAGTGAACACTGGCCGATGTCTGCCTCCTTAAGATGCTCTTTTCCCAAGAAATCTAGCCCAGGGCAAATTTAGGGGGAGAGGCTTCTCAGTTTAATTCAAACACCTTAATGTAGGTTGGGTTGGCTTTGGTTGTTAACGAGTTGAGAATAAACACTAAGAGACAGCACGTGACTGATGTTGGGGAGTGGACCCCTTCAGAGCAGGCTAGGATTGGGCTGCCGAGCATAGTGTTCGTCTGACACGTCACAATCGATGTGGCAGAATCTCCTGGGACCACAGTTGTATGTAAGGGAAGGAGTATGTGTTGGCATACCCAGGTGGGATTTCGAGTCTCAACTTTGCATGAGAACCTGCTAGGACTGCTGGAAGAAATGAAAAGAACTTTAATAATTAACTGCTGGATCCTAGGAAAGCAGGTTGCCATCTCTAGGGAAAAAAATAAAAGGTGACCTTGACCTCTGAAGAGTAAGCCTGGGTGGGCAAAGAATTCACTCCGACGTAGAAGGCTGTGGCTTGAAATTGATGGGGAAAAAAAAAAAAAAAAAGAAATTGATGGGGAGGAGTCTCTGTACCCCTGGCTGGTTGATGGTGGTTGACGGTAGATGACTTCTGACCCAGCTGTGGGTGGAAGAAGCCAGGAGGCCACAAGAAAATGGAATTAGGACTTCCCTTGTGGCTCAGTGGTTGGGAATACGCCTGCCAATGCAGGGGACATGGGTTCGAGCCCTGGTCCGGGAGGATCGCACATGCTGCGGAGCAACTGGGCCCGTGCGCCACAACTGCTGAGCCTGCGCTCCAGAGCCCGTGTGCCTAGAGCCCGTGCTCCGCAACGGGAGAGGCCACCGCAATGAGAAGCCTGCGCGCCGCAGCGAGGAGTGTCCCCCACTCGCCGCAGCTGGAGAAAGCCCGCATGCAGCAATGAGGCCCCAACACAGCCAAAAATAAATAAATAAATAAATTAATTAATTAATTAATTTTTAGAAAAAGAAAATGGAAATAGCTGCCGTGTTCCTTTTGGAGCGTTATAAAGAAGTTGTGAATACTGGTGAGGAGAGACACCTCTCCCAAGGGTGGTCAGAAGGCCGTGCAGACTGTGTTCTGCCACATCGAAGGAAGCGCACTCACACAGCAGACACTAGAGACAGATCTTTCCAGCATGTGGCAGCCAAGTGTTGCATCCCAACAAAATCAGGCTATCATGATGGCTCCTGATAGAGGGAGTCCAGTGTCTTGAGGAAGGGCACCCTTTGGTCTAAGTGGCACAGGGGCACAATATGGAGTAGTGGTGGCCAAGGTCAGAGAACAGGATGATGTCCCCACTGGGCAGTGACACTGACAACAAAAACCTGGGAGCTGTGTTGTTAATGGCCAACACCAGCAGTGACGTATGGAGTCAACAACATTGACCTTGGTGACGGCTAGGTTGGATTTCATGGCAAAACCCACAGCAGTCCCATTGAAGCAAAGAGGAGAATGGCACCAAAGAGAAGTACAGGAAGGCTATATCAGCTGAGGTGGTGTTGATAAGATACCGAAGTCCTACCTGGGAAAGGACAGGGCAGTGGACTGGAGTTGAAGATATTTCTGTCACACTGCAGTTGTGACCCATTCCCTTAGGACACTCCGTCTGGGGAGAACATATTACACGGGGGCTGGAAAAACTGTTTTAAAGGCCATGATCTTTAAATCATTAAAATTTATGATAAGTGGCCTTACCTGGTGTTGTAGGGAGAATCATCAGCCATCATTAAATAAATAACCTTTGTTTTTCCTCACCCAGAAGATACCACAGTTTCCCATGTGAGAAGCAGGTTGAGCCCCAATCAGTGCTTGGAATTTCGAGCACCTGCCCTTATGACTTTAGATGTGTGGCTCATACTCAGAACTACTACTTGCTTTCTTTGTCCACAGGGCCTGATTATACAGGGTACGTCTCCTTTCTCTGCAGTCATGCCAGCCTCTCACTGGACCTCAGTTGTAGCCACTCTGGAGGATGCCTGCCTATCTCTCTTTGAAGTGAATTATTTTGGGCATGACACTTAGTCTATATAAAGTTAGGCAATACTGAATATACTCTAAACATTTGCTCAAAAATTATTCAACTGTTTTCATGGGATAATACAATTTCATTAACTTCTCACAGTTTAATTCATGATTATTCTACGTGGGCTGAGCCAGAAGCCCTGCCAACCCTCCCACCCCATCCTTTTAAGATTAAAATATGTCCCTTATTGATAAAACATTACATATTCACTGTAAAAAAAAAGTTAAAAGATACAGGTGGGCAAAAAGAAGAAAATAAAAAACACCCCAGTTCCATTCTCAGACTTAACCACTATTCACAACTTGATGTATATTCTTCAAGATCTTCTATGTAAGGATACATGAATGCTTGTGTATAAAAGGCACTCACATGCCTATAAACACAAAGAAGGCTACGTCCAGTTATCTCAATAACTACATTATTTGTTTCTAATACTTCAACTTTATAAAATATTTGCCTCTTTTTATTTCATAACCACCTGTTCTTATTTATGGTGGTGGCTATTTATTCATTTAGTTCTCTGAAGTTTTATATACATTTTGATTTAAAATGTCTTCAAGATTGCATATCATCTCCAGTTCCTTAAGTGTAAATTTTCTTGTTTTGGGGGTCTAGAGACTTTAGTGTTGTTGGTCTTCCTTATAGATTTTGTAATTCTTGTCTATGAGCTCATCTTCCACAGAAGCCATCTTTCCAAGGATGTCTCCACTGTGTTCTCTGGGTTATGGAGGGAGGATTCCCACAAGGGAGGTTTCAGTGTTGTCCTTTAGGATATAGCACTGCCAGACCAAACCTTAGGCTAGTGGACCAGGACTGTTGACTCTGTTTTCATCCGTAGCTGGGCAGATGGCTGTGTTCAGTATAATCTTTGCCTGGTCCTCTCCAGTGTGGGGCAGCATGGTCCTGTCTCCTGACCTCATGACTCTCTGCTGCATGGGGGGCTCATGGCTCACTGAAACCCCAACCCCAGTCACCCAGTCTGAGTCCCCTGTGGGTCTCACAGCTTCAGTTCTCATTTAAATCTTTGTTCCTGAAACTGAGCAGGACCCTGTGGGGCCTTCCCAGGGACAGGCCACCCCCTTCCCCTGTGTCCCCTGCCTGTTGTTTGTAGAAAAGTGTTAGCCTCCTAGGCCTTCCCTGAGTTCCAAAGAGCAAATTTAATTAAAGAAGTAAGAAAATGCAGAAAGAAATAAAAACAGTCAAGCAAGACGAAATAATAGTGTAACCATAAAACAAAGTCAAGGACCTTCAGTTCCTCCTCAAGGGCTATAGATAATATCCTAAGTCATATCTTTGAGTGTTTCTGTAGGTACTAAAATCCCCATCAGGTGGAAGAAGTTAACTGCATGCTGACCACCAGCACAAGGACCACCAGACCGGTTGGAGCCAGAAAACTGATAATTGAGATTCCCAAAACATTCACCCGTTTACCTCACCATCAACCAGTCAGAGAATTGTGCACGGGCTGATCATACACCCCACAACCCTCTCCCTCATACTGTCTTTAAAAACCCTTTCCTGGAAGCCATCGAGGAGTTTGGGTCTTTTGAGCATGAGCTGCCGGTTCTCTTTGTTTGGTGCCCTATAATAAATGCTATAATTTCTTTCACCAGAACCCAGTGTCAGTAGATTGGCTTTGCTGTGTGTCAGGCAAGCAGACCCAAGTTCCGTTTTGTAATATTCCTACTCTGTCCCTAGAGATTTGCCTTTTTTGTTTGGAGCTTGGAGATGACATTTTAAAATGTGTTTTCATATTTTATCAAGCTTTTCTATGTATTTGCAATAGGAAGTTAGGGCAGTAGGGGAGGTTCACCTAGCGCTCATCATCTCGACCTGAAATTCAATACCAGTTATCCCTATGTTGGGTGATTTGTGCTTGTCTTCCATAGAGCAACATGTTCTTAATTGCTTTAGTTGTTTTGTCATTTTCCTCCATGTTCACTATAATTATCTCAAGCTTTTCCTCTGAGCCAGAAAATTTGTTAGCTTCTCTGATGTTTCTAACTTATCTAATAGATCTATAAATCTCTTGTTTTTGTCCTTAATTTTTTGCCTTCACTCTAGATTTCCTTTTTATTTTATTTAGTTGATTTATCAACTCATCCTTGGGCTCTTTTTTATTAAGTTTCATAAACATACTAAATATGTTTAAATTAATTATACACTAAACGGATATAATTTACTAAATGTTAAATTAATATAATTAACTATTAAATTAATATAATTAATTAAATATTCATATTGGTTCTATAGTGTGAAGCACTCAGGAGTTTTCTTCTGTAACTGGGACAGTGATTACTTCTAGACTGGCTTTGTTTATCTTTTTCATATTCTGTTTCTTGCTTATTTTCCTTCTGTTCCCCTCCTCTGCCTTCTCCTTCTTGTTCTTCTTTTTAAAAATCTAGCATGTTGGCTTAGCTTCCCTAACATTTCTTTTAATTTTGTATGGGTAAGTCTGGCCAGACGATCTAATGCTCTGAAAGTGTGAGAGCGAGTTCCCCTTGACACCCTTTCTACCTACCTGTCATTCCCTTGACACTAGAGTTTGGGGGATGGGAGTACTTCCGGCTTCACTGAGGTCTGAGGGTTACAGGGACAGATGAAGGACAGATCTGAGCTCTGCTGTCTCTCCTGAAATCCATTCAGTGCCCCACACCAGGATCCTCTTTACCTAACAGGGATGTGACCTCCTCCTGGAGCTTTGGCTTGTTCCTGGAAGGCACCTTAGAGCCCTGAAAAAACAAGTGCAGCTGCTCCTCCAGCCCCTGTTGGCCTCCCTGATGGATTTCTCCCTGGGATTTCTCCTCGACTTTCCCCAGGCTGCCTATTCAACCTCTCAGCCCTCTCTCTGCCAAATTGTGACGAACTGATGACACTCCTTGAGGTCTTATTCTCTAACCTTCTCTTCTCATTCAGCTCCAGGTGTGTGGAGGGGGAGAGACAACTAACATTCCATTCTGGAATTCTCTGTTTCTTTTCTCTTGACACATTTTCAGTCTTATGAGGTTGTTCTATTTTCCATATTCGGTTGACTCTGGTTAACGTTTGGCTTTCTTCTAAAAAAGTTACTTTTCAATCACTTAAAGATGAGTAAAATATTGGGTTGGTCAAAAAGTGCCTTTGGTTTTTAAGTAAAAATAAAAGACACATTTTTCATTTTCATCAAGAACTTCATTGAACAATGTATTCACCCTTTTGTTCCACTACCTTCTACCATTTTTTCAGGCAACTTCATAATTCCACCTTCCCAAAACTTTTTATCTTTTTGAGCAAAGACCTGTTCCAGGTGCCTTTTACAGTCTTTCAGTGAATTGAAATGTTTTCCATTAAGAGAATTTTGTAAAGACCGAAATAAATGGAAATCCAAAGGTGCAATGTCTGTTGAATACAGCAAATGAATCAGAACTTCCCAGCCAAGCTGTAACAGTTTATGCCTGGTCATCAAAGAAACATGTGGTCTTGCATTATCCAGATGGAATATTATGCATTTTCTGTTGACTAATTCTGGATGCTTTTTGTCGAGTGCTGCTTTCAGTTGGTCTAATTGGGAGCCGTACTTGTTGGAATTAATCGTTTGGTTTTCCAGAAGGAGCTCATAATAGAGGATTCCCTTCCAATCCCACCATATGCACAACATCACCTTCTTTGGATGAAGACCGGCCTTTGGTGTGGTTGGTGGTGATTCATTTCACTTGCCCCATGATCTCTTCTGTTCCACATTATTGTACAGTATCCACTTTTCATGGCCCGTCACAATCTGTTTTAAAAACGGAACGTTTTAAAAACGTATAAGTAGAGAATCGTATGCGGAAATACAGTCAAGAAGATTTTTTTCCCTTAAATTATGTGGAACCCAAACATCAAAGTGATTAACATAACCAAGCTGGTGCAAATGATTTTCAACCTTGATTTGGATATTTTTTTTTTTTTTTTTTTTTTAGAATTTATTTATTTATTTATTATTTATTTTTGGCTGTGTTGGGTCTTCGTTTCTATGTGCGGGCTTTCTCTAGTGGCGGCGAGTGGGGGCTACTCTTCATTGCAGTGCGCAGGCTTCTCATCGTGGCGGATTCTCTTGTTGCGGAGCACGGGCTCTAGGCACACGGGCTTCAGTAGTTGTGGCATGCGGGCTCAGTAGTTGTGGCTCGTGGGCTCTAGAGCGCTGGCTCTGTAGTTGTGGCGCACAGGCTTAGTTGCTCTGTGGCATGTGGGATCTTCCCAGACCAGGGCTCGAACCCGTGTCCTCTGCATTGGCAGGCGGATTCTTAACCACTGCGCCACCAGGGAAGCCCTGATTTGGATATTTTGAGTATGTCGGCTATCTCCCGTGTGGTATAACATTGATTGTTCTCAATTAATGTCTTTTTTTTAAAAATTTAATTAATTAATTTATTTATTTAGGCTGCATTGGGTCTTTGTTGCTGTATGCAGGCTTTCTCTAGTTGTGGCGAGCAGGAGCTACTCTTCATCGTGGTGCGCGTGCTCCTCATTGTGGTGGCTTCTCTTGTTGCGGAGCACGGGGTCTAGGCACGCGGGCTTCAGTAGTTGCAGCACACGGGCTCAGTAGTTGTGGCACATGGGCCCTAGAGCACAGGCTCAGTAGTTGTGGCGCATGGGCTTAGTTGCTCCACGGCATGTGGGATATTCCTGGACCAGGGATCGAACCCGTGTCCCCTGCGTTGGCAGGCGGATTCTTAACCACTGCACCACCAGGGAAGCCCTCAATTAATGTCTTGACTTGATCGCTATCAACTTCAACTGGTCTACCCGACCGTGGAGCATCGTCCAGCGAGAAATCTCCAGCACGAAACTTCGCAAACCACTTTTGACACGTTCGTCAGTCACAGCACCTTCTCCGTACACTGCACAAATCTTTTTTGCATTTTTTTTTTTTTTTTTTATGGAATTGCCCAAATGTGTCCTAAGAGGTCTGTGGGTTTTCAGCTGAGACACATTATCTGTTCCAGTCAGAAAGGAAGCTATCAAGCAACCCCATTCTTTTTTTTTTTTTAATAAATTTATTTATTTATTTATTTATTTATGGCGGTGTTGGGTCTTCGTTTCTGTGCGAGGGCTTTCTCTAGTTGCGGCAAGCGGGGGCCACTCTTCATCGCGGTGCGCGGGCCTCTCACTATCGTGGCCTCTCTTGTTGCGGAGCACAGGCTCCAGACGCGGAGGCTCAGTAGTTGTGGCTCACGGGCCCAGTTGCTCCGCGGCATGTGGGATCTTCCCAGACCAGGGCTCGAACCCGTGTCCCCTGCATTGGCAGGCGGATTCTCAACCACTGCACCACCAGGGGAGCCCTCTTTTTTGCATTTGAGTTGCGTTTTTACCTCTTGAAATAATAAAGCATAATATGCCGAAAATGTTGCTTTTTTCTTCCATCTTCAATATTAAAATGGCTACACAAAAAGTCACCAAATTTGATAAGTCTGTTTTTTTAAATGCATGCTACTATGACAGCTGTCACATACAATCTAACAAAGTTGTTTCGAATGAAGTTAAAGACAACTAAGTGGGGGCTTCCCTGGTGGCGCAGGGGTTGAGCGTCAGCTTGCCAATGCAGGGGACGCGGGTTCGAGCCCTGCTCTGGGAAGATCCCACGTGCCGCGGAGCAACTAGGTCCGTGAGCCACAACTACTGAGCTCTGCGCGTCTGGAGCCTGTGCTCCGCAACAACAGAGGCCGTGATAGTGAGAGGCCCGCGCACCGCGATGAAGAGTGGCCCCCGCTTGCCGCAACTGGAGAAAGCCCTTGCACAGAAACGAAGACCCAACACAGCTATAAATAAATAAATAGTAAAAATAAAGGCGTTCCTTTAAAAAAAAAAAAAAAAGACAACGAAGTGCTATTAGAGCCATCTTACGGAAAAAACCGAACGAACTTTTTGGCCAACCCAATAGAAGACAGTTGTGTGATCTGGCATCACTGTACCACCTTTACTCAAAGTCTAAGCAGATGTAGCCATCGAGAACGCCTCATAGGATCCCAGGGACTCCTAGGTTATCGCTACCTCCAGGGGCTGGTTCATGCTCCTCAGACAGTAGACCCTCTCAGTCTCTTTCTCAGGCCCTCCGACCCCTGGTTTCCTCATCTGTGAAACGAGTGTGCTGTATATGCAAGTAACTTATGTTGAAAGTTCACTGTGTCTAAAATGAAATTATACTTCCTTCCTACACCCAAAATGTAGAGTTTCCTTCTCGATGATTTCTGAGCGTTTCCTGAGGCACAGCCTGATGTGAGCTCCAGAAAGTCTCTTCCATCCAGCCTTCTCACCTTGCTACCATGATTATGCCTCTGTAGCTCATGAGACTGGTCCCACGGTGACTCTGCCAGGCCTTGGGGAGAGGACACTGCCCTGCTCCCAGCCCCATCGCCCCTATGACAACAGGCTCCTGAGAGTAATTTCCACCTGCCTTAGAGGAGACGTGTCTGCTACCCACAGGCCTCCATCCGGCAAGGGCCACTTCAACCCCTACCAACAGCAGTCTCCAGGCCCACTTACTGCACAGAGAGGAGGAGAAATCCTTTCCTCCCCCAGCCCAAGGCATTCTCCCTTGCCTGCCACAGGATGACTGACGGTAAGAACACACTTTATGTTAAGGAGAGTCTCCCCATGCCCCCCAACACCCCTCCCACCACATACCCAAAGGTGTGGCCTCATCCCCTTGGCTCAGAGAAGAGAACCATCATCGTCTCCAGTCTGAAGGTTTTGGTCTTAGCCAGGGGCCAGTCCAAGTAACAATATTCTCTGCCCAGTGCATTGTCACAGCCTTTCCTCTAACCTGGAATGAGGAGAGGGTCAGTCTGCCATCATCTGGTCACCTCATCTCCCATGAACGAATCTTGAACAATTCAATACCTACATCTCCCAGGAACCAACAATTATTTTTAGCCATAGAGCATCCTACACCCAGATGTAAGGAAAGAGAACACCTAAAACATGTGCCTAATTTTTGGGGGGCCAGTTCTGCTCCTATACTCAATTTGTGTTCCCAGACAGGACGTATCACTTCTTAGATCAGAAGCACCCTATCTGGGCTTCCTCCAGAACAATGCTGGCTGCTTGCCTCACATCTGATTGACTGCAAGTGCTGTTTGACATGATTAAAACTTGACAACAAAGAATGAACCCTAAAGTAAACTCTGGACTTTGGGTAATTATGATAGATCAGAGTAGTTTCATTACTTGTAACAAACGTACCCCTCTGGTGGCAGATGTTGATAATCGGGGAGGCCATGCATGTGTGGAGGCAGGAGGTATATGGCACATCTCTATATCTGCCCCTCAATTTTGCTCTGAACCTAAAACTGCTCTTAAAAATTGTCTTAATTTAAAAAATTCATTTTTGAGCATACTGGTGTCTGGCTCACAGGAAAGAGTTTCAGAGGCTGTGCCCGAGATAAGGCTGACTTCTGGAAGCCTCTCCGTAGACAGGCACGACTCCCCCGGGCTCCCACCCCTCGCTGGATAGTAAGCCTCAGAAGCTCCAGCTCGGCCCTTCCTGCCCGGCTTTGGCAAGCCCTGTGTCTGACGGGACTGCCCCTTTTCTCACCTGCCTGAGGTCTGTGCTGCAGAACATTCCAACCGCTCAAGAAAGGCAGGACCAATGGGTTATTCAAGGCCAATTAAAGTTTCAGCCCAGCTCCCCATCGCCTTACCTGTTACCACCTCTACAATTTTCACCTGACGGGACTGGGGTGGAGGGAGGGAGTTGCTAGAAGGATTATTTCCTGTTCCTGCCTTGGAGAGGCTGCTGCGGCTGTCCTGACCTCTGTGCTGGGCAGAGAAGGAGGCCAAATACACGAGCCCCATCTTAGTGCAATGACCACGTGAGGGCTTTGGGCCTCCCTGGGATCCTGAATCTGGAATCAAGAGCCGCAGAGAATGAGGAACAGGGGCCCTCTGTGGAGAAAGACTGAGAACTTTTCTTCACAGCCAGAAAAATTGCTATTCCAGAGGAGACTGGAGATTGTCTTTGGGCCTGAACCCCTCTTCGGTCCTGCCTTTCTTGAGCGGTTGGAATGTTCTGCAGCACAGACCTCAGGCAGGTGAGAAAAGGGGCAGTCCCGTCAGACACAGGGCTCGCCAAAGGCGGCAGGAAGGGCCGAGCTGGCGCTTCTGAGGCTTACTCTCCAGCGAGGGGTGGGAGCCCGGGGGAGTCGTGCCTGTCTGCCTGTCTGCGGAGAGGCTTCCAGAAGTCAGCCTTATCTCGGGCACAGCCTCTGAAACCCTCTCCTGTGAGCCAGGCACCCGTGTACTCACATTTTAACAAACATCGTGACCTTTACATAATACAGGCCTGGGGGAAAGCCAGGGCAAGTGTTCCCACTTTGAAATGCCTCATAAATGACATGGCATCTTCTGTACACGGGGATGACATGAGTAGCCCACTGTCACCTGAGTCACTTTTTCCAGATGTGGTGTTGGGGGCTGGAGGGAGGCAGCCAGCTGGTATCACGGAAAAAAACTGGATTCGAGTCTCGGTCGGAGGCTGGCTAACCACACAGACTGCAGCTGCTGGCAGCCCCGCCTCACTGCACGGGGTGTTTCTCAGCTGTGATGTGGGAGATGGAAGTGATCCACGCCTGGTATTTCTCACCTAGAATGCGTGCGCTCATGGGTGTGAAAGCACTTGAAAAAACCACTGGCTATTGATTTGACAGGCAGGCTGCCTAGGGGAATACACCCTGGACTCAGTGTTTAAAGGCTCAGGTTGGATCTGAGCTACCTCTTGGTCATGTAAATTTAGGCAAGGTACTTAATGTCTCAAGGCCTCAGTTTCCTCACCTGTCAAATAGGTATAAACACCCTGGACCTAACTCCCTCAAGAGGTGGATTAAATGAGATGGGAATGCACAGGAAGTGCTGTTATTTGATGCTGTCAAAGGTAAAGGCCTCTTATTTGGGGGCAGGACACATCTTAGCCTCCACAGACCCATCCTCTCTCAAGGGAGGAGAGCATCTGCCGGCTGGTGGCTGTGGTAACCTGGACCAGTGGCTGGCTTCCTGCAGGGGCTTTTCTGCTTGTGCAGTTTCAGTTTCCTCTCTTAATCTCAGTCCAAGGCCGGAAGTGCGGAGGCGCGTGGACTTCTCAAGCAGGGGCCCTCTGCAGAGCATGCTCTCTTCGCTGGTACTGCTTGCCATCACTTCGCCCTGCTCTGTGGAACAGAAAAGAGAACCTGGTCACACATCTCACTGGTTTCTCTGTTTTCTTTTTGTGACTCATTTTTGTGAATATTTCAAGTAAAAACTTTTGGGGAAGATACTTCTTGGCTTAGTTTTCTGCTCCCCCATTTTCTCTGCACCAGACTGATGAGTCTTCCTTCTTTGTCCAGCCCAACATCCCCAGGGAACAGGCTGGGGTGCCTGAGATCACCAGTTGCCTGGGCTGTCTTCAGCCAGGACCTGAGAGGGTTTGGGCATTTCTATAACAGTGGAATTCATTCTGTGTCCTTCGTGAAGAGTGGAGGCCACTTGCCTCCCCTCTGCCTCTCCTTGCAGGCAATTGGCACTGGATGAAGTTTCTGTCAGTGACCTGCTCCTCTGTGTCTGGGTCCTGTGTTCAATGCAAAGTTCCTGAGAGTTCCCACGGTCTGCAGAAGCGACAATTCCTATTCCCAGAAAGTCAAGGTCTAGCCTGGGAGGACTTTGTAACTTCCCCAGGTTTGCTATTTTCACCATCTCATGTTTCCTGTATTTATTAGCTGTGAAACGCATACAACAAAAATGACCTGAGAGCTTCTGGTGAACATGTGGAGATTTGAGGAGAGTGGGCCCTCGGAGAGGACCCCTTCCCCATACCTTGTCCTATGCATCTCTTCCATCTGGCTGTTCCTGAGTTATGTCCTCTTAAAATAAACCTGTAATCTAGTGAGTAAGTGGATTTCCCGAGTTCTGTGAATCACTCTAGCAAATTAATCAAACCCAAAGGGGGCTGTCATTGAACCTCTAATCTATGGCCTGTTGGTCAGAAGCACAGGTGACAACCTGGACTTGCATTTGGCCTCTGAATTTGGGGGGTTGTGGCGCGGGTAGTCTTTGTGAGACTGAGCCCTTAACCTGTGGGATCTGACGCTATCTTCAGGTAGATAGTGTCAGAACGGAGTCGAATTGTAGGACACCCAGCTGGTGTCAGAAAATTGCTTGTTAGTGTGGAGAAAACCCCCCACGCCAACACACACACATAGGAATTGGTGACCAGAATCATTTAGTTCCCTAGAAAGGAACAAGCCCAGGATGTGAGTGCATCTCTCTGTCTGACCCCACTGTACCATTCTGCCGCTGCAATAGAGCTGGGGTTACGCCAGCTCTTTGACTGGTTAGAAAGCTGGTTAGGAATCAGCCACAAGGTCCCCATGACCATCCCAGACCGTCATGCTGCTGGAGGGCCGTAACCCTCTCCTGACTGGCCCCTGACCTAGGCCACCTGTTCCTACCATGTTTACTACTAGTCTCCTCACCCCTGGACCTATTTTGAGGGTATATGAGCTTGGCCATTTTAAACCAAGGAGGTAAACTTATTCATCACCTGCTGTGAGTCCTGTGTTGTAGTCTCATGCTCACAAAATCTCTGCAGACTGTAGGTGGAATGCAATCCCCAGTCAATGGAAGCAGGAGCTGAGACTGGAGGGGTCGAGACTGTGCTGATTGTCCCACAGCTGGTGCTGGCCGGACTCCAGAACTCATGTGATTCACCTTGAGAGATGCCTTCAGAGAAAGGGACAGAAGCCTTGTGGGTCATGCACTTAGGAGCTGGAAGGACTTAGATATGAACTATTTCCTCCTCCGAAAAATGGGAATCATGCTAGTACCTTCCTCATAGGGTCATTGTGAGGCTTCCATGAGTTAATTAAGGTGAAGCATTTTCAACAGTGCCTGGCACGTAGGAAGCGCTGAGTAAATGTTATTAGCTATTGTTAATATTACCATTGTTGTCTTGCATACCTCCTTTACTTCACACAGGTAGAAGGGGAAGTTCGGGATTAGAAACATGCCCAAGGCACTGTCAGCTCCAAATAGCCAATTCCGTGCCTGCTTTCCCATATTAAATGGTCGCATGACAAAACCATAAGAAAGACCGTGCGGTACGGGTTACAAATGAGTGGTGCAGACGTTTGAACATCCTATCAATCATCAAAAGCATGTGTTGTCAATATTTTTATTAAATAAACTTTGGTTTTTAGAGCAGTTCTAGATTTACAGAATTATTGTGAACACAGCACAGTTCCCATATAGCCCATACTCAGTTTCCCTTTTCACTAACATCTCGCATTAGTATGATACATTTGTCCCAATTAACGAGCCAATATTGATACATTACTATTAACTACAGTGCATACTTTATTCATAGTTCCTTGATTTTTACCAAATGTCCTTTCTCTGTTCTGGGATCCCGTCTGGACACCATATTACATTTAGTTGTCGTGTCTCCTTAGGCTTCTCTTGGCTGTGCCAGTTTCTCCGGCTTTGTTTTTGATGAACTTGGCAGTTTTGAGGAATACTGGTCAGGTATTTTGTAGAACGATCCTGCTCCTTAACTGGGATTTGCCTGAGGTTTTTCTTATTGTAAACTGATGCTTTGGGTTCTGGAGAGGAAAAACACAGAGGTAAAGTGTTACCTCATCACATACATCAAGGGCACATCCCGTCAGTGTGACTTATTGCTGTTGATGTTGACCTTGGGTTGACCCCTGGTTGAGGTAGTGCTAGGCAGGTTTTTCCACCGTGAAATTACCCCCGCCCCCTTCCATACTGTATTCTTTGGAAGGAAGTCGCTATGCGCAGCCCATACTTTAAAGACTAAGGAGTTACGTTCCCCTCCAGGGTGATGTAGCTACATAAACTATTTGGAATTCTCCTGCATGGAGAGATTTGTCAATACGTGTGTGTTAAAATAGACATGTAACGTTATAATTAACTAATAGTTTAAGGTACAGTATATAATTAGAGTGAAATTTATTCTTACATTGAATGTAATCTACCTATCAGAGTCTCCTTCTTGGTGATATCTATTATTTGTAGCTAAGGTGTGGTCAGATCTGATGAGAGCATCATGTTTTTAACAATTGTGAGAGCTAATTTTTATTGAATGTTTACTCTGTGCCAGGGCTAGTCCCAGTGCATCATTTGCTGTATTAACTCAATCATCACAAGTATTTCCTGAAGTGAGAACTATTATCACGTCCATTTTACAGATAAGGAAACAGAGGCCCGGGCAGTTGGATACCACGCTCATACAGCTAGAAAGAGGCAGAGCTGGGGGGAACCCTGGCAGTTGGGCTCCAGAACCTGTTCTGTGGCCTCCACCTCTGCCTGCCTTGCCTGGTCAGGCCTCAGTGCCAGAAACACACCCTCGTTCAACCTCCTTGAGGGAAACAAAGCTGCCATCATCCTAGGAGGCAAGGCGGTCCTGAGGGTGCAAACCAGTTGTAGGACTGGCCGCCAGCTTCCAGGAGCTGCCCTGAGACTCCAGGCCACTTCTGGGTCTGAGCTAGGCACAAGGCAATCTGAGCTCTTTGAACTTGGCCGTTGAGCAGATGCTCACCAGCCTCAGTTTTATCACTGAGGTCAGTGCTCTCCTCAGAGGGCTGCTGGAGCAGGAGAGGAGACGCATCTGTCAAGCTCTCAGCAGCAAAGCTCTCGGGGCCTCTGCCACAGGGCTTAGCTCTGTGCTAGGAACCCCAGCGCAGCCAAGAGACCATGAAACCAAAAGTCATTTAAAAATAACTTGTCTTTCACTTGCATTTCTCCCATACCACCAAGTGAACCCACGGCCTTTAGCAGCACTTCTGATTTCTCCCCGCGGTTGGGAGACCCTCAGTGCTTCTTCCATTTCCCTCCTGGCCTCTCCCCTGTTGATCTCACTGCAGGTGGCCCTGCCCTCTGTCTGGCTCTCAGATCCTTCCTCCCCTGGCTATTTCCTTCCTTCCCCTGATTTTTTATCTTAAGAGTGGCTGGCAAAGCAGGTCTCCTTCCCTCGGAGGTTGGGGTCCAGGAGAGATGGAGAAGTGCGGAGCCAGGACACTCTGGGGATGGGAAAGGCTGGGAACTCGCCAGCCATTTCTGTCCCCTCACACCAATCCTGGCCATTGTTTGGTAAGCGACAAGGTACCTGTGTTCGTTTCCTAGGGCTGCTCTGACAAAATACCACAAACTGGGTGGCTTAAAACAGCAGAAATGTATTCTCTCACGGTTCTGGAGGCTAGAAGTCAGAAATCAAGGTGTTGGCAGGGCCATGTTCTGTCTGAAGGCTGCAGGGGAGTACCCTCCCTTGCCTCTTCCCAACTTCTTATGATGGCTGGCAACCTTCGGCATTTCTTGGCTTGTAGATGCAGCACTCCAATGTCAAACTCTGTCTTCACATGGCCTTCTCCCATGTGTATCTGTGCTCAGACTTCCTTCTTATAAGGACACCAGTCACTGGATTAGGGTCCACCCTGATCCAGTATGACCTCGTCTTAATTTGATTACATCTGCAAAGACCCTATTTCTAAATAGGTTCATATTCTCAGGTTCAGAGGCTAGGACATATCTTTTGGGGATATGTCCAGCCCATAACAGTGCCTTATTCTGAGCTAGCCCATTCCTATCCCCAGACCTGGTTCCCTCAGGCCTGTAAAGTTGTCTCTGACTTTAGTACAGAAGAACCTGTGAGTCCCCTGCCAACAGATAGCAGAACCTCCCTCTGGCTTCATGCCTTCAGAGCCTCACTGGAGAGTAATGGACCAAGCAGGTACTTGCCTGATGCTGTGAGGGAAGGACTGGAGGCATAGCCAGTGCGAATACATTTTCCGGAAGTGACAACTTTTCAACAGTTTTTAAAAATGGTAATAGGTTGACATAATGTTTTAAAGGTTACATGTCAATATAATGTTTTCCTAAGACTATGAGTAAAAAATGTTTCTCCTATGAAGAATCAGAGTGAAATACGATATTAATAGTTTCATATCAGTGGGAAAAAGAGTAACTATTCAATAACTGAAGCTAGAAAAGCATCCACATGGATAAAAATGAAACAGGATACCCATCTAACACCACACACATGAAATCAACCCTAAATGGATTACGGACAGCGTCAAAGCACGTCTTCATCAATTCATCTGAGTAGAAGAGATAAATGACTATCTTTCTTGCGCTAGAGAAGGGAGGAATTTCCTTAATAAAGTGCAAAAAAGCACCAGCCAAAAAGAGAAAAGATTGATAAATTTGATCATGTTAAATATATTGTAAAATTGAATATTCACATTCTCCATTTGCATCAGGATACACATATGAGAATATTCTTAGCAGCTCCTTACATAATAATAAAAATAAAAACCCCAGAAATATCTAAAATGCCCACTGACAGGTAAATGGATAAATAAACTGATATATTCACACAGTGGGCTATTATACAACAATGAAAACAATGAACTACATACAACTGCATGCAACATAGCTCTTACAGTATAATTTATTATATATGCTGAGTGACAAAAGCAAACCCAGAAGACTACGTATAACATAACTTTTCTATAAAGTTTAAAAACAGTGAAAACTAAACATTAAATCAGCCTTACACTAATTAAATATAATTTAACATTAATGAAAAATTAATTAAGCATAGCATTAAACTATTTTGAAAAGGAAGGAAATTCTAAATACAAAATGAAGGCAAAGGGGTGGAGAGAAACATAGGTAAAATAACTTATTAATATACATATATTTTTGGCTGCATTGGGTCTTCGTTGCGGTGCACAGGCTTCTCACTACGATGGCTTCTCTTGTCTCAGAGCACGGGCTCTAGGCGCGCAGGCTTCAATAGTTGCAGCACGTGGGCTCACTAGTTGTGGCTCACGGGCTCTAGAGCGCAGGGTCAGTAGTTTGGCGCACGGGCTTAGTTGCTCTGCAGCATGTGGGATCTTCCCAGACCAGGGCTTGAACCCACGTCCCCTGCATTGGCAGGTGGATTCTTAACCACTGCGCCACCAGGGAAGTCCCTGTTAATATTTTAGATCTTGGGTTGAGATATATTCACAGATGTTCAAATACGTGTAGTTTTGAAATGAATTAATAAAATAAGATAAAAGAAAGCCTTTTCTCACGCTAAAAAAAAAAAAAAGGAAATAGCTATCAATGGTCAGGTGGTCAGGCTCTATGACACCAAGAACAATTAATCAAGGGGAAGCACCTATTAAAATGTGCTCTATCACCCACCAGCTGGTAGTGCCAAATCCATCTCTGGCCCAATCCTCCCCTAGACAGCTCCCATCATGGGAAATGTGGCTATGCTTCCTCCCAGTCTTGGGTAGTGCCATCTGGGAGTCCATACGGCATCTGGGAGTCCAGCTGCTGAGGGAGGTGTGTTTCTGTGGCCCGGAGACTGGAGCGTACCTCCTGTTTGAGGGAGGAGCTCCCTCCCTTCCAGAGAGATCAGCTAGGCAGCATCTTCATTGCATCTTCATTGAACACAATGGCAGGGACAGAGGAGATGTCACGGCCATTGTTACTAAGGGGGCCCTCCTTTTCAATTAAAGGATTAGTGATGGGCCAGCAGAGAAGCACTTGCCAGGTACTTAATCATTTCCTCTTGATCTTACATACATGCCCTGCAACACACATGCCCACTAAGCCAGGGTAGAAGGTGACAGGAAGGAAGGAGGCCCCCTGAGTATTGTGATTACAGGGGCACCTGCACCTGCAACCACACACACACACACACCGAGATTCCACAGGAGGGTGGGGAGCGGGGTGGTTAAGAGACGAGAACAGAGAGATATTGTTTTCATCTCCAAACTTTGCCCCAAACTATGAGATTTGCAAGTGACTCTGGGGGCCTATTTTCCCCCATCCTATTCCGCTCCCAGGCCTAGTTTACTTAACAAGATGAATGATGATGTTTCTTTACAGTTTATAAAATGTTCTGTATAACATCATCATTTTGTCCTCCCAAAAATGTCCTTTGAGGTAGTTGTGATTGTGACCTTTATTTTACAAGTGAGGAAACTGATGCTCATATTGGCTGTGTCTGGTCTAAGGTCATAGACTCAGTGGCAGAGCCGGCAGTAAGACTTCCGACTCCCTGACCAGTGTTCTTACACCATGCTGTTTATTTTTCACTAAGATCTTGGCAGTTCCCAGAGGGGTGCTAGGAAAGCATGGGACCACCACCTACCCCCTGGGCTGGCATCCGGCCCTTTCCCACCAGGGCAGAATGGGAGCAAAGGAACAGGGGCGGCATCCTGGCCCTCCCCAGCTGCGGGGAAGTGGTGGCTCTGAAAGGAAATATGCAGACAGTGGCCTTCCTGCCACCTGAGCCAAGGCGGGGGCTGAGGGAGCCTCGTCCTAGAGCAGCGGACCTCTGTTCATTTGGTGCCTGTACCTTCTGCACAGCACCCCTTGGTGCCTCTAAATATGCTGTTTTCTCTGGTGAGTCCAGAGAAGGAGCTCTCAGGAATTGTTTCACTGTCATTTAAAACAACTGTTTAAAAGAAATGGTGCAAAATTTGGTGTTCTGGTTGTTTTTATCAAATAGGCTCATTGTAAAAATAATTTGGGAAATTATAGTCAAATTAAAAGGAGGACAAAAGAGTCACACCATCCAGAGATAATCACTTGTCCACCACCAGCTTACCCCCTGGCAGGGAATCTGTAGCCAAACAGCATTCTTACCTCCCTTCGAGGCCCCAAATAAATTCTAACAGAAAAAGTTACGTTTCTACTTAGGATGTAGAAAGCTGTAAGAGAATAAAGAACATAGCTCCCACCCAAACAATGAGAAAAAAGTCTGTAAGTCATAACTTTTCCTGAATCCATCAGAGAACGAAGGTCACAAGGCAACCAAAATGAACTAAATTCCAAAGAGTGACAAACCCCTCTGAGAAGTAAACTGGACATAGCTGAGGATAGAAAACAGTGAACTTGAATATAGGTCAGTATAAATTATCCAAAATGAAACACAGAATAAAGAGTGAATAAAGAGTTGTAGGACAATGTCAAATGGTCTAATATGCAAATGACTGGTATCCAGAGGAAAAGAGATTGTGGTACCAGACTGTATGCGTGAAGCTAAATAGGAGGCTGAATCCTCCTTACCTGTGAGGCTGGGCTTTGTAGTAGAAAAGAAAAGGGAGGGGGGCATCTCTGGTGGCGTGGTGGTTAAGAATCCGCCTGCCAATGCAGGGGACACAGGTTCAAGCCCTGGTCCGGGAAGATCCCACATGCCGCGGAGCAACTAAGCCCGTGAGCCACAACTACTAAGCCCTTGTGCCACAGCTACTGAAGCCCACCAGCCTAGAGCCAGTGCTCCGCAATGGGAGAAGCCACCGCAATGAGAAGCCTGCGCACCACGATGAAGAGTAGCCCCCGCTCGCCGCATCTAGAGAAAGCCCGTGCACAGCAATGAAGACCCAACACAGCCAAAAATAAATAAATAAAATGAATATATAAAAAGAAAAGGGGGAGAAAATCTACCTCCTAGCGTCTGAACCTGTTACCTGGACAGGGGACTACCACTTGCTGGTGGTTATATTACTAGTTTATGGGTGGAGACTGCGGGTCTGCTACACCTAAGGAATCCTAGCCAACTGGACCTGAGCCCTAAAGGTGACTAGAGCCATGTAAGCAAATGAAAATAATGCATGCAGGGAGACCCAGCAACCAGGCAAATGAAAACTAGGAGAGGACTCAGAATAAGTGACTCTGAGCAAAGCGTAACTGCTGTAGGAAACATGGAACGATTTGAAGAAAAAATTAACCTTCACCGTATTTGTAGGCTTTTGCTGGGTGATGCTGTGATAACAACCAACTCCAGAAGCTCCATGGCATACAAAAACGAAGGTTTACTTCTCAGTCATAATACCTCTCCTCCATGAGTTGGCTTTGGCTAGGCCCCATGCCTTTTTCATTTTGGACTCAAGGTAAAGGAACAGCCCCTATCTAGAATGTTCCAGCTTGTGGAAGAAGGAAAGAGAGATGACAGAACCATATGAAGTCTCTTAAAACTTCTTTTCAGAAGTTAAAGCAAGTCGTCTTCCAAATGCGCTGTCAACGGGGTAGAAAATAACAAGCATCTCGCAGAGGAAGCAGAATAATTGGGAACAGTGATAAGATCTACCTCAGAGCATTTAAGACTTAAGAGCATTAATATTTTTTTTCTGGAACTAAACCGTGATTCTCTAATTAAAAAATCAGTGGATTAATTCAAAGAGTGCATGGGCAAAGTGGAAAAAGAGTGCGTTGGCTACTGTTGTTCTTCAACCCATTGTACAGCTGAAGACACAGAGGCCCAGAAAGGTTAAGGAGCTATCCCGAGGTCACTCAGCTGTGGCAGGGCTGGTATTCAGTCCCAGGTATTCAGTACTGTTCTTAATCACATTTTCTGCTTCTTAATGCCCATGCTATTCTGCCATGATAAACAAGTAGGGGGACAGAGTCAGGACACCTAATGTGAGAAACAGAAATTCAAGAAGGAGGAAAGTAATTGTTGGAGGAGGTGTAGGAATTAAATAAGTGATGCAAGAAAACACCTCTGAGTTTAAGAAAGACTTGCAATTTAAAAGGGCTCAGTGGATTCCAGGCTGGGATTGAGGAAAAAGGCACACATCTTGTAATATCCTGTGAAATTCCTCAACTCCCAGGATAAAAAGAAATTTCTATAAGCTTCTAGACAGAAAGAACAAATAACTTATAAAGGAGAATCAGATGTCATCAGGCTTTTCATCTGCAACACTGGATGTCAGAAGGCTATGAATAACATCTAATGAAAGAAGAGGACCTTGACCTAAGAATTTTATAACCTCACCTGAGGATCTCACCTATCAGGGTGGATATGATGGGCTGCAGAGAGTATATCATCCACACACGTCATTTGAGGGATTTATTCAAACGAAGAGCCCCTTTCCAAGCAACAAATGAATTAAACAAAAATCTCAGGATAGGGGAAGATGAAGAAGAGAGGAAATAGTAATGGTGAGAAATAAGCCTACTATGCCTTTGTATACCTAAATCTAAATGAATAATGATAGAGCTACCGGGAATTTATCCTCTAAGTTTAGATTTACAATTTTGGTGGGAGATTTAAAAACACTCCTTAATACTAAGATCTAGCAGGCCAAAAAAAAAAAAAAAAAAAAAGTAAAATCCTAGAGGAATGGATGATTTTATTAACAAACTCAATTACAGTAATGTAACTAGGCAACCTATGAATAGAGAGAGCGAGTGAGAATAAGACCAGCTCTTGGTGGGTAGAATGGGAGCCACCCTTTCAGGGACACCGAAGGCCCCTCTGAAAACATTCTTCTTCTGTCTGCTCACTGACCTTTAAATCAAGATGAGAAATGAGTGCTTTGCTTTGAGGCTTTGTTCTCTGCTCAAAGTTCTCCTAGGTCTTGAAAAAATCTTTATTTTAAACTATGGCGATCATTTCCCCTGAGTACAAGTTTGCTTGTTAAATTCCATCCTGAGAAGAGCTTTAATAGGGAAAGCACAGGGCAGAGCATGAATTCAAAGGAAGGGTGCAGGAGGGAGTAAGAGAGGTGGAGGAAGGACTTGGGGGGTATTCAGGGGGGTAGTTCTGCTCCTCAGGCCCGCTTGTCGGCCTCACCCCCAGCTTCTCTTCCCCTCCTTTCCGCCCATCCTCTCCCATCCTGTCTCCACACCTACATTTAAATTGTGGTATCATGGGTGATGGGACAAAGCATTCCGGTTTTCTTTCAGCCTAACTCCTGAGACAAGCAGCTGCCTCTGATGACATTTCTCAAGCTCAGAGCGCAGTGAAATGCGACTTTTAGCCCTGAAAAACAATCTGAATTTTAACTGGGGAACTCCTGGGTGAGCAGTGTCCTTGACATTTGAAAGCGTGAACCTTATCTGGAGCAGCTCTTGGAAGCTGAGAGAACTTGTTGAACTTGAGCCATTTAGAACCCATTGTAGGGTTATTTCTCTTTTCTATTCTTCAATTACACAGCAGCAGAAGGTTCACTTAGAATATAAAAGCTTTTTTAATTAATCCAGAGAGCCTACTTTATTTTATTTTATTTTTAAAAATTTATTTATTTATTTATTTATTTTTGGCTGCATCGGGTTTTCATTGCTGTGCACGGGCTTTCTCTAGTTGCGGCGAGCAGGGGCTACTCTTCATTGTGGTGCCGGCTTCTCATTGCGGTGGCTTCTCCTGTTGCGGAGCACAGACTCTAGGCGCACGGGCTTCAGTAGTTGTGGCACGTGGGCTCGGTAGTTGTGGCTCACGGGCTCTAGAGCGCAGGCTCAGTAGTTGTGGCTCACAGGCTTAGTTGCTCCGCGGCATGTGGGATCTTCCGGGACCAGGGATCAAACCTGTGTCCCCTGCATTGGCAGGCGGATTCTTAAACACTGCGCCAACAGGGGAGCCCCAACTTTAAGTTTAAATGGCCATGTTCTACACAGAATATAGTAAAATAAATATTGAATTTTTTCTTATGTTAGTTTCCTCTTGTTATTATTGATATGCAGGGAACATAAGCCTGGGACTCAGAGTTCCCTCAGGTGTCTGACTCTCCATCTCCGAATATATCTTGTCCCGTGGCTCCTCTGCTCTGCCGTGACAGCAAACAGCCTCAGTCTTTACCCAGCTTACCTGTTTCTAGCTTCTTCCCCTGCCACATGTGTTATGTATTACAAGAATGACCTCACTGTGGGTGTCAGTGGTTTTCAGTCATAAAAATTGCTCCATTTGGTTGTGTTTACGCAGACATACCATTTTTATTACAAATAGCTACTATAAAGTGCAAAAGCATGATGTTAGGCATTTTAGGCACGTTTTCTCTATTCTCACCCAATAAGTTTGGGATTATTATTCCCATTTCTCAGATGACATTCTGGTTATCTATAACAATCATCCCCAAATCTGATGGATTAAAACTATTTATAATCATATGCTTACACTTGTGTTGGTCGGCTGGGTTCAGCTGGGTGGTTCTCTCTTGGACTCTCACATGTGGTTGCGACTGTACCCGAAGTTCAGCCTCTGTACATCGGTACTAAATTGAAACTTGGAGACAGAGTTTTGGGTGAAGGAGAAAAGAACAGCTTTACTGCTTTGCCAGGCGAAGGGGGTCACAGAGGACCTAATGCCCTCAAGACTGTGTGTCCCGACCTGGAGTCAATGAGGCTGGACGTCTAATGTGGCGTCTTCACTCACCTGTCTGATGCCTCAGCTGGGATGACGGGAGCAGAGTGGGAGGCTGGCTGAGCATCTCTGTCTCCACACAGTCTCTCCTTGTTGGGCTTTCTCCCAGCATCTTAGTGTCCAGGTAGTCGGACTTACATGACCACTGGCTTCCCCAGAGCTAGTGTTCCAAGAGACCAAGGCTTCTTATGACCCAGCATCACTTCTGCTGCATCCCATTGCTCATTATATGCAGCCCAGTTCAATGTGGGAGGGAACTGAGGCAGGAGGTAGATGGGCTCCAAGTTAGGCATTTACAACTGGCCTCCCGTTTACATTTCATGGAGCAGGAAAAAGTGGGCTTCAGGCTGGACACTTACAACTAGCCTCCTGTTTACATTTCCTGAGACAGGAGATAGATGGGCTTCAGGTTAGACATTTAAAAATCAGCTTCCTGTTTGCTCTCCGAAATGGAAGTAACAACAGAAACAGGGCAGATAGCCAGGCTTTGTCTCCTGTGGGCACCTTAAGATAACAGTCATGGCACGAACAGAGAGGGGCTAACCCTTGTTTGAGTAAAGGATCAACAGGTCACATATTTCCCATCCTTGGGACAAGGGAGACATTGCACACACGCAGAAAGGCTCCTTGGGGGTCAAGAAGGAGGGGGCACTACCCCGTAATATGTGATACTAAGGCCGTCCCATAGGCCTCTGGGCTGAAATCCATCTTAGAAAAAAGTTGCCCACACAAGTTGGGGCGGGTCCTAGGGCAGGGCAGTTGAGGAAAAAGAAACCGGATAATTGGCCAGAGGTAAACAAAGACCCAGAAGACCTGCCCTAGATGAATGATTTAACCGCCTCTCTACTGCGCTCCTCCTCCCTGGGGGGACGCCCACACCCTTTCTGTCCAGGTGTGCATCTCTGCCTTGCTTCTGTCTTAACTATACAAACTGTTGCTCTGGGTGCTCTCCCACTTGTTGTTGTGCTAGGTCTCTAATAATAAACTTTGTACCTCTTTTTACAGTTTTTGCCTCCGTGAGAAATGCGTTTTTCCCTGGGGGCAGGAGCCAGGGGGTATGGTGGCCAGGATTCCTGGTTTTCATCCAGGCTACCCAGGTTCAATTCCTGGGCAGGGAACTAAGATCTCGCTTCACGCCACCACTCACTGCTGCCTCTCCAAGATGAGAACCACAGAAGAATGTGATATTGTGAGGAGGCAGGGTTCACTGTGAGGTGGAGGATGTCTTTGTAGACTAGGAAATCAAGGCTTTGATGGGTTATGTAATGTGTCCAAGATTATACTGCCAGTAAGTGACAGAATTGAGGTCTGAATGGAAGGGGTCCATCTGACCCCAAAACTTATTTTTCTGTATCATTCTATTTCTTTTTCTTTTTAATTCCCCTCCCCACCTTCTCATTCTATTTCTCATGATTGGTTATTTTGGTTCTTTAGTATAGCATCTCAAATACTATCCCTAGGTTGACCTGTTTTAATTTTTGCCAGGCTGCTGACAGCATCAACAGTGTCTTGGCTGAGTTTACAGGGAAGAAACCAGGTAAAATGAGTAGCACAGCTACCCCAAACTCCTTTTTGGGCTGTATTTGTAGGATGAAATCACCCAAGTGTCCTTTAAATCAAAGGATGTTTCTTTAGTGACTGGTCAGTACTGCTGCCCTCCCCAAAGGAGTCTAAAATGTCTCCCTTTTAGCTGTACTCTGGGGACCATGGCAAACAGCCCCTTGATCCTTAGGACGTTGGTGAGCAGTCATCCATTTAGACAGAACGTACGTTGTCCCAATGTGAGGACTTTGGCGATGTCAGGAAAAGCTGCAGTGAGAGTACAATTAGAGGTAATAAGCATCCCTTATATTTGTACGTGTCCTATAGCTTTTAAAGCACAGTTATGTATTTTATCAGTCAGGATAGACTGGGTTATACTTCAAAAAAAAGAAAAAAAAAATCCCCGTACATTAAAACAACAAAGGTTCATTTCTCACTCACAGCACATGTTTACTACAGATGCATTAGGTACTTTGTTCCCTCACCTTTTGCCTCCTCACTCTTAAGACCCAGGGCAATGGGGCAGCCATTAGGCAGAACATTGCTAGTGGTCACGGTAATGTCACAGGAGGTCTCACTCAGAAGTTAAACCTTTGGCCCCCACATGACATGTATCCCTTCTGCTCAAAATTCATTAGCCAAAGGAAATCATTGGCTGGAACTGGCCACAAGGGCACCAAGAAATATAATCCTAAAATGTGCCCAGAAGGGAAAAAAACTGAAGTAACTATTTGGAAAAAGCACTAACGATTACTACAGATAAATATGACCTTAAAGGTTTTCTTAGCAATTCAGTGGTGCAAGGAGTTGTGGAATTATCCTCATTTTCCAGATGCATTGAGGAGGCAGCAATGGCAGAAGAGCTTGTTATATTGTTAGCGCAAGTCCGTGTGCCCGACGCACGGTGAGGCCAAACAAACCGAAAAGTCAGAGTTTGGAGCAGAGAAAGGTTTACTGCAGGGCCATGCAAGAAGACTGGTGGCTCAGGCCAAAAAAACCCCTAAGTTTTGAGTTTTGGCAAAGCGTTTTCAAAGGTCAGGTGAGGGAGGGAGTTACAGGGTATATGATCAGCTCGTGCACAATTCTCTGATTGGCTGATGGTGAGGTAACAGGGCGGAGTCATAGGGGTTAACATTATCAGTCCTTAGGCTCCAGGAGGCCTGGGGCTATGTGCTCATGGTCATCAAGTAGTTAACATCTTCCATTTGGTGAGGGGTTTTCACATCTGTAAAACAACTCAGGAAATGTGCATCAAATACAGTTATCTAGGTACTTCAGAGAGAAGCTAAAGCAGAGGATGGGGGGAAGGCCTGTCCTGGGAAGGCCCCGTAGGGTCCTGCTCGGTTACAATATAGTATGTGAATCACGTCTTGCGAAGCTATTATGAAAAACTAAAGGTTGGTGAAAGAAGGGGGGTGGTGGTATACGACTTACAGGGAAAATAAAGCCTCTCTTTTACAAGGTTGGTTAATATACAGGCACCCTGGAGTTCCCACCCCATTCATAGCCCTGTACTCAAGACAGGCAGAGGGGACAATGCAGGGGCTCTTAACTTGGGGTCCATAGATAGAGGGAGAGGAGTCACAAACTCACCCCAAAATTGTAGCCTAAATAATCTGTGTAGATGTTCATTTTGGGAGAGGATGTGTCCAGTTTGTACTAGCTTCTCAAAGAAGTCCATGACCCCCGAAGGTTAATGGAAAGAATAATGGAGCAGGAGTCAAGAGCTGAGTCCTAACCCTGGCTGGCTCTAACTAGCTGAGTAAACTTGGACAAGTCATTTCTCTTCTTCATTTGTAAAATGAGGGCCAGGACTCACTTATATCATGCTCTCTTTCAGCTGGGTACACAAGGCGCAGGATACTTTGTGGCCAAGCAGACTTGAATTTACATCTGGCTCTACCTCTTAATGATTGCGTGCCCTTGTGCCAGTTCTAGAACCTGTTCACACATCCGTCAAAGGTGAAAACCTATGCAGACTTCTTGGGAGGATTAGGGACCGTGAGTGGAGAACACCTGGCCATTATTATTAAATGATGCTTCCTATGAGTCTATGTCTGGCTCAAGTCCTGCTGAGCACTGCATATTTTCAGTGAGTAAGCATGGTCTGCCAGGAATTCAAGTTGTACCAAATCCAGATGGCAGCAAGGCCTTGCCCTAAGGCAGTTCCTACTATAGAAAGGAAGTCTGGGTGGAAGCCTTGCCCAACCTCATCCATGTACATACCATGCCTGACTCATGCCTTGCCTGGGCTCCCCAACAGGGCCAGCTCCTGCCCCTGCTCGCTCCTCTTGGCAGGCGCTGAGTCATCATGGGCTAAGTCACGACATGGGCTGATGGCCTCCCCAAGAGGCTGAACCCACCAAAAGCACCAATTACTGATGGAGCCACAAAACCATCCCCTAGGCCTTTCCAGCTTTCTTCACTGGCAGCTTCCCATGTTACTGCTACTACAGGCATCATACCCCAGATTGACTCACCACTTCCTGCTGTAGCTAGGGCAGGAATTACTGCTCCTACTTTAGTCTAGAGGTGCCTGAAGTCCAGAAGAGTAAGGTGACCTACACAAGGAAACACAATGAGCTTGTGGCAGCACTGAGTCGGGCCTCCTATCTCCTGGTCCCTTGTCACCTCATTGCACAGTGTCAATGTATTAGTTTTCTATTGCTGTTGTAACAAATTACCACAAATTCAGTAGCTTAAAACAACACAAATTAATTTAAAACAGCAATGAGATAATGAGATACCACTACCAAAATCTGAAAACACTGACAGCACCAAATGCAGGTGAGGATATGGAGCAACAGGAACTCTCATTCATTGCTGGCAGGAATGCAAAATGGTACAGCCACTTTGGAAGATAGTTTGGCAGTTTCTTATAAAACTAAATGTACCCTTACCATACAATCCAGCGATCATACTCCTTGGTATTCACCCAAAGGACTTGAAAACTTATGTCTACACAAAAACCTGCACACAGATGTTTATAGCAGCTTTATTCATAATGGCCCAAACTTGGGAGCAACCAAGATGTCCTCAGTAGATGAATGGATGAACAAAATGTGATACAGCTAGACAATGGAATATTTTTAAGCACTAAAAAGAAATGAGCTATCAAGCCATAAAAAAGCAAGGGAGGGACCTTAAATGCATATTACTAAGTGAAAGAAGCCAATCAGATACAGCTACATACTGTGAAATTCCAACGATATGACGTTCTGGAAAAGGAAAAGGAAAAATTATGGAGACACTAAAAAGATAAATTGGTTCCCAGGGGGTTGGGCAGGGACGTGAATAGGCAGAGTACAGAGGATTTTTAGGGCAGTGAAAATACCCTGTGTGAGACTATAACGATGGATCATGTCATTATACATGAGTCAAAACCCAAAGAATGTACAATACCAAGAGTGAAGCCTAATATAAACTGTGGACTTGGGGTGATGATGATGTGTCGGTGTAGGTTCGTCAATTGTAACAAACTCGCTACTCTGCTGGAAGATGTCGAAATGGGGGAGGATCTTCCTGTCTGAGGGCAGGGGGTATATGGGAACTCCTTGTACCTTCCTGACAATTTTGCTGTGAACCTAAAACTGTTCTTTAAAAAATGAAGTCAATACTTTTTTTTTTTTTTTTTTTAATCTAACAGTTCCGGAGATCAGAACCTCACTGGACTAAAATCAGGATGTCAGCAGGGCTGCGTTCCTTTCTGGGGACTCCAGAAAAGAATACGTTTTCCTGACTTTTGCAGCTTCTAGACGCTGCCCCGAATTCCTCGAGTCAAGGCCATCTTCAAAACCGGCAATGGCTGGTCGAGTTTTTTCAAGTCACATCACTTCTGCCTCCCTCATCCACCTTTAAGGACTCTAGTGATTGCATTGGGCCCACCTGGATAATCCAGGATTCTCTCCCCCATTTTGAGGTCAGCTGATCACCAACCTTAATTTCACCTGCAACCTTAATTCCCCCTTGTTGAGTATGCTAACGTATTCACAGGTTCTGGGCATAGGACACAGACGTCTTTGGGAGGGCCATTATTCTGCCTGCCGGGGTCATGGGTCTATGCCCTGTGGTAGGAGAGGGTGGTAATAATCATACTAAGAGCGGTGGTGAAGATCACAGCCCAGCTGCGTCTTGCTTGAAGCTAAAGGTCAGTACCGTTCCAATTTTCAGCTGTGTTTGAGCCTCATCAGCCCTTAATGTGGTTGGTGTTCCCACACTTTCCAGCCTTCCAGAATTACCTTTCACTTAAATATTCAAAGGAAATAACTCATGCTCGGAGGCCAGAGGAATTCCAGTCCCCTCCCAAATATTGCTAAGTATCCTCGGATGCACATCCACACTCATGGCCTGTCGTTTCTCACTCCGTGCTGCTCCTGAATCCTCCTAACTCCCCCGTCACAGGCTCTACACACTGCCCTCTCCCCATCATTCCGGAGGCAGGGCTGCCTGGAGAGAACCAGGTTAGGATGCTTAATCACCCCTGTTAGGGCTTAATGACACAGGCCAGGAGAACTCCATCTAGTACTCAGTGCAGAGACTCCCCACATCCTCTGGTCATACTGTGTTGAGGCCTTTATTCAGGTCTCCTCTCGGGCCCAGCTCAACCCCCCTTTTCTCTGAGACCCCAGGCTCCAAACTGCTGCTTCTAGGACCACCAAAGAAAAAAAGAAGCCTCCGATATTGACTTTTATTGTGGAGAGCAGTTTAACCACGGTTCACTTCAACCTGGCCTCAGGGCCCTACCTTTGCATAACCGAAGGGCCCATTAAAGTGTTTCCCAAACAAAAGATAAGATTCTTTGCCAAGAGGAATTCTTCTCCCACTCTTGGAATGTGGAAATGCTGCAGTTAAAAAAATACAACAAAGCACAAACAGCTCCCTTTATTTCTAGTTCCATTATTTGCCACAGAAGTAAAGTGCTAGTATGTGTGTTGTTTTGTAAAAGACATGGATTTTACATCACAACACATACTAATTAATACACACCCTCACACCACTTAAGTAAAAGAAACAATACGTACTCTTCTTACTTGGGATACACGTTGATATTTTCTACTCTATTAAAATTTTCCAATGGTGATCAGGACCCACTGAATTTTTTTCTGTGACCTGCTGATGACTCACAACCTGCTCTTTGAAAAACACTGTACTAAACAGAGTAGCCCCTTCTCTCCCCTCCCAGGCATAAGTGTTTGTGTAATGCTTTAATGCCTACGAAGCAGGTTTTAAAGCATAGGTTATCCCATTTAATCCTCACACGACCCAAAAATGGAAATAATAACTCCCTTTTCACAAATGGGGGAACCGAGGTCTAAACTGTTGAAGTAGCTTTGCCCAAAGTCACGCGACCAGAAAGGGAAGATTTTGGATACAAAGCTCTGAATCTAAACCTAGTGTTCTTTTCACGCAAACCAGACTCCTACTAATGTTACCAGAAGGCGGACCCCTTCCAGGGCTTGTGAGTGGGCTCCTGTCTAACCCTCAGAAATGAATTGTCCGAGGAGACACACGTACTGACAAAGCAAGAGGCTTTATTGGGAAGGGGCTCCCAGGGGGAGAGCAGCAGGGTAAGGGAACCCAGGAGAACTGCTCTGCCACGTGGCTCTCTGTCTCAGGTTTTATGGTAATGAGGTTAGTTTCCGGGTCGTCTCTGGCCAGTCATCTTGCTTGTGCCCATATTTGGTCTGACTCAGGGTCCTTCCTGGCGGCAGGCACACTCTCAGCCATGATGGATTCTAGTGCGAGGGTTTCTGGGAGGTTGGCAGGACATATTACGTGCCGGTGTCTCCTCCCTCTTTTGGTTCCTCCTGAATTCTCCTGGTTAGTTTTCGGTGGCAGCACCGTGTTCCTTACTGGGGGGACCTCCTGTAGTGAGACAACTCATGCGAGTGGTTCTTATCGTGCCTGGCCAGGGCGGGCAGTTTCGGTCAATGGTGCCCTAACATTAGTCCCACTGTATACAACACTCCCAACTCTTATGGTATGGTTTAGGTTAAGCTAGACAATGTAAGCCTTTTTGCATATGCTGGATTCTTAGGGCTCACAAAAATCTCACACTTCTCCCCCTTTGTCAGCCTGGAGTTAGCGTACCGGTCCATACCTCCCCAGGTGGCTGGGCAGAGCTAGCAAGGCCTTTGCAGGGTGCAGGTGCACCTGCCCCCAGGGCACGAGGCCCCAGCACCTGCCTCAGGCCTTCACGTGGCCTCCGAGCAGAGCAGGAGGGCATAGTCCCTGCCCTGGGCTGGGGTGGGAGTGGCTTAGCGCAGGAAGGTGGGAAATGATAGCAGGAAAGACAACCCCAGAGGAGGGGTGAGCTGACCCTGAGGACAAGGTGCTTTGGGTGGAGGGGCACCTCAGGAAATGTCCACTCAGCAGACAAAATAAACCAGACATCACACATCCAGGAAATGCTGAGCAGGCCTGGGTAAATGAAAGAAAATCTGTGGGTAGAAGACGTGGATACTGGTTTCCAAGTTTAAATACTGCCCTTCTCTCTTTCTCTCTTTGACAATTCTGCCTCCTTGAGTTTTCTACATAGGGCAGCAGTTGGGAGGGGTTTACCAGCATTTCAAACACGTGGGCTCTGTGTTTGTAGGTAATAGGGCTCAGGGCAGGCCACCTCAAAATATGCCACTTTGGCATATTGGTTATTTAGAATTAAAGTTACTTGAGAAACAGCCTGTGCAAGGAGCACACTCTGACCTTCCTCTGTCCCCTTGAAAGCAGAAAACAAATCTCCCATGTGAAAGGTATCCTCCTTGCACCAGGAGGTAGAGAGACATCCTTATTACAAGAGACAGGGAATTCAGGGCCAAGAAGGCTTATAAACAAACTTTGCTTAGTTTCTTCACTAATTAGTACATAAACCTAAGTTTGTTTGTCTTGTCATTTCTTTACAGATTTATTGTTTCTTTATCTAAAAGGTATATAAACAGCCTGCTTTGGCTACTTCTTGGGTCCTATAGCTATGAGACCTCTGCATGTACAAAATTGAATTTTTTTCCTCCTGTTAATCTGTTTTGTGTCAATTTAATTTTTAGATCAGCCAAAAGAACCAAGAGGGCTAGGGGGAAATTTTCCCCTCCCCGACAGTGTTGGTGTAGTTGGCTGGATACTGCTTGGGTACTGCTTGCTCCTGGGACTGTTGCAGATAAAGAGACCCTGCAACCTCTGAAAAAAACCTGGCAGAAGGTGAGAATTCTTACCACATCGGCCTCCTGGATCTCTGACTCTGGGGGTCTGATGGAAGTGAAAGTAGTAAGAGTCCTTTTTCTCCTTTTCTAAACTTAAATTAGCAGGAGAAAATATTTGTGGAATTAGTTCCTTGTGTACAGTGACCCTGGTAAAGATTTGGTAAATGGGCACTCTTGGTTTAACTGATCCTTTTCCTCCCGGAGATGGTCACTGTTTTCCTTTGTCTCTGCTGTGCTGTGTGTTATAAGGAGAAAAAAAAAAGCCTTAGGGCAGAACACAGGCAGAGGCCTTATAAGCCTGCTGTTTGAGCGGACCTCAAAGACTGCTAAGTTCATGGTTCTCACCAGACTGGTGTCTGTTTAGACCAACCATGCTGCGGGTCCCTTATGTAAAAACCAGATGAGGTTTTTCCTTTTGTTTTGTTCTATGTTCTGAGAGCTTGGCTTTGTAACCAGTGAGAATATTCTGTCTGGTCTTTGCCATTCGGTCTGGGGTGCCCCTTGGTGGCCATTTGAATAGACTGGGGTTCCAAAACACGAACTCAAAAGCAGCCATGCTAGCATTCAGGGAACTTTGTCATATAGGGTCCTGATCTATAAGGGCCCTTTGTCGTCTCAACCTTCCTTGCTTTGTTAGTGCTGGAAAAGTCCCATTCCAGTAGTGCCTGCCTGGTGTCACAGATTAGTGGGTCTGTCACTGGAGGTGTCTCACATTCCTGTGAGAGACCAGAGACACCATTTTCACTACACCATCCTTACCCTGTGCAAAAAAGGCCTTTGCTTTCTTAGGCTATCTGGGAGTGAACTTTCTGGATCTTGTGAGGGTTGCATCTCTTGCAGTCTTTTGTGGAGGTCTCTTGCGTTCTTGGTTAAGCTATAAAAAGGCTTGTCAGACTGAGTCGCTATTGAGATTAATAGATCCTACTCATCAATGACCAGGATGATGAACCTTTTTAAAGTGGAAAAGCTTCTATATTTGAAAAAAATTTGGCGGTGGGGAGAACTCTTTATCTTAAACAATTGTCTTCTTTGTACCTATTAAAAAAAAGACCAAATTAAAAAGTGGATACAAAGAAACATAACACCTAGTTTAGGGACTCCCATAACAAGATGAAAGAATAGAAATTAAACGTAGAAAAAAATTGTCCCGGGCTTCCCTGGTGGCGCAGTGGTTGAGAATCTGCCTGCTAATGCAGGGGACACGGGTTCGGGCCCTGGTCTGGGAAGATCCCACATGCCGCGGAGCATCTAGGCCCGTGAGCCACAACTACTGAGCCTGCGCGTCTGGAGCCTGTGCTCCGCAACAGGAGAGGCCGCGATAGTGAGAGGCCCGTGCACCGCGATGAAGAGTGGCCCCCGCTTGCCGCAACTAGAGAAAGCCCTAGCACAGAAACGAAGACCCAACATAGCAATCAATCAATCAATCTTTAAAAAAAAAAAAAAAAATTGTCCCATTCAACGTAAGTTCCCCTTCTTAAAAATCTGACCCCATCTCCTCAGCAAATTCCCTTAAATCCCAAAACTCCTCTACCTTCCTCAGAAAATCCCTTAAATGCTCAGCTGCTTGTTCTAACTTCCCTTTCCTTACAAGATTTACAGAGAGCACTCCAGCCTAATCTCTAGGCCCAGGGTTTACAAGTAACTCATATAACTGCTAAAAGCCAGGAAATAAATTTAGCAGAAGCGTCTGGAATGGACAGTAAGTCTCGTTTTGCTGGGCTCTATAATCAGGCTTTGCCAGCTTCAGGCCTTCCTATGCAACGTCCTTTGCAGATATATCCTAGATCTCCACCCAAAGAATTTATTTCTCCTGGGCCACAAAACATAGAGATCTTTTGATTTCCATTTAGTTGGAAAATTTCTCCATGGTATAAAAAAGGCAAATTCAAAACAGTGTGATTGAGTGGGCAAACCAGCCTCTAAACATTATAATGGAAAAGGCTACCCAATTCTTTGACGGTACCTTGCAGGAATACAGATGAAAAAAAGTTAAAATCAACAATTCTTAATTTACAACTTGACTCTTTACAACAACAAAAGCATAACTCAAAAAGCAACTCAAAATCCACTCATACCTCGTCCTAATTGCCTTCAAATGTTTGCAGATATTGTAAAAAATATATATATATTTATTGTTATTTTATCTATATTAAAAAATATACATATATATCTACTATATATATAGCAGATATATATATATATATATCTGCTATATATATATATATATATATATATATATATATATATATATAGCAGATATTCCAGGACATTGGAAGTACAATTGTTTTGCACTTAAGAAAAGGAAGGACATTTTTAAATAGTAAATACTCTAAACTTCTGGTAATAGAAAAATAAACCCAAAATTCCTAGGAGACAATTTACATTCTTTCTCTGGCTCTTAAAGTTGTAAATCTTATCATGTCTTTGAAAAGTAAATACAGCCCTCAATTGCCTGAGACTGAAGGAAAAAATAAAAGGCGGAAAGAGGTCTTTTAAAAATACAAACTGATAAAAGAGGTCTCTTGCCCAAACTCTAGACCACAGCCTCTTTAAGATTACTTGTCAAAGACAAATACAAATATTAAAAGTTATCTCCACAAATAGTAAAAAAGCTTTAGCCATCTGACGGATAAACTCAACTTTTTCCATCTGTTATTTATAAACTCACTAGAATATACTGTTGTTATCTGAATCAGTATACTTGATTCATGACTAAAATTTTAAAATGAAGAGCTCTGTGTTTGTTTTTATGTATGTCTATGTATGTGCGTTATAGATATAGTATTTTTCTACTTTTGGATGGCATTGCCAAACTTAATTTGTAAAAGAGCTCTGTTTAATTGGCTTAAAATATGTGCTTAGTAATTATTTCTAAGTCTCAGAAATATAGTAGAAACTAACCCAAATATTTTTCAAATCTACATGATCTAGGATAATTTTCAGTAAATAAAAGGTAGTTTAAGTTTGTTGGTTTAATTAATACAGGCATGTTTTAGAGTAATCAGCATTAAGTATAATACTTTTAACTTACCTAGGTCAAATAAAACCATGTTATCTCTGTTACAAAATTTTTCAGCAAGAAAAATAACAGCATAATGATTACCTGTTTTAATGTATCATGAGATTTTCATGAGTATGATTGTTAAGAACAAATGAATTAAATAGATGTAAATGAGATGTTTCAGGTAAACTTTTTAGCCATGGCTGTTTTATGATGTCTACTTAGTTTCCCAAGTCTCTTTGGTAACTCCTACCCTTAGAATTTTGCTAAGTTAAATTAAATGATGGGAATTCATTGAAAGTCTATATCATTTCCAAATAAGATAAAATACTGAAACATTAATTGCAAAACCAATCTAAGTTTACCTACTTTATTTTTTATTTTTTTTTTATTTTTGGCTGCGTTGGGTCTTCGTTGCTGTGTGCGGGCTTTTCTCTAGTTGCAGTGAGCGGGGGCTACTCTTCGTTGCGGTGCGCAGGCTTCTCATTGCTGTGGCTTCTCTTGTGAAGCACGGGCTCTAGGTGCGTGGGCTTCAGTAGTTGTGGCACATGGGCTCAGTATTTGTGGCTCGCAGGCTCTAGAGCACAGGCTCAGTAGTTGTGGCGCACGGGCTTAGTTACTCTGCAGCATGTGGGATCTTCCCAGAGCAGGGCTCGAACCCGTGTCCCCTGCATTGGCAGGTGGATTCTTAACCTCTGTGCCACCAGGAAAGCCCAAAGTTTACCTACTTTTGACCTTTTATTTTGGAGGCTAAAGATACTTGAGTCTCTTAGAAAATATGTTTTGTACCACATTGAAAAACTGAGCTATGAGGAAATGTGTTTTAAGAAATTATGAAATGTATTCATAAATTTGCCTAACTAAAGTATGTTGGTATAACAGACAACTCACAATTGCTTACTTCTTATTTTTCACTAGAAATTAAGGTTTTTAAGGATTGAGAATTCTAATTAGTACAGGCATACCTCGGGGTTTGGTTCCAGACCACTGCAATAGAGCAAATATTGCAATAAAGTGAGTCACAAGAATTTTTTGGTTTCTCAGGGCATATAAAAGTTATAATTACACTATACTGTAGTCTATTAAGTATGCAATAGCATTATGTCTAAAGAAAAAATATATATACCTTAATTAAAAATACTTTATTGCTAAAAAATGCTAACTATCATCTGAGCCTTTAGCAAATCATAATCTTTTTACTGGTGGAGGGTCTTGCCTCAGTGTTGATGCTGCTGACTGATCAGGGAGGTGGTTGCTGAAGGCTGGGGTGCCTGTGGCAGTTTATTAAAATAAGACAGCAATAAAGCTTGCCACATTGATGGACTCTTCTTTTCACAAACCATTTCTCTGTAGCATGCAATGCTGTTTGATAGCATTTTACCCAGAGTAGAACTTCTTTCAAAATTGGAGTTGAATCTCAAACCCTGCCGCTGTGTATGTAATTTTCTCAATCCTTTGTTGCCTTCAAATGTTTGCAACATTTGCCTTCAAATGATTTCAACAATTTTCACAGCATCTTCACCAGGAGTAGATTCCATCTCAAGAAACCACTTTCTTTGCTATCCATAAGAAGCAACCCTTCAACTTTTAAAGTTTTATCATGAGATTACAGCAATTCAGTCACATCTTTAGGCTCCACTTCTAATTCTAGTTCTCTTGCTGTTTCTACCATGTCTGTCCTTCCTTCCTCCACTGAAGTCTTGAACCCCCTCAAGAGTTGGAACAAACTTCTTGCAAACTCCTGTTAATGTTGATATTTTGACTCTTCCCATGAATCATGAGTGTTTTTAATGACATCAAGAGTGGTGAATCCTTTTCAGAAGTTTTTCAGTTTACTTTGCCCAGATCCATCAGAGGAATTACTATCTATGGCAGCTATCGTGTTATGAAGTGTATTCCTTAAGTAATAAGACGTGAAAGTTGAAATGACTCCTTGATCCATGGGCTGCAGAATGGACGTTGTGTTAGCAGGCATGAAAACAACATTAACCTCATTGTACATCTCCTTCAGAGCTCTTGGGTGACCAGGTACATTGCCAGGGTAGCATTTAAAAAGCAATTTCTTTTTCTGAGCAGTAGGTCTCAACAGTAGTCTTAAAATATTCAGTGAACTGTGCGGTAAACAGATGTGCTGTTATCCAGGCTTTGTTGTTCCATTTATAGACCATAGGCAAAGTAGATTTAGCAGAATCCTTAAGGGCCCTAGGAGTTTTTGAATGGTAAATGAGCACTGACTTCAAATTTAAAGTCACCAGCTGCATTAGCTCCTAACAAGAGGGTCAGCCTATCCTTTGAAGCTTTGAAACAGGCGCTGGCTTCTCCTCTCTAGCTATGAAAGTCCTAGATGGCATCTTCTTCCAATAGAGAGCTGTTTCATCTACACTGAAAATCTGTGGTTTAGCATAGCCACCTTCATTAATTATCTCAGCTAGATCTTCTGGATAACTTTCTGCAGCTTCCACATCATCACTTGCTCTTTCACCCTGCACTTTTATGTTATGGAGATGGCTTCTTTCATTAAACCTCATGAACAACCTCTGCTAACTTCAAACTTTTCTTCTGCATCTTTCTCACTCCTTTCAGCCTTCACAGAATTGAAGAGAATTGGGGGTTTGCTCTGTATTAGGCTCTGGCTTAAAGGAACATTGTGGCTGGTATGATCTTTTATCCAGACCACTAAAACTTTCTCCATAGCAGCAATGAGCCTGATTATCTTTCTTATCATTCATGTGTTCACTGGAGTAGCACTGTTAATTTCCTTCAAAAACCTTTCTTTTGCATTCACAACTTGGCTAACTGGCACAAGAGGTCTCGCTTTCAGCTTGTCTTGGCTTTCAATATGCTTTCCTCACTAAGTTTAATCATTTCTAGCTTTTGATTTAAAGTGAGAGACATGTGATTCTTCTTTTCACTTGAACACTTAGAGGCCATTGTAGGGTTATTAATTGGCCTAATTTCAATATTGTTGTGTCTTGGAGAATAGGGAGGCCTGAGGAGAGGAAGAGAGATAGGGAAACAGCCGGTTAGTGGAGCAGTCAGAACACACGCAGTATTTATCAATTAAGTTCATGTCTTATATGGGCTTGGTTTGTGGTGCCCCAAAACAATTACAATAGTAACGTCAAAGATTGCTGATCACAGATCATCATAAGAAATATTTATTAAATAAAAAAGTTTGAAATGTGAGAATCACCAAAATGTGACACAGAGACGTGAAGTCATGAATTGAGCAATTTATGTTGGAAAAATGGCACTGATAGATTGGCTTGATGTGGAGTTGCCACAAACCTTCAATTTATAAAAAATGCAATATCTCTGAAGTGCAATAAAATGAGGTAGGCCTGTATATGTAATTAAAGCTTCTAAAAATAATAAGGGAAACAACTCTGTATGGAAGGAAAGTAGGATATGTGTTTTTGGTTAAAAAAAAAAAAAGGTATGAGGGATGGAGATACATTTTTGTTGAAGGAAAAGGAAGTAATTTTGTCCTAAAGTAAAGCTGATTATTTCTGAATGGGAAAGAGAGCAACTGACAAACTAAAATAGACATTAAAAGTTATAGAAGTTTTAGGAAGAATCAATATTGTCAAAATGACTATATTACCCAAGGCAATCTACAGATTCAGTGCAATCCCTATCAAATCACCAATGGCATTTTTTGCAGATCTAGAACAAAAAAAAAATCTTAAAATTTGTATAGAAACACAAAAGACCCTGAATAGCCAAAGCAATCTTCAGAAAGAAAAACAGAGCTAGAGAAATCAGGCTCCCTCACTTCAGATTATACTATAAAGCTACAACAGTAATCAAAACGGTATGGTACTGGCACAAAGACAGACTTATAGATCAGTGGAACAGGATAGAAAGCCCAGAAATAAAGCCACACAGCTGTGGTCAGTTAATCTATGACAAAGGAGGCAAGAATATACAATGGAGAAAAGACAGTCTCTTCAGTAAGTGGTTCCGGGGAAACTGGCCAGTCACATGTAAAAGAATGAAATTAGAACATTCTCTAACATGATACACAAAAAATAAACTGAAAATGGGTTATTAAAGACCTAAATGTAAGACCGGATACTATGAAATTCTTAAAGGAAAACATAGGCAGAACACTCTTTGACATAAATTGCAATAATATCTTTTTGAATCCACCTCCTAGAGTAATGAAAATAAAAACAAAAATAAACAAATGGGACCTAATGAAACTTAAAAGCTTTTGCACAGCAAAGGAAACCATAAACAAAATGAAAAGACAACTCACAGAATGGGAGAAAATATTTGCAAATGATGAGACCAACAAGGGACTAATCTCCAAAATATACAAACAGCTCATGCAGCCAATATCAAAAGAAACAAACAAAGCAAAAACAGCCCAATCAAAAAAATGGGCAGAAGATCTAAATAGACATTTCTCCAAAGAAGACATACAGGTGGCTAAAAAGCACATGAAAAGATGCTCAACATCACTAATTATTAGAGAAATGCAAATCAAAACTACAAGGAGGTATCACCTCACACCGTTAGAATGGCCAGAGAGTGTGGAGAAAAGGGAACCCTCCTACACTATTGGTGGGAATATAAATTGGTACAGCCACTATGGAGAACAGTATGGAGGCTCCTTAAAAAGCTAAAAATAGAGCTACCATATGATCCAGCAATTCCACTCCTGGGCAAATATCCAGAGAAAACCATACTTCAAAAAGAAACATGCACCGCAATGTTCATTGCAGTACTATGTAATAGCCACGACAGGGAAGCAACCTAAATGTCCATTGACAGAGGAATGGATAATGAAGATGTGGTACATATATACAATGGAATATTACTCAGCCATAAAAAAGAATTAAGTAATGCCATTTGCAGCAACATGGATGGACCTAGAGATTATCATACTAAGTGAAGTAAGTCAGATAGAGAAACACAAATACCATATGATATCACTTATACGAGGAATCTAAAAAAATGATACAAATGAACATATTTACAAAACAGAAACAGACTCACAGACTTAGAAAGCAAACTTATGGTTACAAAAGGGGAAAGGTGGCAGGAGGGAGGGATAAATTAGGAGGTTGGGAATAACATATACACACTACTATATATAAAATAGGTAATCAACAAGGACCTACTGTATAGCACAGGGAACTCTACTCAATATTCTGTGATAACCTATATGGGAAAAGAATCTGAAAAAGAATATATATATATATATATGTATATATATGTAAAATATATATATGTAAAACTGAATCACTTTGCTGTACACCTGAAACTAACACAGCATTGTAAATCAACTATAGTCCAATATAAAATTAAAAAATTTTAAAAAGGTATAGAAGTTTTGTAAAAAAGGAATCTTGGGGACTTCCCTGGTGGCGCAGTGGTTAAGAATCCACCTGCCAATGCAGGGGATATGGGTTCAAGCCCTCGTCCGGGAAGATCCCACATGCCACGGAGCAACTAAGCCCGTGAGCCACAACTACTGAACCCGCATGCCACAACTACTGAAGTCCTTGCGCCTAGAGCCCATGCTCTGAAACAAGAGAAGCCACTGCAATAAGAAGCCCGCACACCACAGTGAAGAGTAGCCTCCGCTCGCCACAACTAGAGAAAGCCCGTGTGCAGCAATGAAGACCCAACGCAGCCAAAAATAAATAAATAAAATTAAAAAAAAAAAAAAGAATGTTGGAAAAGGAATTTTATGTGTGATCAAGCTGACTAAGATTAAATAATTTATTATAAGGGTTTTAAAAATAAGCTTTAATATCAAGTTTACTTATGTAAAATCTGAACTTAATTTTCTTTCATCTGCTAGAAGAACAAAGTTTACTTGAACTGTTGGTCTGCTCCTATCTCTCAGTTGCCTCAGCTTGCCATCTAGCAGTTGATAAAGGTATGCCAGGCCCAAGTTAATTGAATTTGCACTGTCAGTACGTTCTAGAAAAGTCAAGCAGAAAATTAAGGTGGTCTCAGGTTGGTAGTGCCCCAGAAGTGACTGCCAAACACACATCCTCTTCCAGAGACCTGGGCTTCATTCCCCGCTGACAGCCATCATAGGATACCACCAATTTTTAGACACATCCAGATTTCAGTGATGTTAAATGTGAAGAAATGTGTTCCTCAGAATTAATAATATATATGGGCATGAAACAGATGTGCTATTGGCTGCACTGGTGATCAACTCACCCGGATTTGCCAGGAACTTTTCCTGGTTTTAGCCGTAAAAGTCACACTTCCAGTGAAATCTGTCAGTCCTGGACAAAGTTTGACCACTCTGCCTAACTCAGTCCTCTTCTGGGGTCATCTTCTCAGGCCTAGGGGCCTTGTCTGCTACCATGCATCCCTGCCCAGGGGTAGGCTAATTGCGCAACGCTGTGGACACCTGACCCGGGGCTTTCTGCCCACAGGTCAGCCAGCACCTAGGACTTGAGGTCTAATGCGGAAGGATGGGAGAATATGGAAATCTGGACTCGGGAATCTAAAGAACCGAGGCCATGCTCTGAGAACACTAGACCTGGCCTGGCTGTCAGGTTCTCTTGGGTTCCTGTGCATTGAAAAATTACAATAAACTCTCCCTCTTATTTATTTACTTTTTGCGGGGTGAAGGAGTTAACTTCAGTACATCTTTGGCCCTTCTGGCTTAAGGGACCCTGACTGAGGCAGGGAGGCTGTGTGCAAGGCTTTTTAGAGTCTACATATCTGTCCTAGGTGCTGCCAAGAGGGGACCAGCGGTGCCAGTCAGCCGGTCCGAGTGCCCAGGGAACAGGTGCTCCTCAGGCTCAGGTGTATAAATGAAGCAGAAGTAACACGAACTCCATCCAACGTAATCAGCAGAATGACATGAATTATTTCCTAAACAAAGGCCAAGAGAATAGTTTAACAATCTGTTTTATCTGTGTGCTAATTAACTGTACTTGGAGGTGTTTTTGTTTCCAAGCTCCTTTTCACATGTCTTCCATTTTCTCCTCTCCCTACTGCATCAGTAGACTTCTCCAGGGAGGAATTATGTCTCCTTTCTCATATTTGCCCCTCACAGGGCCCAGCAGGGTGCTTATTCTCCTGTAAGCTCCTCAACAACAGGGAGCAGGTCTTTGTGGCTTGCTAACACTGAGCACTATCATGGCACCTAATAAGTTCTCAATGAGTGAATGTTGAATGGAGATGAGCTTTAGACTCAACAGTAAATATCTGAGCTATGGATGGAGTTCTTCATCCATTCATTCACCGAGTATTTAATGAACTATTATATGCCAAGTACTACGCTAGGCCGTGAGTATTCAGTGATGAATGAGATAGGTACTGTCCCTGCCTCCATACAGCTTATGCTGTAATGGAAGTTCAGACACAAACCTAATAAGCAGACAAATAAATAAAGTTATAATAAGTTATGATAAATGCTATGAAAGGGGGCAGAGACCTAACTGAGATAAAATGATTAGGGAAGATCCCTCTTAGGTGGTGACAACTGTGAGGGAGGAAAAACTTTTCCTCTACCCTCTTGGGTTTAGTGATAGGGGCCTGTGAATTAAAGTGACAAAAGAAGTTAGCAAGAGAAAAGACAGAATTTTATTCATGTACGTATGCAGGAGTTCACAGAAAAATGTGACTCAAAGAGGCTAGTACAATTTGGGGCTTATATGCCATCTTAATAGGGGAAGGAAAGGGGGAGAAAGGCACTTATGGGAAAATAAATGACTTGTAGAAATGATTCTCCTAAGATGGCCCTTAGGAGACTAGATGGGAGATGTGATAGTTTTGTGACAATGTCTGGGTGATTTCTCATCCCCTTGCAACTTCTCCCTCGGTGATAGGAGTCAATCTTTCCTGGTGCAAAAGTCTTAGGGAGGGGATTTATGATAGTTGAATTCTTTGGGGAGACTCCGCTTTTAGGCAGAAAAAGGGAGTTCAGGAAAAAAACCTTTTCACTGTGGTATATTCCGGACCCCTTCACTATGAAGGTGGACTCTTAAAGGATGAGGAGGAGCTAGCTACACACCCCAAGAGTCAGAAGAGGGTGTTCTAGTCAGAGGGACTGTGTGTGTAGAGTCCCTGGAGCAGAAAGGGCTTTCTTCCTAGAATGTAAGCAACAGGAAGAGAAGTAAGAGAAGAGCTGGAACAGGAAGGCAGGGCCAGACCATGAGCTGGGTCTAGGGGGTCCCAGCACAGATTTGTGATCTCTGGGATTTTGGAGTGAGCTTTCTAGAAGCTACGAGGCTCATGATTTTCCATGAGGTCTCCACTCTCAGATGAGGAAGCCCGAGGCAGTCTCTCTGTGGGATCACAAAGCTTTACAGCTGGAAGGACCCTGAGCCATGACAGGTTCCCATCTTTATTTTACAGCTGTGCCGCCAAGGCCCAAGGTGACTCCCAGTGTGTGGATGGGGCTCAGCCTCCCCTGAGGGGCCCTGCAGCCCTCCTCACCGTGGACCATCCTCAAAGCACATCCGGGACACAGAAGCAAAGGCCCGCATATGCCTTCACCGACCAAGCCGGGCGGCTAGACTCTCAGCTCAGTGATGGGCATAAAAGCAGGTATCTGGTGAATTCATGAACAGTCACAGGGCGCCCTGGGCCTGGCTCTGAGCTGTTAAGAGACACGAATACCTCATGTTTACCCAGGGCTCTGTGCTTCTCAAGGTGATTTCATACAAATTAAATCATGTGGGCTTCTCAGCAGCCCCGCGAGGGCTGCACGGTGGGGTGAAAGAGCTTGGGCCTGGGGTTGGGGAGAGCTGGGCCTGAACTCCACCTGAGCCATGTGATCTTGTACACGTTACCTCTCTTCTCTGAACCTTAGTTTTCTTCAGCTGTAAAATGGGATCCTGGTCTCCGTGAGGCTCCAGAGAGCCTGTGTGTGGAGTACCGTGTGGGGCGCCAGCACGCAGCAGGTTCTGCTATGAGCTGTGGTGTTGCTGCTGCTGGAATGTGCTGGGGGGCAGGTCCCATTTGATAGAGGAAGAAACAGGCAAATGGTCCACGTTCTCTCACTGAATGTTCACCACCAACAGTCAGCTGAGGATGAGCGAAGGCAAGCAGCTTGGCTTAGGTCGCTGAGCACAGAAGGTGTCAGCCGGAGCCAGCTCTGAATCACCTTTGGGGAGGGGCGGCAGGACCACCTAAGGCTTCAGGGGAGGGAATGTTACACTGACCTCACTAAGACTGCCTTCCAGTCACTTCCATCTCAGACCCTCTCCCCTAAGGCACCTGCAGGGCTGGGAAGGGGTCCTGTCATGGACACCCCACACCTGGCTCAGGTAGGGCAGTCATGCCCTCTTCCTTTCTTCTGGGCCTCTTGACCTTCAAACCAAGTGCCGAGCTTGCCTGAACTTCCCTGCTTCCCTGCCAAGGCCAGGAGCTAACCAGGGACCAAGAACAGGAGCTCAGAGCCAGAGGCTAGTGGTGGCCTTAAAAATGTGTGCGGGAATGAATTCTGAGCCAAGGTGGCTTCTCAAAAATTTTAAAAATTGACATGTACCCACTGCAACCAATGAAACTATTCAAAGGGAAAAAACAAAACAAACCACCCCCTCAGCTGGTCCACAGTCCCTCAGGTGATCAATGTTACCTGCTTGTGGGTCACCTTTCACAACTTACCCTCTACTCATTGTTATGGACTGAATTGTGCCCCCCAATTCAAATGTTGAAGCCCTAACCCCCAGTGTGACTATTTGGAGATGGGGCCTATAAGGAGGTAATAAAGGTTAAGTGAGGTTGTGAGAATAGAGCCTTCCAAAGCAGAGGCCATGTGAAGACACAGTGAGAAGACAGCTGTCTACAAGCCAGGAAGAGAGGCCTCACCACAAATAATGCTGATGGCATCTTTGTCTTGGACTTCTGGCCTACAGAACTGTGAGAAAATGCATTTCTGTTGTTTAAGCCACCCAGGCTGTAGCAATTTGTTACGGCAGCCTTAGAAGACTAATATTGAATACATTCATATAACCCCTATGCAAAGATGCAGGCACAAAGAGGAGAGGGTGTTTTATTTGTTGTTTATTTGAACAAAAATGGGATCATGTTATACTCACATTACTGTGGAACTAGCTTTTCTCATTAATACGATTTAAAGGCCATCTAGGGGTTTCCCTGGCAGTCTAGTGGTGAAGACTCCATGCTTCCACTGCAGTGGGCATGGGTTCGATCCCTGGTCGGGGTACTACGATCCCTCATGTCACGCGGCATGGCCAAAAATAAATAAATAAAGGCCATCTGGCTCCTTGCTCACACCCACCTCCAATTCCATTAGGGCATCCCACAGCCCCCGAACCCTTCAAAACCTATCCAGAATCCCATTGCTTCTCCCCACCTTGCTGCTTCCACCTTTATGTAAGCGCCATCCTCTGTCTCTTTCATGGCAGCAACCTCTTCATTCTTCTCTGCTTCCACTCTTTTTTTTTTAAATAAATTTATTTATTTTTTGTTTTTATTTTTGGCTGCGTTGGGTCTTCGTTGCAGTGTGCGGGCTTCTCATTGCGGTGGCTTCTCGTTGCGGAGCACAGGCTCTAGGCGTGCGGGCTTCAGTAGTTGTGGCTCGCGGGCTTCAGTAGCTGTGGCTCCCGGGCTCTAGAGCGCAGACTCAGTAGTTGTGGTGCACGGGCCTAGTCGCTCCGCGGCATGTGGGATCTTCCCGGACCAGAGCTCGAACCCGTGTCCCCTGCATTGGCAGGTGGATTCTTAACCACTGTGCCACCAGGGAAGCCCTCTGCTTCCACTCTTGCCCCCTTCGGTCTACTCTCCTCACAGCAGCTGCTGGGATCCTTTAAAAACCTAAGTCAGGTCGTGTTGTTCCTCAGCTCAAAACCCCCCCAGTGGCTTCTCCCCCCAGTGCAGAGTAAAACCAAAGTACTCACCAGGGGCTACAAGACCCTACATGATCTGCGGGTGGACGTGCACGTGCGCACCGCCCCCCCCCCACCCCGCCACCAGTCTACTGCTCTCCTCTCTCATCTCACCTCTGAGCCCTGCCCTCCACCACCCTGGCCTCCCTGAGGTTTCTAATCCTACCAAGCACACTCCCAAACCAGGGCCTTTGTGCTTGCTGTCTCCTCAGCCTTAACTGCCCTTCCTTCTGGAAGCCACAGAGCCCCTTCCCTCACTTCCTTCCAGACTCTATCTCCCCACCCACCTTCATTCTTCTTCATAGCACTTAACGCCACCTGACATACTACCTATTTATTTGTTTATTTATGGTCTGTCTTTCCCCATTTAGGTGTGAATTTCATAAGCAACAAACCTTGTCCTCTTCCCTGCTGTATCCCTAGTACTTAGAAGACTGCCAGATTCATAACTGATGCTTGGTAAATGTTTAGTGAATGAAAACATGAATAAATCTCTCCAAGTCAATAGATGTAACAACCTTTTAACAGGTTGCATAACATTTGCTAATATGGATGGACCATGATTGACTTAACCAGCCCCTATTAATGATGTTGTTTCTACTTTTTCTTACTTTAAACAATGTTTGTGATAAGCATTTTTGCATAGCTACTTTAATATGCTGGTTCTTTTATTTCTGTAGGATGTTTTCCCTAAAGCTGGATTGACGTATCAAGAGCTAGGCATATTTTACATTTAATGTCCATTCCCAAATTTTCCTATCACAGTTCACAGGCAAATCCTGAAACAAGGCCTCAACCATTTCCCCAAACTGAGGCCAGGGTAAGATTACCCTTAGGTCACGCAAGGGGGCCTCTGTCCTGGGCCCTTACACTTTAGAGGGCTTTGCGTGTCAAAAAATTAAATTTATTAAAGGCCACATGGGACTTTTTCTCGCTTGGGATCTTGCATTCAGCGCTGGGCTGGCACAGTGTGACCTGCAACCCTGAACGTGAAAGCTCGTGATTAACACCGTCTCCACCTTTCCTCCTATTTTCTCGAAACAGAAAACAGCTGAATCCAAATGCTGTGAAGGCTTGTGGGTTGGCCCCCTGCTGACCTAGTAGACAGTCACAGCTTTGGAGGGAGAAAGAATTTATTGGGCTGATATTTGTAGATAAAATACTCCTTTGTTGCATCCCTCCTCTCAGAGAGCATGAGTTCAGCAGGTCCTGGCATAACCAAATATTATTTTTCAATAGTGCCAAGAGTCTATTTTCTTCTTTTTTTGGTCTAAGTTGTGATTCTGGAGGCAGTCACAAGTTAGCTGAATATTCACAACTGTTGTACATGGTGTCTATGTCAGTTATCTATTGCTGTGTAACAAACCACAGTGAAACTTGGTGGATTAAAACAACAGCAATTTATTTGCTCGCAATTCTGGGCTGGGAGCAGCTGGGCAATTTTTGTTCTGATCTCCATTGAGGTCACTTAGGCAGCTGCTCAGCTCAACTGGGACTGGACGGTCAGGGATGGCTTTGTTCACATGTTTGGCAGTTATGCTGGCTATTGACTGGGATACCTCAGTTCTCCAAATGGCCTTTCATCCTCTGGGCTAGAATGGGCTTTTTCACATAATGGTAGAAATGTTCCAAGAGAGCAAAAGCAAAAACTTCTTAAGGCCTGGCCTTGGGAGTTGTACAGTGTTACTTCTTTCTCATTCTGTTGACCAAATGAAGCCTTAAGGAACACCCAGATCCAAGGTAGAAGGTAGCAGCGGTAATAGACTCTATCTCCTGATCTTATTGCAAAGGAGCTGGACGCAGGGAGGTGTGATGTGTTGGGTACCATTATGTAAAAATATACCATGGTGTCTGAGGAACATTTTGCCATATTAGAGAATTCTATTTTTCTTACATTTGCATACACGTAGTTGTAGTTGTAAGATATTTGAAGTGTAATACAGATTCCTTGCTTTGTTTATTAAGTGCACATTAAACCCCCAGAATTGTGAAGTTGTTTTTTTTTTTTTTCCATGATTTGAGATTCTACTTTATTTGTTATGGCTTAGACAGAAATTGTAAAATACATTGTTGAAAATCACAATCACAGAATTCAGTAAGTGGCAGCTGCTATTGTTGTTCTTGTTAATAGCAGGACCGAGGGTCACAGCAGTAGCAGTACAGCACTGGCATGGAAAAAAACAGGGTCTAACAGATTAAATGAGCAAAAACACATTTTTAAAAATACTTTTACTACTGAATCACATACATTTCAAGAGCGTTTTCTTTTCTTCAAATCAAGTTAAATGCTTTCCATGAGCAAGGCACTATACTGGACATCAAATAACAACAAGTAACCGTAGCAGACAAGGATTCTGTGCTTAATATACGCTGGGCACTATGCTGAGCACCGTCCAGACGCTGTCTCACTTAATCCTCACAAAAATCCTATAAGATGTTCTCGCTTATTGTACCAGTTTTTGGATGAGAAAACTAAAGCCTGGAGGGATTAAGTACCTTAGCCAAGGTCACACAACTAGTGGCAGAACTGGGACTTAAATCCATGTCTCTTTGACTCTGATTTTAGCCAGTATACCTTGTGTAGCGCATTTTGATTGGACCCCATAACAAAATCATGAGCAGGGCCAACATCGTCACTATATGAAGAACACAGCTCCAAAATGCAAGTATAAAACATTTAAAACAACATCCCACACACAGTAATGAGTGCTCAATAAACATTTGCTGTTATTGTTAAAAAAAAATAATCTGTCAGACTAGTCTCACAAAAAGAGAGTCACTTGCATCTTTTATGCTCCTTGGCCAAAAAGGCAAAAATACACAAGTATCCTCCTCTGTATAACATTAGAGGAGGGGAATTAAGGTCAAATTCATGTAAATTAACACAAGTTGCGGGGTGGGGGGCAAGGGGGAGGTTTTTGTTTTTTGTGTTTTTTTTTAAATCTAAGGTCCCTTTCCTTAGACTTAACCAGTAGAACCCATATATTTTAACAGATTGATTGATTGATTTCAACAGATTGATTTCAAAGAGTTACCAGTCTGACTGGTTTGGTAAGATGCAGAATGTAGTTCAGGAGCTTCTGAAGGAAGAATAAAAAGTCCATCCAAAATGCCATCAGTTTTGGCCTGTAGATTTGACTCCACATTAGAATGAAGTTTAGATAAGAATTCGACTGCACCAAGATCAACCAAATGCTGGACTGCTGGGGATACTTAACCAATCTGTTCGACAGACTCAGAGCCTCTTCTTTCATTGGAACAGACAGAAAATTGAACAATTCCAGCAAATGGAGAAAAAGTAGCCTCTCCTGAAACAGATCAGCACAGCAGATTAAGCTGTGCTCCGTCTTGCAGAGAATATTCTTGAGAGTGCGTTCCCTGATCTCGGTCAGCTGATGACCGAGTTTCCCGATGAGCCCCATCAGGCCCATCTCGTCCTGCTCAATCAGCCGCCACCGGAGAATTCTGAAGTTTTATTTTTATAATAATATTTAATAAGATTTAATTGAAAAGTAAGGGACTTCCCTGGCAGTCCAGTGGTTAAGGCTTCGCCTTCCAATACAGGGGGTGCGGGTTTGATCCCTGGTCGGGGAGCTAAGATCCCCCATGCCTCTGGGTCAAAAAACCAAAACATAAAACAGAAGCAATATTGAAAAGTAAAATATATAAATAAAAAATTCAGCTTTATTTAAATACTTTTGATTTTAAAATTTTATATTTATTAATTAAAGTTCTTTTGTTTTGCTTTGTAATATCAATAAGTTTGAATGTTTTAGAAGAACTTTATTTTGTAAACTCTTAGATCATTGGGAATGAGTACAAGTTGAGTTGGGATTGGTTTAGAAAATATGACTGTGTAGCCCAGAAAAGAAAAAAGCCAGAAAAGGAAAGGTATTCAAAAAGATGATCTGCTTAAATTTTTAAAAACCAGAAACACTGAAAGTGCAATCTTCTGTTGAGTAGGTTTCTCATAAAATATGTGAGCAGAGAACTTCAAAAATTATCTAATGAACTTTTAATTGCTGATTAAAAACTGAAAATGAGCAAGAAAAGTATTCTCATCCAATTCATGACTTGAACAGGTTAAATGAAATCCCTGCAACTTTATATTTTTTTACTAAATGAGGATTTAATTACAGATCCAAAGAATAAGAATGTACGTGGCCTTCATTTGCACTTGAGAGACTTAGGGGTGGTGAAAATGTGCCTGTCAGCCTCTCTCCAGCGTCTGTTTTCAGATTAGGTAGCAGAACAGTGCAGAGTCATTTCCAGAAGTCTGTGCTTGTCAGACTCTTCAGGAGGGATGAGACCCCCGGGACACTCTGGGGCCCTGATGGGGCTGGAGAAAGAGCCACACAGACTCCTGCCAGAGCGACTCCATGGGGCCTGGGCCCTGATGCCCCCGTGGCTGATGCTCTTGCCCCCTACTCTGCACCCCTGGAGTCACCTGGGCCTTTGCTCGCCCGTCCCCCTGAGTAGGTACAGGTGTCACTTCTGGAAATGAAGGCAGCTGCTTTTCTGTTTGCACTTCCCTCCCAACACAGCCCAGAGCCCTATTTACCTACAGGAACCACTGCAAAGTGACAGCCCCGTCAGATCTGTACGTCTAGTAGCTGCCACAAGTCACTCAGTGTAGAATGGGAGGAAATAGAACAGGTTCCTTATCCCTGGATTGAGGCAGTGGAGGCCCAGAGAGGGGAAGTGATTTCTTCAAGATCACACAGCTCCTCAGTAGCAGAACCAAGACTCTCAATGTCCAGTTTAGACTCTTTCGTTGTGAGAATTAGGACTACTGAGCTGTCTTCACATCTTGGTAGAAGCTTGTTGTTTTGGTTTTTCCCCCTTTTGTAAGACAGCCCTACTATCCTGGTAATTAGTAAATGTCCACAGGCTCAGGGATTGGGTGAATTTATGAATGAGAATATAAAAATCTTAAATAAAGATAATGACATTCTCCCTTTTCTAGGACCCTCTGCTTGCTGAGGCAGCCCCGCTTCCAGCCATCAAATCCTGTAGGAGACTTCTGTTTAGTCTGGGGTGTGGGTTATACTTTCAGCTGCATAGATTTAGAACCAAAGTTAGGGAGTCATAAAAAGACCTCAGCATCCTTTTTGTTATGACATGTGAAAAGTAAATATCTAGACCCCCTGATTTTTTTTTTTTTTTTTTTTTAGACCCCCTGATTTTTGATAGCAGAAGTTTGGAAATAATTGTCCATCAAAAGATGGACTGATGAAATGGCTTATCCTACAAACACACAGCAGCCTACTATGGAGCCATAAAAAGAAAGAAATGACACGAGAGCTTTCCTTTTTACTTCTAAAGTCTTTGGCTAATTAATAATCTGCAAATAGAACATCGTGAAAAGCCGGCTTCCCACTCTGTCTCCCAGGCATCAAGTTCTCTTTCCTGCAGGCCACCAGCATGTCCTACTCCTTCTGTAACACTTTAAAAGACATTTCATGCACATAGAAGCATTTACATGGATAGTCTTTTAAAAAACACAAATAGAAACATATTGAAAAACACTACCCAGCATCTTTTTTTTTCACATAATACATTCATTTATTCAATAAATATTTACTGTGTACCTACTATGTGCCAAGTACTCTTTTAGTCATTTGGAATTTGGTAGTGACCAAAACATTTCTCCCCTTCATGAAGCTTGCATTTTTGTGGGACATAAATAAACAAGTAAATATATAGTGATAAGTGGTAAGTGCTATGGAAAAAAGCAGGATAAGGGGATAGGTAGTGTGTGTGTGTGCGTGTGTGTGTGTGTTTGTGGGGGAATTGTTGCTATTTTACATGGCATGGTCAGCAGAAGCCTTGCAGGTTAAGTGGTATTTGAGCCAAGGCTTGAAGAAATGAGGGAGTGAGCCATGCATGTATCTGGAGTTGAACAGTCAAAGCAGAGGGAACTTCCCATGCTGAGGCCCTGAGGGAGGAAAAGACTTGCTGTGAGGATCAACAAGACAGCCATTGTAGTTGGAACTGAGTGAATACATCTCAGATATTCTGTATCATGAGAACTTTCTCATTATTTTTTACATCTGCATTTTATTCCATTGTGTGTGTGTATCATAGTTTAATTAAGCAGTCTCCTATTATGCAAATTTCGGAGACTTTTGGTCTCTTGTGATTGCAATGACTAACCTTATCAGGTGGCCCTTTGCACATGTTGAACTTATCTGTAGGATTATTTCCTAGAAGTGGAAGTACTAGGAGGTCAAGGAGGTGTGTATTTGTATTTTTTATAGATTTTGCCAAACTGTAACCAACAAAGAAGTTGTACTATTTTTGTCCCACTGCCAACAACATATTGATTTTTTTAGTCATTCAACAAATATTTATTGAGCACCTACCAGGAACCAAGTAAATGTAAAGGACTGAGAATTGAAACAGAAACCCCAACTTGTCAAACATATCCTGACTCACAGAACAGATATACTGTGCCAGACCGAGCCATGATAGGCTTCACATACTATCGAAACTCAAATCTGCAACACCAGTTTGTTCAGACCTAGAATTCCAAGATAAGACCACTGGCACTTCCATTAATTCTCTAGTTTACAAAATCTAACTGATCCTTGCAAAGAGCACCCTATGACTAAGTACCATCTAGGGCAAAATGCACCTGGCAATTAAGGAGATCATTTTTTTCAGGCTAGGGCAATAGGGGAAACATTCATGAATGAGAGAGGTCTCAAAGAAGGGGAAGAAAACTTTCAGTTTTCTAAAACAAAGGAGTCATTGAGGAAGAGCAGAGGCAGCTCTTATCTTGGAACTGTACCGTCACTTCCAGTGTACAGTTCACTGGTTTTTGGTATATTAGCAAAGTTGTGCAGCCATCATCACAATCAATTTTAGAACATTTTCATCACTCCAAAAAGAAACCCCGTACCCATTAGCAGTCACACCCCATTTCCCACTGCCCAGTCCTAGGCGACCATTAATTTACTTCCTGCCTCTATAGATTTGCCTATTCTGGAAATTTCATATAAATGGAATCATACAATATGTCGTCTTTTGTGACTGGCTTCTTTCATTTAGCATAATGTTTTCAAGGTTCATGTTGTAGCATGCATTAGTACTTCATTTCTTTTTATTGCCTAATAATATTCAATTGTATAACACATTTTATTTACCCATTAATCATTTAGATTGTTTCCATTTTTTGGCTATTATGAATAATGCTGCTATGAACATTTGGGTACAAGTATTTGTGTGAGCATATGTTTTCAATTCTTTTGGCTCTATACCTAAGAGTGGAATTGCTGGGTTTGCTGGTAACTCTATGTTTAATCTTTTGCAGAACTGCCAAACTGTTTACCACAGTGGTTGCACCATTTTTACATCCCTACCAACAATGTAGGAGGGTTCCAATTTCTCCACAGCCTTGCCAACACTTGTTTTTTTTTTTACAGCTATCCTAGTGGACATGAAGTTGGATCTCATTGTGGTTTTGATTGGCATTTCTCTGATGACTAATGATGTTGAGCATCTTTTCATGTGCCTATTTATCTTAGTATAGTTTTAAATTGCATATCACTTTTTTATGAGTAAGGTTAGGCATCTTTATATATGTTTAAGAACCCTTTGTATGTTCTTTTCTATGAATTATGTCCTTTGTTTGCTTTTCTTTGGGGATGTTGTCTTTCTTTCTTTTGTTTTCTTTCTTTCTTGGATTTTTCAAAGAACTAGCTAATAAATTTATCTATTAGTGCTATAATTTTTATGTTTTCAAATTCACTTCTCCTTTATTAATTCCTTCCTTTTACTTTCCTTAGGGATAATTTTCTTTTTCCCCCCGACTTTCTTGAGTTTTAGGCTTAATTTATTTATTTTTTAATTTTTTTAACTAAAGTATTTTTTAGTATATATTTTTCCTCTGAGAACTGTTTTAGCTATATCTTATGGGTTTTGATATATAGTTTTTATTAACATTTTTTTCTAGGTAGTCTACAGTTCCTTTCTTTTTCCTTTTTGAACCAAGTATTAATTAAGGGATAGTTATTTTTTAACAAGCCCCTAAAGGTAATTACTAGATAAGAAACACCAACTTTCCAAATTATCACTGAAAACGCAAACACAATAATAAAACAAAACCTATAGAACCAAATGTAATTGTCATAGCAATAAGTGTAATTAGGCCAAATTGACCTGTTAAAAGAGACTCTCAATATTAGATCACAAAGTAAAACCTAATGATAAAATGATTAAGAAAGATTGAAAATGAAAGGATGAGAAAACGTGTTTTTACCAAGTAAGTGTAAAAGTTTAGCAGAGATCATTATCTTAATACTAGACTTGGATGAGTTCTAGGATAATAAGGTTGTGAAATTCATGATATAACTCTTTTTAATCTACATGATATATATCATTTAACATCTATGTAACAAATAATACACGTTAATAAAGCAAAAGCTAGAGGAAATACAAGGAAAAAATAGAAACATCAGTAAGGGAGATCATTTGCCTCTCTTTTAGGCCATGCTAAGGTAAGACCTAAATAATATAATTTTTTAAATAGAGCTGCTTGATATATATTAAACACAATCTGAAAACTAAAAATTTATTTTATTTTCATGTATCTCTGGTTACATGAAATTAAATTGACTTTACAGTAATTAGTTCACCAAAAAAACTTCAATGAACTCAAAAGTAATGTAACTGTAGTAGAAAAAAGAAACTTTTTTCTTTTACCATCCTAGGTTCGATATGCAGAAGGCGTTTCACAAAGATATGAGACTCAAGAAGGAGACCAGATGATGAGGCTCATATTCCATTTTAGGAATATACACACATGTACACAAATATATACACAAAGGAAAGAGGGTTTTGGGCTTTGGGGTTGACAGATAGTTATAGATAACCAAGCAGTAAGGTCTTTTTATTTTCTGGTTCTATAATCAATTTCTAGTTTTGTTACATTATGATTAGAGAATGGTATCTATAGTCTTTTTGGAATTTATTGAAAATTTTAATAAATTCTTATTGAAGAATTATGGAGGGTACCAGAATATCACCCAAAAATATGCCACTTTGGCACATACGGATTATTTTGAGCTAATTTAAAGGCAATTGAGGACCAGAAGACTCAGGAAAAGCTCTTTACCTCCTCCACTTGCCTAAAAATAAAGGATTTCCCCTTTTGTAAAGGAAATTTACATTTATGAAGGAAATTTCCATTTGCAAAGATGTCTCCATACCAAGAAGAGAGCTACTTTGGAGACAACTGCTTATCACCTGAGAGACTCTTAACCACATAACAAAACAGTCTTATTTACCATACCCCTCACCAGCCTTTTCTATATATAAGATCATGTCATCTGTAATCAGAGATAACTTTACTTCCTTTTTTCCAATTTGGTTTGAATGCATTTTATTTCTTTTTCTTGCCTAATTGCTCTGGCTAAAGACATCTAGTACTACATTAAATTGAAGTTTTACAAATTTTCTTTGTCAGGTGAGCAGCTCATCCTGGCTTTAGCACTGAAAGTCCCATGTCCTTGGAAACCCCTCAGTCCCTGGAAAGCCAGGACAGTTGGTCACCCTAATTTTCTTTTATAAGCAATAATGGAATTATCATATTTCCTCTTCCTTTCATTTCCTTTCTCAGGAAGCTCTTTATATAAGTAGTACACAACCTTGGCTGTGCCTAAAGGAGGTTAAAAGATCCTGATGCCTGTGCCCCCCACCCCCATAGATTCTAATTTAATTGGTTTGGGGTGTGGCTTGGGCATCCAGAATTTTTTAAAGCTACTCACATAATTCTAATATTCAGCCAAGGTGGAGAACCACTGGTATATAAAGATATGGAACTATCTCCAAGATATATTGAGTGCAGGATGGTGTGCATAATATACTACCACTATGTAGAAGGTGGAAAAGAAGAGAAGATATTTATATATTTGCTTATGTATATAAAATTATCTTTGGAAGAACGTAGAAGGATCTGTTAACATTGGTTACTGCTGGGGATGTGAACTGGGGATAGGGAGGGAGACTTTTCACTGAGTACTTTTTTGACTTTGTGAATCTATCATCTATTTTTAAGTTATTTTTAAATTCTACCTCTTTAACTTAGAAAAAATATTCACTGTCCTGAAAAAGTAGATATATAACTGAATAGACAGTATGATCTTTTATTTTTTTTAAAGCCCCCAAACCACACAAATTTAACAACAAGACCACCAGCAGCAGCTAAGCATAAAAAACATTTTCTGGGGAAGGAAATTTAAAATATACTACATACAAAACTACATTAATGTAACCTATTACATTACAAAATTAAAATACATATATAAGTATATATGAGTATACATGTACATATATGTATATGCTGTGTACACACGCACACAACAAAGGGAGTTTAATGGTGAAACTAGCTCTTTTGTTTCTTATAGATTAAAAAAATAAACCATATTCATTATTTTTATAATAAATATAAAATAAAAAATAGAAAGAAACCTAATAATCATGTTTTCATCTAAAGGCAGAGTGTTTTTTTTTTTTTTTGGCTGTGTTGGGTCTTCGTTGCTTCATGCGGGCTTTCTCTAGTTGCGGCGAGCAGGGGCTACTCTTTGTTGCGGGCTTCCCATTGTGGTGGCTTCTCTTATTGTGGAGCATGAGCTCTAGGCGCACGGGCTTCAGTAGTTGTGGCGTGGGCTCAGTAGTTGTGGCTCGTGGGCTCTAGAGCGCAAGCTCAGTAGTTGTGGTGCACGGGCTTAGTTGCTCTGCGGCATGTGGGATCTTCCCGGACCAGGGCTCGAACCCGTGTCCCCTGCATTGGTAGGCGGATTCTTAACTACTGTGTCTCCAGGGAAACCCTATCTAAAGGCAGAGTTTTGCTGCCCTGGAAGGAGTCAGCTTTTTTTGCTCTCCTCATTTTCTTTCTGTGCCATGTGGGATCCTCTTTTCTTGCTCATGAGGAAACCCAACCACTGAGGTTTCAAATCAGCCCAGCTGCCTCATGGCAGCGGCTGGAAGAGGGCTACCACTGGAGCTGGGCGGCTGCCAGCAGATGCCCAGGCAGACTTTACTGATTGCTTCTCACATGATGGCATGCTAGGCTGTGTGTAGGGCAAACAATCAGGAGACAGGACCCTTCCAACAAGGCCTTGCCTTGTCTGAAGTGGCAGCCAGGACAAATGCACAGAAGCAGGCCTGTCCTAATATTTATGGGGCCAGGATGAGAGTATCAAAAGAGTCCCACATCCCATATGTCAAATACTTAAAAGCTGTAACTCAGGCTAACACACTGTTGACTAAAATATTTATTCTCCTCCCTTAATAAATATAACTTTAAAGCACCAGAGAAGGCCAGGTTTGAATGTAGAATTCCCTCTGTGATTCTTTGGAGTTCTGTGCTTGGATAAGGCTGTGTCAGGCAGCTGCTAAGATGGTGTCCACTGATCTCCACCTCTTACACTCTTGTGGAATCCTCTCCTCTTGAGTGTGGACGTGACCCACAACTTGCTTCTTTCTTTCTTTCTTTTTTAATTTAAGTATAGTTGTTTTCCATGACTTGCTTCTAACCAATAGAATGTGTTAAATGCGATGGTATGTCACATCTATGGCTAGGTTATACAGGATAGTGATTTCTCTCTTGCTAGCCGACTCTTTCCCTGCCTGGTTTTGATGAAGCAAGTTGCCACGTTGGAGAGGCCTCTGTAGCAAGTACATGAGGGTGGTCTCTGTCCAACAGCCAGCAAGGAACTGAGGCCTGCAGTCCAATGACCCTTGAGGAACTGAAATTCTGCCAATAGCTACATGAGTTTAGAAGCAGATGCTTCCCCAAACAAGCCTTCAGGTGAGACCTCAGCCCTGGACAACACCTTGGCCTCATGAGAGGCCATGAAACAGAGGACCCAGCTATTCCCTGCCTAGATTCCTAACTCACAGAAACTGTGAGACAATAAATATGTGTTGTTTTAAGTCACTAAGTTTGCAGTAATTTGTTACACAACAATAGGAAACTAATACAATGGCACTGCTGGAAGAGTTGTCCTTCAGTCACGGCCCCCAGTTAGCTACTCACTTTCTCTTCTGACCCCCTCTTCATCTGGAATCTTGAGGGGCTTCATGCTCATCTTTATAGACACCCCAGCTTCCGTGTCAGTTCTGCCTCCCCCACTCCCTACTCCTAGATGCCCTTCAGGCCTAGAGGGGGCACATCTTAAGCTGGTGTAACCAGCTTAAGAACAATGCTGCCCTCGGAAGGGTGGGCTAGGGGACGATTTCACGGCCATTCATGCAGGGAATTCCAGGGTCCCGGGTACTCAGAACATTTTAGAAGAGGGGATTCAAGTCCTTGCCCCCTCCCTCCCGACTCCCACCCCACTTGAAAGGACATGGCTAGAGAAGGGGCAGAGCAAGGCCCTCCAAAGCACAGGGCCAAGGCCAGGGACTCCTCTCACCCACTCTAAGGCCAGCACTGCCCTCATGAGAAGTGCTGGTTGAGGGCCAGGTGGATTGGATCAGACCCAGAGAGCTGCCCGAGGAGCGTAAATGAGCAGCGCTGCCCCACATCTGAGGGCAGTCTTCAAAGCAAGCTGTGGGTTGAGCTGGACCCTAAAGGTGGGAGGGCTTAGAGAGCAGGGAAATGGGAAGGCCTCCAGCAAGGCAGCCAGCACTGAGTTGTGGGTTCCCCACAAGGTAGTTTCTTTAGGGCAGGGTGGTGAGAAGTTTGGGCTATGGAGTCAGAGTGCATCTGTTAAAATCCTGCCTCTGCACCCTGGTTGTGTGACTTTAATCAAATTACCACACTCCTGAGTATCATTACCTATAAAATGGAGACAATAATGGCACCTACTCCCTAGGTTCTTGGAGAGGATCAACACATGTAAAATGCCTGGGAAGTACTTCATGAATACTGGCTATCACTAAAGAAACTGAGGCTTAGAGTAAATGAAGGGTGATCTCTCTGCTCCCCAGTGCTACTTGCCTTGTCTCATAGGTCAGAGGGAGAAGTGAGGAGCGGTTTATACAATTGCTAAAATACTCATCTGCTTAACAAGCATTGATGGAAACTTTCAGTCTGGTCCTAAGTTACTCCATCCTTCCTCAAACTACCAGAGCCATGAAGAGGTGTCAGGAGTGTGGAGATCTGGGTTCCGTGGTGCCTGCCCTTAACGAGTGTGCTGTCGGGCAAGACACGCAGTCTCTGCTGCTTCCTCTGTGAAGTGGAGCGGTTACCAGTGTCCCTCCAAGTGAGGACCACAGGGCTGCAGCCTTGGCATCACCTGGAGCCTGTTTGAAGGGCGAAATCTCAGGCCCTGCCCCAGACCTACTGAGTCAGAATCTCTGGGTCTGGGGCCTGAGAATTTGCCTTTCTAACACATTCTCTAGGTGATTTTATGCCCACTGAAGTTTGAGGATCACAGGTGTGGACTGCCAGAGGTCTTCACAGACCTGGCTCCACAGACCCCCTCCCAGGTACTGATGCAGGAGGCCTAAGGGCTGGGCCTCACCAGAGCAGCTCCACTTGTATAGTAGGCACCGATGGGGTTTGGAGGAATCAGATGTTCCGCTTCTACCTGTTAGAGTTTAGAAACTGCTTGTTATGGTCTGAATGTTTGTGTCTCCCCAAATTTGTATGTTGAAATCCTAACCCCCCCCAACGTGATGGTATTAGGAGGTGGGGCTTTGGGGAGGTGCTTAAATCTTGAGGGTGGAGCCCTCGTGAGTTAGATTAGTGGTTACAAGAGGCTCCGGAGAGCTCCCTGCCCTCTTCACCTGGAGAAGCTGCAATGAGAAGTCTGTGACCCTCACCCGCCCATGCCGGCACCATGATCTCGGACTTCCAGCCTCCAAAACTGTGATATAAATTTCTATTGTTCTTAAGCAGCCCAGCGTGTGCTCTTTTGTTATAGCAGCCTGAATGGACTAAGATACTGCTGGGCTAGGAGCAGGGCCGCCCAGTGCAAAAGGAAAATGCAGGGCGCCTTGTTCAAAAAGCAGGAGGAGAGCCTTTTTCTTTTGTCTGTGGTCTCCCTCATGTCTTGTTGTTTTAAAATTTGCTATTTAATGTTATGCCCTCTCAGGCAGGGGATACTTGCGGGGTGAGTACAGACCCTCACAGGCTTCTGGGGTTCTGCCCCAATCCCCACCCTTCCTGAGCTTGTGCCCAGGCCCCTGCTGAGGGCGCTGCAGCTGACAGGGAGACCTCTGAGCTCCGGCTGGAGCAGAAGTGATTGCAGCTGGAGGAAAGCAGTGCAGCCAGCAGCCACCGGGTACTTAGGGTGATTAATGAATGCGTTTGGAAATTTCCTCCTGCTTCAGCCTCAGCCGGCACCTGAACTGTGGTCGATGCAGCAGTACATTTCTGTATAATCTCTTTTGACAGCTGGGAGGAGGGCAAACCCACAAGACTAACCCAGTTACAGCAAAAGAGAAATCTGGCTGCTCCCTGCTGACAAGGGGAACACAAGGGCGTCTCAGTTCAGAGATATAATGCTTCAGGACCGGCGAGCTGCCAACACAGAAAGTACTTGCCTGTCCAGCTCTCTGGCATATTTTTACTTCGTGACAAATGGTGGCTGTCACTGCTCGGCTGTGTCAAGTAGGGTGATGTGGAGGGAGCCAAGGGGATTGGGCTCCTCGTACCCCCATAGCCAGGCCTGCGATGTGTCAGCCCGGGAGGAGATGTACAGTGATAAGACGCCTGGTCAGGGACTCGGAAAAGCTGGGGTCTCTTCTGATTCTCTGTCTCACGGGGTGGCCTTGGGTAGACATTCAGCCTGTCTGGCCTCAGTGTTCCCATCTGTAACATAAAGGTATTCAATGAGATTATCTCCCAGCTCCACCTCTCCCATATTTATACATTTCATATGATTCATATGATTAAGGATTAAGAGATATTTCAGCCTGTGCAGTTAGTTTTACAGGAGGAGCGTTAAGAACGTAGGGCAGAGTGGGATATAAACCGGAGGGTGAGTTGGTTACATCACAAAAATTTCATTAAAGAACTTGATGCTTGTTTGTAGGCCATGGGGGACCACTGAAGGCATCTTAAGAGGAAAGGGTTATGTTCAGAGCTGAACCCTAGAAAGATGAAGTAGGATGCCAAGTTTCAGAAGAACTGAGGACAAAAGAAGCCAGTTAAGGGGCTACGCAGACACATCTTTGCCCTTACAGGACGGCACCACTGCCTTCCTAAGGATGGTCCTAATTCACACGCCCACCAGCAGACTGAGTTCTTGTTTCCTCATAATCTCACTATTACTTGGCATTATCAGACGTCTGCATTTTTGCCAACCAAATGGGTGTGAATTGGCATTTCACTGCAATTTTAACTTGCATTTCCCTGGTTAGTAGTGTGGTTGAACATCTCTCTGTATATTTATTGGATGTTCCCTCTTCTGTGAGTTTGCTGTTCAGTCTTTTGTCTATTTTTTCTTATGTTGTTAAAAAAAAAACAAAACCCATAGATTCTGGTTACTAATCTTTTGTCAGTTACATGCAGTGCACATGTATTTTCCCAGCTTGTAGTTGGTCTTTTAACTTTGTTAATGGTGACTTTAGAAAAGCAATCAGATAATCATTAACATAGTTGAATTTATCAACATTTTAACTTATGGTTTGTTCTTTGATATCTCTTTAAGAAATTCTTCTTGCTCTCAAATCATAAAGCTATGTTTGATTTCTCCTATGTTGTCTAAAAGTTTTCATGTTTTCTTTTTCATCTTTAGGCCTTTGCACACTGAATTTATTTTTGGGTATGGTATAGGATAAGGAAGGATCAGATTGTCTCCGATTTTATCTTTTTCACACGGATACCCAATTGTCCCAGCACCACATATTGAGTGGTTCAAAGCTCGGCTCTGGTGCCCAGGGCCCAGGAGAGGGTGAGATAAGTGAGGTGCCCACTCTCAGGGGCGTGAGGGTCTGCAGCAGAGAGTGAGCGCTTCCTTCAGTTTTGCGCCTTGTGTGCCTTGCTTGCCTCATCCTATTTGGGCCCTGAGCTCGCTGTCCCCTTCCCTTCAGGGGACCCAGACTGTGGCAGGAAGGCTTGTCCTGATAAACGACACACATGGACTTTGGGTCTCCTGCCCAGGAATGTTGGTTCCTGAGACAGAAGAATCTTTGTGAAGAAGGAGGAAAAGGAGCCCTGGAATCTCCTGTCAGCCCCGGCTTGGGCTAGGGAAGGAGGGGTGCCTGGGACTGGGTCAGGGGAGAAGGGCAGACTGGGACTGGTGCCCCTGAAGTGCTATTTTCTGAGGCTTCTGGGGGCAAGTGGCTGGTGCCTAGGGGGCCTTTCCCCTCCACGAGGCCTTGAGCAAACCCTGCAGGGTCTGGTACTTGTGGGTTCTGCCCCTGCCTTCTCCACAGAATGTGGGAGGTCTTGAGGGCACCCCAGAAGTTTAAGCTACTGCATAGACTTGGAACAGATAACAGAGTAGATAAAGATTTTTTTTCTTTTAATTCTCTTTCAATCCTTCTAATTGTATCTGGGAGAAAGTCTCCCTTTGGTCTGATTTGTCTAATACTAGCTAATCCCTTCTTTTAACTCCTAGAGATTGGACCTCAGTCTTTGCAGCCTTGGGAGCTATGGTATCTGACTAGATAGTTAATCACATTGTTTTGTTTTCACTGTATTTATTTTAGGGGAGTTGCCTTCTATTCTGGCAAGTGATGGCAGTTTGCTGTTAGTGATGCTAATAGGAAGTTTCCTTTTTGATCAAAGAAGTTCACTTTATGTATGTAAAATCACATTTATGTGTGCATTTGGATAAAGAGGTATGTTGATGGTGGTGATCTCATGGTTTTTTGCCTTCCTTATATTTTTTTGTGTTTGCATTTTTTTTTTTTTTTTACAGTGAGCATACGTTATTTACATAATCAGAAAATAACTATTTTTGTTAAGGAGAAAGGATGTATGTTTACATAAAGTATGTTTAAAGGAACACATTAAGTATAGAATAACACAAGGTCTATGGCTTTGGTGACATAGTTGACAGCCAGGGGCAGGGCTCCCTCTGGGAGACTGAGGCAGGGGGAAGAGCAGGCTGAACCCAGGCAAAGGGCAAGGACAGCTTTCCTGTCGTGGGAAATTCAGGCACCTACTGCCCAGAGGCTGGGCTTTGTCCCTTCAGCATTGTTCAGAGGATTCTGTTTTAGAGTCTCAGTTACAAGTTTTGAATCACGTGGATCCTTTGGCGAGATGTGGCCAAGTTTCTGTGGTGTGTTAGATCTTTGCCTTGCCTGCATTTACATGCCCCAGGTTGGGGTGCACAAAGGGAACCTGGCTGGGGTCTAGATATCTCTTATTTGAGAGTGCTGTTCTTTCAGAGGTCTGTTGTGCCAGAGCTGACAAGTGACAGCTTTCTCCCTGCTGGGCTGTTCCCCGTCTGCAGGTGACCGCTGTCTGGCTCTCTTCCCAAGAAGTCCTGGCAGCTGGTGCCAGTCCACGGTGCCGGCCCTTCCCCGGGGTGGGGGCATAAATTAACAGGAGCCCCTGGGGCAAAGGATTCCTGATGCGTAGCCCTCTGAATCCTCAGTTCACTGCCCTTAGGAAAAGGCTTTTTCCAGATCACACCCCGAGTTACTGTTTAATCTTTAATGGGGTCAACAGAGTCCAGACACAACACAGAGCAGATAATTAATCCCAGATCTTCCTTGAGGATTTATCTGGCTTCAAGGTCTGATTCCTGGGCCTCTGATTATGGGATAGACCATGTGGCCACTAATCAATAAGCACTGTAGTCAGTGGGACAAGACAGTCACAGGCCCTGCCCTCCTGGAGGTGGCAGTCTGATGGAGAAGGCAGACAAATGATGGCAGGTGTGAAGAGGGTTTGCAGGAGAGGGGGTGGGCTGCCGTGGAACTCAGCAGTCATTTGAGAAGGGGATGGTTAGACTGAGACATATAGACAGAGCTTGCCAGGTGAGGAGATGTGGGAAGGGGCGATCCAGGAAGAGGGAACAGTGTATGCAGAAATCTGGACCCTGCTGTGTTCAGCTGGGAGATGCCCTTTAGGTGGCTAAAGAAGAGAGACCAGGGTGGGGAGATGGGCAGGGTCCAGATCCTATAGGATCTCTTTGGACAGGAGTGGGGGACAGGGCGACTTTGTGCCCCAGGGACATTTAACACGGTTGTCACAACTTGCTTGTCACAAGTGTGTGTGGCGGGGCCCGGGGTGGGGGAGCCACTAGCATCTAGTGGGTGGAGGCCCGGATGCTGCTAAACAAACCACAGTGTCCAGGACGCCCGGCCCGGCAACAAAGAATGGCCCAGCCCAAAATGTCAGTAGTGCTGAGGCTGAGAAACCTTTGTGTGGGACCCCACTTTAAGGGCTTAGTTCCTTATTCTAAAGCCGAGGGGAAGCCATGATCGGGTTTCGCACAGGAAAAGGATATGATCAAGTTTATGTTTTAAGGTGATCACTCGGGCTGCTCCTAGGATGGTAGTTCTGGACCCATTCATTCTCCAGCTTGGGAATTTCCAGCCTCTGTGATTCCCTGCCTTGGGGGCTTCCCTTTAATTGCTCTGTGGCTGTCTGGGTCTCTACTAGGGCAAGGAAACCGATTCAGATATTTAGACACTGAGCAGGCCAGGGGCTTTCCACTGGGCACAATAGGCCCTGCACTAGAGCCTATAAAATGTTTAAGGCCCGTGTGGCGGACAGAAAATGTCCCCAGAGATGTTTGTGTTCTAATTCCCAAACCTGTGAATATGTCACTGTACATGGCAAAAGGGATTTTGCAGATGTGATCAAGTTAAGGCACTTGTAATGGGAGGATTAACCTGGATTATCTGAGTGGACCAGTGTAATACAAGGGTCCTAAAAAGGGAGCAAGAGAGTCAGATTCAGACATGTGGTAACAGAGACAGAGTCCAGAAAGAGATCTGAAGAGGCTATGCTGCTGGCCTTGAAGGTGGAGGAAGGGGCCAGAGCAGTAAAATAATGAATGTGTGTGCCACTAAATTTCTACTGATTTGTTAAAACAGCAACAGGAAACTAATACAGCCTGGAAAAAGTTTTAATTAATTCTGAAATAAAAAAGGAAAACTGCACTATAGAAATTAAGAAATGTCATTTATTTAAAAATTTGTTTTATAATATTTAATATATACAAAAAGGTACAAAGATGAATTCAACACACAGCCAGATATACTTACCTGACTCAAGAAATCAAGCAGTTCTCATACACCTGAAGCCCCTTGCAGACCCACCCCGGATCTCATTTCCCTCTCTTCCTTCCAGAGGTAATCAATATCCTAAATTTGGTATTTATTATTTCCATACATTTTTGTAAAATTAATTTATTTATTTACTTTTGGCTGTGTTGGGTCTTCGTTGCTGTGCGGGGGCTTTCTCTAGTTGCGGTGAGCGGGAGCTACTCTTCGTTGCGGTGCACGGGCTTCTCATTGCTGTGGCTTCTCTTGTTGCGGAGCATGGGCTATAGGCGCAAGGGCTTCAGTAGTTGTGGCTCATGGGCTCTAGAGCGCAGGCTCAGTAGTTGTGGCGCACGGGCTTAGTGGCTCCGTGGTATGTGGGATCCTTCCGGACCAGGGCTCGAACCCGTGTCCCCTGCATTGGCAGGCAGATTCCCAACCACTGCGCCACCAGGGAAGCCCCAGACTTTCTTTAGTTGTGGTGAGCGGGGGCTACTCTTCGTTGTGGTGCGCAGGCTTCTCATTGCGGTGGCTTCTCTTGTTGTGGAGCACGGGCTCTAGGGCACGTGGGCTTCGGTAGTTGTGGTGTGTGGGCTCAGTAGTTGTGGCTTGAGGACTCTAGAGTGCAGGCTCAGTAGTTGTGGCGCACAGGCTTAGTTGCTCCGTGGCATGTGGGGTCTTCCCAGACCAGGGCTCGAACCCGTGTCTCCTGCATTGGCAGGCAGATTCTGAACCACAGCGCCACCACGGAAGCCCTGTAAACATTTTTGTGCCTGCCTTTTGGTGCGCCTCTGCAAGGGTTTCTCTAGGGTTGATTCCTAGGAGTGAAACCCCTGGGATCTTAGATAAATGGATTTTCCAGAGAGTTCCAAATGCTCTTCAAAAAGGCCAGGCCAATCTATACTCAACTGGCAATGCATAGACTTGGTAGTGATGGTAGTATTGGTAGACTGTAAAATTTTTGCTGATATGATGGGTATAAAATGATATTTTATTTCTGGTTTTAACATTTATTTTCTAGATTCTTATGGAATTGAGTATCTTTTCCTATGTTTATAGATCGTCCCTGTTTCTTCCTCTGTGAATTGCCTGTTCATCTTTTTGCCCATTTTCCTATAGAGCTTTTTAGTATTAGTACATAGGAATTCTTTATTATTATTTTGGATACTAAATCCTCTGCAGCAACATATGTTGTAAATATCTCCTCGCACTTTGTGGTTTGCTTTTCATGAAGACATTCTGCCTATTGAGGCAGGGATATCATCTTACTCCAAGGCAGCATTTGAGCAGAAATTAAGTTCCACCATCCCCTCAGGATCCTGGTCTATTACTTCGTTTCAAGGCTCAGCTGGTGCAGATCATTAAGGGGTGCGCCATAAAATGATTTTCAAAGGTGAAGAGAATCTTCCGGACATGCTCTGAATTATTAACATAATTCATTATGAAATGCTACACACATATTTATTCAAACCAGAGGTTACGAACTCAATGCCTGCAGGGGGCCAGGTGGGTGACATAAAAGATTAAAGTAGGCTGGGTAGGATGTGTAGCCCTCTCAGAGGCACTTATTTGAGGCTGCCCTAAGTGGTTTAATCCTCCCAACCCTATGAAGTAGATTCCAGAATTACGCTCATCTTACAGATAAGGAAATCTTATCTGTATGCTTGGAGAAGTAAAGCAGCTTGCCCAAAGTCACATAACTGGAAAGTAAAAGAACCAAGATTCAAAAGAACCCTAGGGCCGTCTGCCTTTAGGGCCCATATTCTTAACTGTGATGCTAAAATGATGCTCAGGGTATAAGAAATAGTTCACGTTTCTCTTAACTCTATGATAAGAAACATGGCAGTGCAGGTGAGGGTATAAGTGGCAAATAGTGTTGGGAACTATTAGGGCACAGTGAGGACTGTAGCAAGCTGGAGAGAAAATGCCTGTTACGTGGGTCCTCGATTCCAGCTTCCTGATGTCAGCAGGGAATGCAGATCAAGTGTTGCCAGATTTTTTTTTTCCCCAAGAAAACCTAGAAATCTAGATTTTTATGGGAATGGCAACTAATTTTTAAGTACTGGCTATCAAATTCAATACTTTTACAATATTGCTCAGAACAAATAAAACATTTTTGGGGCTGCCACTCTAAGACCTTTGATTTAGCCCAGAATAAATTATTTGTTTACAGCCTGAACTACCTTTGAGAGTAACCACTTTCATAAGAATCATGAAATAATATTTCCTTCTACTTGCACTAAAATAACCTCTTTGAAATAACAAGTATCTCCCTGTATCATAATGCTTAGGAATTTGGAGTCCCCAGTACAATCTCACAGACTTCAGTCATATCTCGTATTCATCATCTTCTTTCCAGACAGAAGTTACAACTGATGAAATAGTCATAGAACCTGGGACTTATGGTCCTGGTATTGACTAGCTTTTTACTGAAACTTATGAAAATGATTGTTTTTTGCCTCCCAGGTCAAAGCAAGTGTCTTGATGTCAGTAATTTACTTGAAAATACTGCAGCATAGATGGTGTAATGCTGGGTACTCACTAGTTAGATTAAGCTTCAATTCTAGGAGCAGTCTACACCCCAGGGCATCAGCTAGCATTGTATCAGAAAGAAATTAATATAAATTAATTTATATTTTGATCCACAGCAGACACTGCCAATCAGCACAATGAATATCCTAAATGGACTTTATGTGATGGAATTAGTGGCTTGGTAATTAGCATGAGGAATGATAGAAAAGGGCTCTCACTGACAAAGTTAAAGGTAGTCAAGTATGTGAATAGGCTAAAATATTGTAGAGGCACTCCTCGTGTTTGTTTGGACAGAGTATCAGAGCCTAGCAAGACCTTTAGCATGAACCTGTGAGGATGGTGCCAGACACTTGATCCTGAGCCACTCCTGTCTTCAGACGTAGCTTTGGGAGGGTTCTGGTTGTCTGATGTTGCCACCACAAGGATAATGAAATCCTGCCTCTGAAATGTTGTTGGTTATGCCTCCAGTGGACTGTTCATGCCAGGTAGTGGTTGGATCCCTTAAAAGGACAAGAGCTGGGACTGCATGGAACCTATGGAGCCAGTTGCATGAAGTGTTCTGTGCCTAATTGCTCGTTAATATTTGTTTAAAAAATGTCTATATACGTGGATGGACCTAGAGACTGTCATACAGAGTGAAGTAAGTCAGAAAGAGAAAAACAAATATCGTCTATTAACGCATGTATGTGGAATCTAGAAAAATGTTACAGCTGAACCAGTTTGCAGGGCAGAAATAGAGACACAGATGTGGAGAACAAACATATGGACACCAAGGGGGGAAAGCAGGGGTGGGTGGTGGTGGTGGGATGAATTGGGAGATTGGGATTGACATATATGCACTAATATGTACAAAATAGATAACTAATTTTAACAAAATGTCTATATAGGGGGGACTTCCCTGGCGGTCCAGTGGTTAAGACTCCGCGCTTCCACTGCAGGGTGTGTGGGTTCGATCCCTGGTCAGGGAAATAAGATCCCGCATGCTACATGGCGTGGCCAAAAAAAAAAATGTCTATATAGGGGGAACATTTTGGTCTGAGATTTACTTTCATTATAACTTAATAGCCAGGTGGTGAGTGAGCAGCTGACTCTCACCCACTTCAAACTGTTTGGGCTACTTATAGACGAAAATGATCTTAGGCCGGTTCCCAACCACAAGAAAATGGAGAAGCCAGACCATAGCCACGAGAGGTGGTAACTGCAGGCCTCAGGAGTCTGCACGCCATCATCCTTGCTTCCCGGGCCCTCCACGCTGCAGATGGGCCTTTGAGACTAGACTCGAGACCCCTCTCTTCTCTTCCCTCCTCCAGCCTTGGAGGTTGCTTGTGAGGTCTGAAAATGTGCACGTGCCCAGTAGAATCAGGCAGCTCCTGTAAGTCTGGCCCCTCCCACAATAAGAAACACACAGAAAAGCTGGGCTGCAGAGAACCAGCCCAGTGGAATGCTCGCCAGCAAACATTTTAATCTAAATTCTGAATTAGTCAAAGAAGTAGTTTTTCAGTGTGTGTATTTTTGGAAAGTATCCTCCACACTGTGCTAGATTACAGAAACTTACAGACATGTTCCTTGCCCTTAAAAGATTAACAGGATATCTTTCTGTTTCAATCAATAGATTGATAAATATAATAAAGCTCTCCTTCAGAGATTACCACAGCACAAACCAGTTCTTCCCTCGGAGAAACCCCTGTGGTTTTCCTTTTTCTTTAAGTCCATTCCTTTCTTTGTGAAATCTTGACTTCATAAATCTTTCTCTTGTCCCCTTTATTTTTGCCTGCTATGGTCCCTAAAAAGCTTTCTGTGGTCCCCCTTCAAACTTCAGCATCCATTGCTCCTTAAAGTTTTGCTCATTCCCTGGCATGAATCTTTTTTTTTTAAATCATTTAAAAAAATATTTATTGATTGATTTTGGCTGCGTTGGGTCTCAATTGTGGCATGCGAGCTTCTTATTTGTGACATGCGAACTCTTAGTTGTGGCATGCAGCATCTAGAACCTAGGCCCCCTGCATTGGGACTGCAGAGTCTTATCCACTGGACCACCAGGGAAGTCCCTCTGGCCTGAATATTAACCTTCAAAATTACACTCAAAGCAGGGACTCTCCCCTGTTCTCAACAGAGATGAGTGTCAATGGATTTCCAAAGCATTCCTCTGCTTCATGTATAGATATCTTTTCTCCCCAACTTGATTTTAGACCTATCAAGGACAGGGTCTAATTTTAGCTTCTTTTGTATCTCCCTGCCTTATAGCACCTGCTCTACAAATAAATTCTCAGAAGACAATCACTTCTTACCCCATCTGGAAGACTGATAATCCATAAGTGTACAGTTCTATGTAATGGAAATGGAAAGCTCTAGATTTGAGTGGGGGGCACCATTATTATAACTAACATTTTTTAACATCTATTAATCTAGCATTTCACTTCATCGTCATAGAACAATCCTATGAAGTAGGTACTATTATTATCCCCAGTAACCAATGAAAAAATTGCAACACCATAAAGTTTAGTAATTTGTCCAAGGTCATGGGGGAGCCCTAACTGAGGGGAGTCCCAAGCACTGCAAAGTGATCTGGTAGAAGAAGGGGAAGGGTTGTACAGGGGGGCACGGATTTGCTCCTCAGCAAGACTATCAAGTAAGGCCTCTTAGCTATTTTGGTAGTTCAAACATATATTCACAAATTCTTTGATACTTCTCCCTTCAAGAAGTGAAGCCAAATTACCTCCCCTTGAGTGTGGGCTGGCTTGCTTATAGGATAGCATGTGGCAGGAGTGACAATGTTTGACTCCTGAGACTAGGTTATAAAAGGCACTGTGGCTTCCTCCTTGCTTTCTATCCTGGTCACTCACTCTGGGCGAAGCCAACTGCCATGTTGTGAGGATACTCACTCAAGCAGCCCAGTGGAGAGGTCCATGTAGCAAGGAATGAGGCCTCCTGCCAACAGCCAACAAGGAGCTGAGGCCTTCTGCCAACAGCCATGTGAGCAAACCATCTTGGAAGCAGATTCTCCAGCCCTAGTCGAGCCTTCAGATGATAGCAACCCCAGCTGACTTCTTGACTGCAATGTCACAAGAGACCCTGAGCCAAGTCACTTGGCTAAACCACTGCTCAATTCCTTACCCATTCAACCTGTGAGATAATAAATGTCAGCTGTATTAACACTGCTAAGTTTTGGGGTAATTTGTTATATACCAATAGATAACCAATGCAACTAAGTTAACCTCTAAGTAAGCAGTTCTTAACCTTTGGTGAGGTATCAGGAACCCCTTTGAGAATCTCATAAGAGCTATGAACCCTCTTAGAAAAATGCACAGACACAAAAACATGTAGCTCACAGTTTCTCGAGGATCGTATATTCTGATAAAGCCCATTCATGGATCTCAGGTTAAAAATGCCTTCTCTAAAACTAGAATAGTCCAAGTATAAATTGTTTCCCACAGAATCCTTTTCCTGTGGATGACTAATTTAAAGCATTTTAAAAAAATTCTTTCCCTCAGTTTATTTTTCCTTGAGATAGAAGAATCAGTTAAAGAAGAACTCTCCCCGCCCCTCACCTCTACCCCTCGCCCCCACCCGATTCCCCCAGGCTCTTTCCACCCAGCACATTTCAAAGAGCAAAGGGGTCAAACTCACTTTTCTCATGGTTCTATTTTTGTGATTCAATTCTTTTGGAAGAGAGAGGGTAACTCGTGGGATTTCCAGAAAAGTCAAACAGTAATTACTAGAAATACAGGAAGGAAGTATGTTCTTGAAAGATTAAAGCTCCAGAGTTCAGAGCTAAATGAGTTGGCCTGGTTTGTATTCTCGGGAAACATTGGCGCTTTGGGGGAAATCCTACTGAGCTCACTTTTCATCCACTTGAGGCCCCCAGACCATGTTTTCACATATACCCATCTCCAGGCTGACATCACTGGTGCAAAGGAGAAGCAGAGTTATTCCTCTCCATTTTCTACTTGGGAAGATAAAGATGTCAAAAGGAATACAGACACAGGAGGAAGAGCAATGAAACTTCCTCTCTGAGGTCAGTACCTCCTGAATCCCTGGAGGCCATGATTTCTGATCAAACAGTAACTGCGGCTCTGAGTTACTTCTGCTTTAGGGACCCAGAATGGTTTTCAGTTCTATTCATGGGCACGTTTCTCTGGGCTGCAGAAATGTATGTAATGCGATACAGGAAATGTAACCCAGGAAGAGAGAGAGAGAGCTTTGGAGGCACCATGGTGTGTTAATTTGGGGCAAATTAAGACATCCTATAGGGGTTGGATATATGCGATTGGAATTTTGGAGAGGTCTGGGTTGGGAGATTTTTGGTAGTTAAAACACGAGGATAAAAGAGCCTGCTCGTGGAGAATGGAACCCTGAAAGCTTATGGGTAGAGGAGGAAGAGAAGCCCATTGAAGTGTGGGAGGAATGGTTGGGAAGCTGGTGAGAAGAACCAAGAGAGAGAAGGATGTGAGAGAAATCAATGGCCAAGGGAGTTTAAAGATGGAGAGAAAGTAGTTTCAAATGTGAGAGGATGGATTAGGGAAGTGACAGTTGAAGCACGTCAATTGTATTTAGCATGAGTAAGGTTCACTGATGGTCTTGGAAAGAGCATATATCAGTGGCATAGAGGAGACAGAAGCCAATTCGAGCAGGCTGACGAGTGAATGAGCTGAGGAAGTGGCTCACATGAATATGGCTAAACAGAGTCACCCAAGATTTGAAACCAGATGAGGCAGACTTCTTTCAACACTATCGTGGGCAGGAGTGTAAGAGGCAGCTGGAAGGCTGTGGCGAAAGGACCATATTCACTTTGCTGTTTGTTCATAACCTACTTTCGCTGAATGAATAAAATCATATCTTTAATAAACTGAGGGAGCTCTCTAGAGATATAAACTTTGGTATGGAGAAGATGCAGCTAAGTGAGCAAAAGCCATCTGCTCAAATTAGAACTATCAGAAGAAAAAAGTCTTGCCAGGCACAGTGACACACAAGAAGCTGATCAGGAATCAAAGAACTAAAGGGTAAAATGTGGTGAGGGAGCTGCAAGTAATCCAAAGGTCAGGGAGGGAGATAAGGTGGTCTCTGCTGCCTTGTCTAAATGCAATAAGCTCTGAGACACTCGGCCTCTCTGAATAATCAGCACCGGTCTTAGATGAGCTAGAGAGCAAAGAGGAGATGAACAAATTGCAACAGACAATCCTAAGACTTAGATTCAGAACACAGAGAACATGGGACTTGTAGTATTATTTTATTTCAAATACATTGATTTTCTGTGTGTTTTAACAAATATCAATAATGTTATAATCTTTCTGGTTTTAAAAATTGAGTACAGACAACATTTTCTAAGAAGTTTCCCCAGACCGCTGGTAGGGGCTGCCCTCAGACTCTTGCTGTGTTTCTCTGTGTTCCCTGAAGGCCTATCCCTCCCTCTATGACTGTGTTACTATGACAACCTGTCCAGTGGTTCTGTCCCTTGGAGACACCGGTTGCATGTGATCCCCAGCCCTTTGGCAGAGCCCAGTCTGCAGGTCCTCTGGGCCACACTCTCGGCCTGTGTTCAGGTTTAGGTAACACTCCTAGGGCCTCAGGCCCCACAGGACTCGCTGGCCTAGGTCAGGACCATGTTCCTACTGCAGACTGCCCTGCCGCTGCTCCCAAGCTTGTTCCTGCACCCACTGCTGCCCCTGAGCTGGTGTCTCCTGTTGGGACACCAGCTGTGTTATGCAGGCTAGAAAGATCGAATGTGAGGGCCAGCACCAACTTGCAGGAAGTAAGGCTGGAAGCCCACAACTTTTTTGTGATGTGCTCAGCCTCACAAAACCTCAGCTGACTGCCTGCTGTATCCACAGAAAGCTCCACCACCTCCATTAAAATACAAGAAGAGAAGTAATCAAAGAAAATTTTCCTGTCGAACATTTGGTGACAACCAGGTATAAGGAGAGGAACAATAAAATATGAAAATGATGACGACTGTTATGCTCCCAGATGCCCTTCCTGTCGAAAAAGTCCAGCTTGGAGGATGGAGTGGGGAACTTGGTCACACAGCTGTGAGCGCAGGACAGTCACAGGGGCAGCTCTCTTGCTTGGGGGTCCAGAAGAACAGAGCCAGCCTCCGGGTTGATTTCTGGGAGCGTTGGCTTCTTTGATGTCACAATAAAGCAAATGTTGGACTTTGTCAAAAATTAGAAGGCAGGCCTGACTCACTTTGCTGAACTTAAAGCCATGTGGCTTCTTTGGGGACTGAGTCTGACTGTGGAAAGTCCTTAATGCCTGTAGTGGCATTTGCCGTTGAGGAGTTTTCTGCCACAGTGGTTGCGAAAACAGACCCGCAGTTGGGAAAGGGCCTCCTAACAACCTGGTCACCTTGTGTCAGCTGTCACAGGACCCTGAGATCCTATATCCTGCCTTCTGGACCCACCACCTCCTGGGACCTGAAGTGGAGCCCCACCCCTAATGCCTACCAAGAAAGTTTTTTGGAAAATAATGTGAAACAATGATTTTATTGTTTTTGTTTAAAATAACATATTTATTATAAAAATTCAAGTAATATAGAAAAGTACAGTAAAAAAAGTAAAAAAACCAACTCACTATGAATCCTACTGCCCAGAGACAACCATTCCCAATATTTATAAAGCATCATTAGAGACTCTATTGGTATGTGAATAAATAGATAGAATGACTGAAAAAATTTTATAAAAATAGGATTATACTCTGCACACCATTTTAGATGAAAAAAAAATTAATATTGTTTTACTTGAATATAATGTTAGAAGAATTGAAGCAAAACTTAGAAATGACTAAATTGGTTGTTTCTTCACCACAAGTTCTTAAAAGAGTCTTTTAGAATTAAAAAAAAGAATGAAAAACATTAGAAGATTGAATTTGCTATGCTTTAAAAAAAAAGACAATTTTCAATTTTAAGTAATATCTATTGATCTTCTGCTGTGAATGATGAGGAATTACCCACTCTTACATTTTATCCCATGCCCAACTCTGTCTCTTGACTTTTATTATATTCCATTGTTACTGTTTAGCTCACTTCATTTTGTTCTCTGACTGTACTTCTTGCTGTTGTTTAGTTTTAGCTCTGTATTTAATGAACTCAGTGCTCACCCCTTCATGTTACCTCAGTGTTACAAGTTCAATTGTATTCTCCCCAAAAAAGGTATGTTGGAGTCCTAATTCCCAAGTACCTCAGCATGGCCTTATTTGAAAATAGTGTTTACAAGGGTGATCAAGTTAAAATGACGTTATTAGAGTGGGCCCTAATCCAGTATGACTGGTGTTCTTATAAAAGGGGAAATTTGGACACAGATATGCACAGAGGGAAGACCATATAAAGAGACATAGGGAGACCACCATGTGAAGATTGGAGTTATGCTGCCACAAACCAAAGAACATCTGGGGCTACAAAAGCTGGAAGAGGCAAGGAAGGATCCTTCCTTAGCTCCTTCAGAGGGAGCATGGACTTGCCCTCACCTTGATTTCAGAATTCTAGACTCCAGAACTGTGAGACAATATTTTTCTAAGCCATCCAATTTGTGGTGCTTTGTTATGGCAGCCCTAGGAAACTAATGCACCTAGGTTCTCTATTCTAGAATTTATTTTGACTCCTTCCTTGGTTGGATAGATTTCATTCAAAAGTTGTTTTTTGATAAGGCTCCTGGATGCTTTATTCCCTAAGGTTTTGCATGCCTGAGAATGTTTGTCTTTATACTTGAAGGATAACTTGGCATGTACACAACCCTTGAATTTACTTTCCTTCAGACCTTTTTAGATGTTGGTCCTCTGTCTTTTGGCATTGGGAAGAAGCCTGAAGAAACTTGATTTTTCTCTCTTTATATGGTTTATTAACTATCTGACTATCCATGTGAGATTTTCTTTATCCTTGATGTTTTATAACTTCAGTAGGATATATTCTGACGTTGAAGAGTCTATATCAATTTTTCTTGGAATGTATATGCCCTTTGTGATTTGTAGGTTCAAGTCATCTTTGTTTTAAGAAAGTTCTCTTCTTCAATTTTATTTTTGAAAATAATTTATATTTAATTCCTTGTATTCTCCTTCTTCAGAAACGCATATGTTCCTTCAGAAATGCCAAGGATCCCATTGGTCTTCTATAACAATGGCAGTTTTCTCTAGAAACATTAACAAATCTTGGTTTCGTTGTTGCTGTTCATTTTGTGTGATTTCCCAGATTCTTTCCACTATAGTTCAAACTATAGTCAGTTATTTGTATCCTATTTTCTTTTGCATCTAACGTAGATTCCATCTTTATCAAGGTTTACTCTTCCATTTTTATCTTGAATATACTAGCTTGCTTTTTATCTTTTTCTTTCATTTTTAAAATCACTTCTTTGAATTCTTATGTCTTTTCTTTAGGGTCTTTTTCTAGAAAGATAGTGTTATCTGAAATTTCTTTGAGAATATAGAAAATTTATCTGAACATCTTTTCTGTTTCCTTGGGTAATTCTTCTTGTGATATTTATTTTTTAAGCAGCTTTTGTGTACATTCCCTTTCTCTACAATTTCTATGTGTAAATCCCATTATGGTTTCTTTTTGATTATTACTTGTCATTGAATGAGGTCTACTACTGGCTGAATAATAGTATGACAAGTAGAGAAGTTGGTGGGGGAATTAAAGTCCTTAAACTTTAACAGGTCTTATTGTCTCACACACCCTTTCAGTTATTTCCTTTTCTTTGGGGACCATCTCCTCTTAGCTTTTAGTGTTCTGGAAAGCCATGTGACTTAGACTCATAAGCTTCCTGTGGTGCAATCCAGTGGTCCCTGCCTCACTTGCGCCATCCCCTTGCATCACCCCATGCACTGTTGTCACCTGTCTCTCTCTCTGGAGGCAAGGTCAGCAAGGTGATTCCTGCAGCCCTACCTCCCCTGCCACTCTGCAGGATGAATCCCACTCTCTACAGGACATTCCCCAGTCTCTGGAGGCAGCCTGTGCTACCACATCTCAAAGATGGAATAAAGATGTCATCAGCCAACCTTCCACCGTGGACCTTTGGAAAGATATGGGTCCTACCGTGGGTCCAAGGAGGCACCTGGCATCTCTCTTCCCTCTTCCGGTTCTGATCCCACAGTAATCAGCAGGTTTACTCATGGTTTTTCATTGACAGGTTTGGTCCTTCCTTGTCTCATTGAAAACAGAGGCCTCCTCCCTCTATTTTTCATTTCTTTTGCTTTGTTCATTTGGCTTCATAAGAGGAGAGTGGAATAAATATTTTACAGGAAGCTTCTGGTCTTGAAATGCTAATTGATAATAGAATCTATTTATAGCTTGGGAAGATTTATCTGTATTATATATATATCTGAATATACTATAAATTGTAAATAGGAACATGATCTATTTTTCCATTTGTTTATATTCTTCTGCTATCTTAGTTTTAAAAGTGTCCTTGTTTATGTCATGAATAGCACTCCTTAGATTCTCTTTGTTTGCTTTCAAAATGAAGATATCTTCATGACTTTTTGTTATAAAAATAGCACATTCTCATTGTTAAATATTAAGCAATACTAAAAAGAAAAATCACAGTGAAAATCACCTAAAATCCCACCATCTATACATAACTACTATAAAATTTGTGTAATCATCTTTTGAGACATTTTCTAAGTGTACATAAATGTTTCTGTAATTTGACAAAATGAGGTCATAAATGCTGTTTTGTAAAGTTTTAAGATTATAAAAGTTCTGTGTTAATACATTATCAATGGAAGAAATTCAAAGGAAGCAGAAAGCTCCTCCTTACTCTCTCCATCCTCTTCCCCTCTCTTGGGAAGTGCACTTGTCTCAGACTTCAGGCCTCTCTCTATTATTCACTTACATACATTTATAAACACATGAAACATACATGATTTTTGAAAACATGAATTAGATCATACTGAATATGACTGAAATTCTAAATTCGGTATTTTCTTCTTTGTTATTATTGTGAATAGGATCTCATTTTTAATTAATATTTCTAATCAGTTCAAAGGAATTAAGCTGTGTTTTGAATATACACTGCATCTTATATTCATCCACTTAACTGTTTTATTAATTCATATAAAGCTTCCGCATGGCTACAGTGGCCAGACGATCATTTTAGGTGGCTGGGGTGAAGGTGGGACTCATAGGGCTTCCTGTTTTGCTACTATTTTTAATAACAATGTCTGCTTTGCATTAAAGATAAAACCAGCTCTGTTTTAAATAGCTCCGTATTATGTTATTGTAATATATTTCTATTCCTCTTTTTTAAAATGAAAAGTGTCTATTGAATTTTATCAAGTGCTGTTTCAGCATCTGTTGAAATCATCACATTTTCATTATTTAATCTAGTGAATTGGATGATATTTTATTGTTATTATTAATAATAGTTGCCTTTGTGTCAAACCCTTCAGTCATTCTTGGGATAAAGCCTCTTTGGCCATAAATAAATATTAATGAAATTTATGTATATTTTAATGTGAGATTTGTGGGTGGCTTTGATCTATAGGTGAAGATTCCCTAGACCGTGCTTCTTACTCTTTTTATCACTATTGTCCCCCTAATAAGAATTTTTTTCCTTAGTTGTCCCCCATGTAATTTTAATTCCACAGATACACTATCTGTGTTTGTACTGTTTGTATATCTGCACTTCCTACATAAAAAAGAGTAAGATTCTTTAGCCCCTTCAAGAACCAAATTGCTCCATTGGAATGCATGGAGCTGTCACCCCATTGTGAATACGTGGCCTATTGTATTCTTTGTTTGTACATTACCTTTATTAGATTTCAGGATCAAGCCCTGTGTATCTTCACATCTTGGAATGAACTATGCAATAGGTCACACTTTTCAAGGTTCAGAAACAATGTATGGAATAGCAGAGCTGCTTTAAGTAAAGACCAAGTCTATTCATCAGCTCCTCTCTGACCATCCTAATAAAAACAGACCAAGAAATACATTTGACCTTTGTCATCACTAACAAAGTCAGCCCCAGGGCCTTCCAATTCTGGTTCAGTCCATCCCTAGAGAGACTTTGCCAGGCAAGACTTTGTAAATTGTAACCCACAAGCTCTTTTCTTCACAGCATCAATCTCAGGCCCTTCAGCATGTGGATCAGAGTATTTGCAATACTTAGTGGATAAGACAGGTTATAGGACAGGAGAGGAAACCAAGGGGTGAGGGCCTAGAATGTCACTAGACCCCTAAAGCTGTATGCATTGCTTAGCAGGAGAACATGGCAGCCATGGAGAACAAGACTCCATTGGGGCAGCTGCTTGTAAAGCCAAGAAGTGAAGCCAAGGATTGACAGTACAGTAGCTGGGTTTGAACCCAGAGAGAAGAAGTGGAGGGCAGAGGTTGGAGTCACCAGCTGAGCTGTAGATTGGGATGTTGCAATAGGTATTAAAGTACACAAGGGTGAGAGCCCCAGGCTCTGTTCTCAAAGGCTTATATTGCCTGTAGCACATGCCTCTTTTGGAGCTTCAGTCCTGTCTTAAAGGGCTAGAACTCCTTGATTTCCATTTTTCACGGGAGGTAATTAGTCTGGGAAAGATTGGGAGGGTTTAGTATTCACCCATATTGTGGTGGACACACCCTAAGGTGACCTCCAATAAATAACACTCCTATATAATAATCCCCTCCCGTTAGATGTAAGTGGAACCTTGTGACTTGCTTCTAACTAGTGTATCATGGCAAAGGTGATGGGGTGTCACTCCTTAATTACATATGATAGATATAGCTAGCTAGCTAGCTAGACAGACAGACAGACTGACTGACTGGAGAGATTCTCCTGTTGACCTTGAGGAAGCATAATGCCATGTTGTGAACTGCCTGTGGAGAGGGTCACATGGCAAGGAGCTACAGGTGGCCTTAGGACCTGAGGATAGCCAACAGTTAGTAAGAAGCTGGGGCCTTAGGCAAACAGCCATAAGGAAATGGATTCTGCCAACAGCCAATGAGCTTGGAAGCAGATTTTTCCCATCAAGGCACCAGATGAGAACACTGTACAGTTAGCACCTTGATTACCACCTGTGAAACTCTGAGCCAGGAACCCAGCTAAGCTGTACCTGGACTCCTGAGCCAGGGAAACTGTAAGATAATAAATATGTATTATTTTAAGCCGCTGGATTTGTGGTAATTTGTTAGGCAGCAACAGAACACTTGCCATGTATGTGTGTGTGTGTGTGTATGTATATATATGTGTGTGTGTGTGTATATATATATATATACATATATACACACATATATATATGTGTGTGTGTATATATATATATATATATATATAATAGATCTATATCTATATACCTGGACACTTCTGGTTGAGTAGCTTTCCAAATTTCCTTCTCCCTCACAAGTTATTGGTTTAATATTTACTAGGTTAAGTATGGACTTCCATATTGTAAAGAAAAAAAAAATTGTTCTTTTCATTCATATGTTCAAATCTTATTAGCAAATGCTTTTGTGTTCTATTCTTATTTTTAAATTTTATATAGTGGTTGGTATCTCCTTTCTCAATTCAGATTTTATTGAAATGCCTTTACTTTTCAAATACTTAGCTTTTGGTTTTATTTACTGAGTCCAGAGAAATTATTTTTTACTTTCAAAATGATCTCCTTCTGCTTTTATGGTCATATTTTCTTCTTCCTCTTTAGTCTGGCTTGTCTTTTCCTTCCTTTTCTCATATTGTAAACTGAATTCTTTCTAAAATATTCCCTTTTATCAACCACCAAAAAAGAGAAAATTTTAAATCATAAAATTTCCTAAAAGTACTGCTTTGACTACATTCCACAGAGATTACTGTGGCATGTTTTAACCAGCATTGTTTTCTGAATAAACTCCTTTTGTGTTCTTTATTTCCTTTCCAATTCAACTTTTGACTCAGTAAGTATTTTTACTTTTCCAAGTAGTTGGTTTATTTTTATTTGTTTTGGTTGTTACTTTATATTTCATTCTATTTTGGCCAGAGAACATAGCACATTTCATTTCTGTTCTTTTTGAACTAGTAGAGATTATGTCTGTGGTCTAGCATGTGATGTATGACACCATATGGGCAATTGCCATGGACAGTTGGAAATTATACATAGTACAAGATATCCATTAATTCTATCTCTAAGAGATTTTTTTCTCAGGGGCTGGGACAGTCTCAGGAACTAAAGTGAGAGTTGAGGAATATCTAAAACTGTATTAGCAGGGGGACTCTGGTTCCAGGCTGAGCTGGGAAGGGCACCACTCAAGTAGCCTAGGAGTGTGTTGCTGAAATAGAGGGGGAATAGTTAAGAGAATAGCTGGTACGACAGGCCAGAGAGGTGGAGAAATAATGTGTCACACGCACAGTGAGGCAGGTCCAACAGTAGACAAGCAAAGAAGTCAAAGAGGAGATAAAGAGTGAGGGGTGGATCTCTCTGGCATATTTTGGGGTGGTATTTTCTGCTACACTTCAAGGTCAAGAACAGCACACTGTAGGAGAGCCTGAAGTTAGGAGGAGCCGGAACACTTGATAACTTCCACAACCTCTGCACTGGCCCTGGAGGCCTGCCAGACTTTACCTTACTTAGGAAAAATACTCCATTTGATTAATCTGCCATACCTGCATTTCTATTATTATGCAGTTGAATTCAAGCCTCACTGAGGATAGGACAGTAAAATCTCTTACTATAATTGTTTTTCTAAAATGAAATTTTCTTGTATTTATGCCCATATTTGCTTTCTGCATTTTATAACTGTATTTTAGGGTCATATATATTCAATGTTCTTAATATTTTATTATTAAACATGTCTTTTCCATTATATGATGATCTTTTCATTCTTTTGAATACTTTTTCCTTTTATTTGGTAGGCAGTGAAAAGCAAAAAAAAATTTTTCTCATAGAAGAGAGTTAAAAGTTCTGATTGTTGTTAGTTAGGACCAAATGTAGAAAAGAAAATGTTTATTGTTTGTTTTAAGTTAATTGCCCATTACTGCTAAAAAAAAAATATGACTTACCACACATACTTACTTGCAAGATACAAATAAGGAAAAGAGATAAGGAAATATAAAAATTAAAATAAAATATGAACCCAGGAAATGACTAAACATGATAGTAAATGAATACAGTCAAAATTCTTTTACTGTATACAAAGCACCCCAGTTCAGATCGAAAAACAGAATCCATTAGTAAATTATGAGGTACACTCAAAGGTTTTTTTAAAAGAAAAAACCTGGTAAGTTAGATGACTATTTCTATCAAAATCAAACAGAAAGAAGGGAAAGGAGGATTTCTAGAATCACAAGTGGCATTTGAGGGCCCCTCATCTCCTCAATCCGGTTCTCCCACGGAGAGGGAGCCACTGACCCCAAATGCCTCGGCTCTAAGGTGTGCTGTCAGGGGTCCCTGGAGGCTCCCCTTGTAGTGGGTACAAACCTCAGTCCACCAACTCAAGTGAAAAAGAAACAGAAGCTTCTCTGTTTTCCTTGACGCAGCTCAACTTCTAGTATAGTCTCCCAGACCATCAAGGTGTCCCGATTCATCCCAGCCACATGCGGTCCGCCCCCTTTTCCTCCGGGTGTCTAGTTCTGGAGGACTTCCTGTGGCATGAGGATGGCACAGCAGGTGCTCCTTGGTTGCTATGGGGACGCAGGGTCCCTGGGGACTGGGCGCCCCTCCACTGCTGTGCTGCTCTTGAGTGCCTGCAGGTCACCCTGCCAGGCCATGCCAGGCTCTGTCTGCCTTGACACACTGCACACCCCCTCCCTTCTGTGGGGTCTTGGCACCTCTCTGAATGGGATTCTATGTGGACAATGAGGCACAGGCCCCCTGTTCTCAGATCCTACATGTTCATTCAGGATTTTGCCCTCTCCCTGGGGCTCTGCTCAGGACACAGGTCCCCAAACCCTCTTGCCCATGATCCACTAACATCTAAGACGGGGGTAGCAAACAGTCTAGATCCAGTCCAGGAGGTTTTTATCTGGCTCAGACAGTATTTAAAGATTCTTTTGAAAAGATTATGAACATCTTTTTAAATGAGAGTTTTGGCTTTTAGATCCAGCTACGAATTTACAGGAAATGCAGAAGACAGAGGAAGTATGTTAAATGACACCAACAAAATCCAGACTGTGGAACCCTCTACACGATAAAGGACCTGGCTTCATTAACAGATACATCGCAAGAGTCAAGAAGGTGGGGAGCAAACCTAGAGATGAAAGGGAACTTAAAAACATCAATCACTTGCACAGTGTGGACTTTGGGTCCTATTTCAAACAAACTATAAAAATAAAATAATATAAAATAAAACACTTATGACCACCACGAGAAAACTGTAAATTTTAACACTGACAGGCTAATTGATTGGAAGTTATTGGAGTTTATTTAGTGATGATATTGTGTTATGGTTTAAAAAAACATGAGTTCTTACCTTTACAAAGAAAACGATGGGTCTGGGATTTACTTCAAAATCATTCAGGACTGGGAAAGGGAGGGGTTATAGAAGAAACGAAATTAGCCGTGAGTTGACAATTGTTGAAACTTAGTCATGGGTACAAGGAAGTTCATTATACTAGTTTGCCTAATTTTACATATGTTTTGAAATTTGCCATAGTGACTTTCTTTTTTCTTTTTTTTGAAGGAGACCTTCCACATAAAAATTCTGATTTTGTATTCTTTTGGAAAAATGGAAATACCTGGTAACACTAGCCCAGACCTCCACCGTGTAACAACCAGCCGAATTGAGAAGTGTTACAGGAAGGTGCTGTCCAGGGAACCACAGACCTCACCACTCCCTGGTGCCCTTAAAGCCCACTTCCTGTATCTATGCTCCAGCCTCAACATCAGCCTCTGGTTTGCAACCCATAGGAACTTTCCTTTCCTTCCTTCTGGGCCTTCACTCTCCTCCACTGGGCCCAGCCATCACGGGTCAGGTCGGGCTGGGCCAAAGTGGGTGCTTGACTTTCCCCTCCTTTTCATGATGTTTTTCTCCCAAATCTTTTTTCTGTGCTCTGAAACCTTTTTGGTCCTCCAAGAGTGGAAGATTTTGAAACTCAAAAGCCAGAAGGAGACACTTCTCCCTCCTCCATCCACTCCGGGGCAGTGCTTCATATCACATCCCTTCCCTGAGGGAGTGAGAAAGAACAACCTGAGACTTTAAAAGGGGGAACAAAAAAAAAAAAAGGGGGGAATAGCAGAACAGGATGGGAAGGAAACCAGGGGGGAAATTTGGTTAAGCAGGAGATATGGGTCTTAGACATATCAGATTGGCAAATATTAAAAAGTTGGATGATATCAAGTGCCACCAAAGGTGGAGGAAAGCAGAATATCTCATAGGAATGTTAACTAATCTTTCTGGGAAGCAGATTGAAAGTGTTAAGTGAAATGGAATATGGGCCAGTCCTACAACCCAGTACTTGGGGACGCTGAGCCCAGGGACCTTCTTGCCCAGGCCCCCAAAGAAACGTGTGGATTTGTTCTCGTAGAATTGTTTGTAATAATGAAGATTTGGAAACACCTAGAAGTTTATTCATAGTAAAGTAGATAAATAAAAGGTTATATGAAAATGCTGAGTACCATTCAGCAGATGAAAGGAATGCTCTGCTCCATATTTACTTATATTAACTTGGAGCCATCTCAAAAATCTCATAGTCTTGACTAGAAAAAAGCGATAAAAGAATGACATGTTTACCAAAGACTACTTAAGCATATTTTTAAAAATATGCACAAAATAATACCAATATTGGGCCTAGATGCAAATAGAAATATAGATTGGCCAGACACAAAGAATCACAAGGACGTAAGAGGAGAAAAATGAGATTGGGGATGGGGTGAAGGGGTCAAAAAAATAAAGTAAAATAAAAGTGAGCCCTGCATATGCTAATAAAGATGGCGTGCATGTGGCTAATTGATCCTGAGCAAAGAAGTTCTCAGCAAACAGAAAACCAAAGCAAAACAAAACATCAGTTAATGTTTAAAATATTAACCTGATGCCTGTGGAAAGAGAACTCTGTGAATAACCAGAGGCCTGATGTGTGCCCAGAGGTGACAGAGCAGTTCTGCAGTCCCTGTGATTCCCTCCCACTGATCTCCTGCTGGGGTCACTCCATAGCTTGGCCTTGAGTTGCTTTTATCCACAGACTTTCAGCCTCCTCCCAGCACCGCTGACTGCTCTCAGGAAACCTGTTGGATCACGAGATTTTCCCACAGAGATCGTCACCGTGGGGTATTTTCAACCTGTTACTAGCCTCGAGTTCCTCCAGCAAAGTCAGGATATCCTGGGAACAAGTACTCCTCCAGCCCCTGAGCCCTCCTTTTTTATGTGCTTTCAGTACCAAAAACTTTCTCAGACAGAGTGTTATATGATGTCCAGCTTTTTTGCTTGGGGTGTGGAGGACAGAGGTGAGCGGTTCTGGCCAGCAGCTCTGTTTCCGTTCGAAGCCCCACTCTTGGGGAGTGAGGGGGAGAAAGAGAGACGATGAGTTATTTGCTGTCTCCCGAATCCATCCTTCTCTCTCTTCCTCCTCCCCTCCGTCCTTTCCTTAGAAACATATATTCAGTGCTGAGTGTGCACAAGGCACGTGGCAGCCCCCATTGAATCTGGCATTGTCCCCTGCCCTCAAGGAGAGTCGAGTCTAGGGGGGAGCAAGCGGTGAGTGTGGTCAAGCATGGTAGGGATTTGTGAGGGGCGAGGGAGCTTTGAGACCACAGAGGTGGGAAGCTTTATCACATGGGAGGCTTCTTGGAGGTGGTCCTCCTTGAGCTGAGTCTGAAAGGGTAAATTAGAGGTAACAAGAAGGGGAATAATGGGGGAAAGGTATTCTATTGCAATAGCTGGGAGGCATGAAACAGCAGGACACAGAGGGAGCTGTCAGCAGTTCATCATGTCTGGATTTGGGGCTCCGGAAGAGCCTTGGGTGCTAGGACTTCGCTCATGTTCTATCTCCTCCCTGAAGCCTGCAGAACTGCCCCGGTCCTGCCAGATCCCCCTCCTCTGAAATCTTGGACCAACCTTTTATAATTGCATGTTCCCCTACTGTTATGGTGTGTGTGTGTGTGTGTGAGTGTGAAGGTTTTGTTTCCCAGTCTCAACTTAGAGAGGGGCCCACAAGCTCAGGGTTTCTCCCACCCAGTGCCTTGCATCCAGCCTTCACTCCACCGAGGGGGTGGCTCACCCAGTTCCGAGTGGGTGTACTGTTCGGTGGGGAAGCAGACTGAGGTGGTGGGTAGCGGCACCAAATCCCACATAGTGCATTGGGTTTTCAGTCTTAGCGGCTTCTGTAAAGGATATGCCTGACCGGGCTGTCATCTGGGCCAATGCCCAGGTGAATGTTCTTCTCAGAGGGAGACCTGAAAGCCCTGGTATTCAGCCTCTCAGATGGTGCCCAGTGAGCCCCACCTCCTGGTTTTCATGGTCTTGTGCAGTATCCTCCCACATTGTGTCAGGATTGATCGGTATGACCAACAGAATACAGCAGATTGATGGCATATGCCTTTGAGGCTAGCTCAATAAAAGACACTATGACTTCTGCATTAGTTTCTGTCTTGGACTGCTCACTCTGGAAGAAGCCAGCTGCCATGTTGTCAGGACACACAAGCAGCCCTATCAGAGGTCCATGTGGTACGGAACCGAGGCCTCCTGCCAACAGCCATGAGAGGAGCCATCTTGCATGTGGACCCCCAGCTCCAGTCAAGCCTTCAGATGACAGCAGCCCCGTTCAACATCTTGAGACCTTGAGCCAGAACAACCCAGCTCAGGTGCTTCCAAATTCCTGACTCTTAGACTGTTAGAGATGATAAATGTTTATCATTTAAGTTCTGAAGTTTGGGGTAATTTGTTACACAGTGATAGATAACTAACACAAAGCCCTTGGCAACACTGTGTGGCTTTTCCTGCTATGGGTTTGGGGGTTTCCTGGCTGGGGTTTTGCCTCCTCTGACAGCAGAAATATTAGGGCTCCCAAAGGTCACAGCCACTCACCCCGTTCCTTCCTTCCACAGGTGCTTCCCTTGATGGGACCAATAGCCCAGCAGCAGATGCAGAACTCTCCTCTGAACTTTCCTTATCTGCCTGGCACAGAGCGTGGAGAATCAGCAGCCACCGCCCCACCTCCACCCTCCAGCTGCTCTCCAGTCAGGGAGGCACCGACCTTGGGCACCAGGACATTCCCAAAGAAATTGTGTAAACAAGCCTCATCAGAGCCTTCCATCCTTTGAAGCCCTCCCCCTCCCCCTCCCCCGCCCGCCTTTGTTAAGTTGGTATACGAACCTTTGCTTCTGGTTACTCAGTGAGTTACTCATTACACAGTGCTCCTGCACTCAGTGTGTGCACAAACTTTGTCTTTTCTCCCGCTAATCTAGCCCCTACCTCCAACCCCCGAACCTAAATTGGTAGAGAAAAAAGTTTTTCCTCCCGATACTCTCTAATCAAAGGAATCCCCAGGGGCTATCAGCTAAGAAGTTCTGGAGCCCTTTGCATTGAGTTTGCTCTCTGGTCACGTGAACTTTCCTTAAGAACAACCACCTCAGCAGGGCAGCTGCCCCAGGGAGTCTCAACCCCACACCCCAGCACAGGTGGCCAGGGGCCCCCAGAAACACAACTGCTGGACCTGAGGTCATAGCAGGGGCAAACTCTGACTTACAGAAGCTGCATCTCCTGGTCTGTAGCAGCTTCTTTTCAGATTTTGGCTTATTTAGCAAACACTTAGTGCTTGCTGTGTGCTAGGCTCTGTTCTAAGTACATTAAGTCATTTAATCCTTATAACAACCCTATGAGGTCAATGCTATTGTTGTCTTCATTTTACAGATAAGAATCCTAAGGCACAGAGAGGTTAAGCAATTTGCTCAAGGTCACACAGCAAGTAGTAGCAGCGTAGGAATTCGCACCTGGGCAGCCTGGCTGTGCATTCTGTCCTGAGGTAAGAATTGTCCATTCGGTGATCATTCTGTGCCACTGGGGCACTGTTTCTTGGCCAGGGCTCCTGGGGCTGGACAGAGTTATGTATTTGAGTTCTGGCTACAGGGAATGCAGAGGTCCACATCCAAGCTGGGCATGGCCTCCTGAGGAAGCCAGGCTACATCCTTACTAGGGAAAACCACGGGGGTTTACCTTCTGAGGTCAACCTCTGTACTCAGTCCTGAGGGTCTGCCTGAGGCCTGCCTGGGGCAGGAGGATATCCTCTCTGACCACGTTCATTCTTGCCTTCTCCCCTTAGCTCAGCCAGGCACCTGCGGAGAGACCCTCACACTTCCCCGTCTGCCTACACCAGTGGTTCTCAACCAAGAGCAGTTTTGCCCCCCAAAGGACATGTGGTGATGTCTAGAGACATTTTTGATTGTTGTGACCAGAAGGCTGCTACTGGCACCTAGTAAGTAGAGGCCAAAGATGGTGCTAAATGTTCTGAAATGCACAGGATCAGGCCTCACAACAAGGGGATTACCTGGTCCAAAAGGTCAGTAATGCCGAGGTTGAGAAACTGACCTGGGCCCATCTCACAGCCTCCTTGAGGCTGAGGACCCGCCACCACACACACGTACACACACACCATCTGATTTCTGTTACGGTGGTGGTCCAGGGTCCTGGGGGTGGGGGCAACATGCATCCTCACCTCAGCATCTCTTAGAGGCCACATCAGAACGTGAAAGACTCAGTTTGCACTGCAGCTACAAGTTTTTGGAAATTAAGAGTTTTGAGGCACTGACAAATGTAGCTGATGTTATTTTGTATCAGGCTCTGTGCTAAGTAAACATTTCACATATTTTGTCTTAGGAAATCTTCATAAACCAGTCTTAGATGCTATTATTATCCCTATTTCAAAGATTGGGAAACTGAGGCTGAAAAAGGTTAAGGAACTCACCCAAGGTGACACAGCTAATAGGTGACAGGGCCAGGTTTCCAGCTGACCCAGGCAGACTGATGGCACAGATGTACATACCCAGGCAAAGTAAAGATAGCAAATTTCCAGGGAGAGCCCTCCTGATGCCCACCCTGGGGCTGCCGGAGGTCAGGGGCCTGGTGCCCTCCCCTGGGACGGAGGGATCAGCACCACTCACTCCACTGCACAGCTGCAACCAAGACTCTCCGAGCTGGGCAGAGAGCAGCTTGACCTGCCAGGGTTCTTAAAGAGGGAGGAGTGGAGAGAAGGCAGAGGTGGGTTGGTTTTGTACAGGGACAGTAAAGACAGAAAACCCTCCAGGAAGAGATGGGCGAAGAAGGCAGGCTTGGGAGCTCTTTATTATTTACTATAGCAGGGGAAAGTATGGGAAGCTTGTTCCTAAGCCATAAATGCCCTCCTTTGATCCCTGTGCATATCAGAGATAAATGAGTCACTTAGGCCTCAGAAATTAATGAGTGTTCTGATTATTACCTTAAGTGACCTTCCAGCAGTAGTAATTCTCACCACTCCCTGCAAAGTAGCTGCGTTGGGGTTTGACCAGGGTTGGGGAAGAGGCCGGGACTGAAGTGGGGAGAGTTCCTTCGGTGATTGGGCTCAGTTTGCAAAGAGGAAATCAGCCTCAGCTCTTCAGGCCAGAGAACAGTTAGACCCAGACCCCAACTTCTGGGCTCTGCCTTCTTCTTTGCCTTCAGGACCCTGTTGAATCCTGACCCCACTGAGAGGGTGGGACCAGAAGTGTGTGCAGAGCTGCAGGGCCATCTGAAAGCAAGAGGTCGTTTGGTGCAAAGTTAACAGGACCTTCCGCAGGCCCCTTCCCATTCAGATTCGAGGAAGAGCTTTGAAGTTTCCTTTGTGTGCATGTTTTCATAGCCCTGATCCTGCTGTACTGGAATTAGCCTGCAGCCCTGCCCATCCCTGGAGATTTATTCCCCAACTACAAAAATCTTAGAAAAATACTGCAAGCTCCACCCACCATCCCCAAGCCACTGGCTGCTTTTTCCTCAGGCTAAAATACAAAGGAGACCAGGAGACATTTTGTACGTGTTTATAGTTTCTCTAGAGTCATTCCGATGACCCCCTAGAACCGGATCTCAGGGCAAAAGCTTCCAAGATGTGCGTGCTGGGAGGTGGGGCGAACGTGGTAAGAGGAAGGGTGAGAGAACAGATTGTCCCTGAAGCTGCCAAGGGCCAGGGCAGTACCAGCAGGGTCCAAAGAGAAGAAAAAGCAGGTGGACTGAGCCTTTCCAGTCGTACCCCATGAGCCAACCACTGCACTTTCTGTAGACAAACATCAGTCTCAGGAATCTTTGTTGCTCTGAGCGTCACAAAAGGGCCTCTGCTATCATATTGCCCAACGCCACCAGAAGCTCAGTAAGTCTGTATTGAAGAAGGGGGGTGGGGCAGAGGGAGGGGGAGTGGAGGAAGAAGAAAGACTAAAACAGATAGACGGACGGAAAGAGAGGGAGGGAGGGAAGCCCGGAATCCCAAAGCAGCCTTAGATTTTGCTTGCCTGATTTGCTTTTCAGAGTAAAGACTCTGGGCAATGGTGCCATCTTGTGGTCATGAGGAGGAATTACAACCAGTCTCTCCCTCCCTCCCCCCACCTCCCTCCCTCCCCCCACCTCCCTCCCTCTCTCCATCCCTTTCCCCCCCCCCCACCTCTGTCTCTCTCTATTGGGTACATAAATAGATCACATAATAGGAAGTACTAATAAGTGTAAGGAAGGGAAATCTAGCAGGAGAATTGTAAGGCCATTTCAGGTAGTAATTGACCAGGCACAACTTTTATTAAGCGGCTGACATTTGCTCAGAGGCCTGAAGGGGGCGAGGGAGCAGGCCGAGTGCATATCTGAGGGAAGAAGGAATCGTCAGTGTAAAGGATGCAAAGGCCTGAAGCCTCTGTGTGGATCTCCTCAGGCCTGTGGTTCTACCAGAAGCAGCTGTAGGAGATGACACACGAAGTGATCTAGGGGTCTAGAGTCTAGGGGCTAAGAATAGATCTGACATGTATCCCTTCTCTGGCCAGCCCTGTTGTCAGCATCCAAAGATACCTTTAGAGAAATCCACCTGCCCAGGGCCCACAGAGACGTGGGGAGGCCATGCTCTAGGTCCACAGTCAGGACCTTTTCTGGCTCCCATCCTTCCAAATCCAGAAGCTGACTTTCTCCCCCCAGGTGGAGAAGCTTAATTAACATACAACAAGGAAATTACAATTTCTAGAGCCTCAAAAGATGCCCCTAAAACTCCATAAAAATGGAACTGACCCCATTTCTTAGGGCTTCAGTTCTGCTTCCTTTTTTTTTTAGAAACATTTAATTTTTTTAAAACAAAGTAATATATATTCGTAGTTTAAAAGTCAATAGTATTGCGATGTTCATAATAAAAAAGAGCATCCTTTCTACCTCCTAGTCCCTTTCTCCAGAGGCATGCACGTCTAGTACTTTTGGCTGTGTCTTCCCCTATTTGAGCAGCTGACTTTTGATGTGAGAAATCCAACACGCTTCACTGTCTGGGCCGGTGTTTGCTTTCCCCAAATTTTTGGACTCCCTTATGTGGCCAGTGGTGATCCCACGACTCTGCCTTTGCTTATATCAAACAGTCCAGATCTCCAGCTGAACGACATGTCCACTAAGTACGCAAAGGTGAAATAAAAAAAGAGCAGCTCTTTCTGAGAGAGAGAACACCCAAGTGTTTGAGACCTGCCTACTGGCCAGTTCGTGTTCTGGGCTGGCCTGCTCTGCCCCTTGCTCATTTCACAAATGATGCACAGTGTCCAGGTGTGTTATGCTCCATTTCCAAGTTAACAGAGCACAGTTTGCAGCTGTGCTTACAAAATATCACCTGGAACATTATTTGGGGGTAGGGAGTGGGTTGCTAAGCTTTTTTCTTTATTTCTGTAGGTTTATGTTCTCTGTAGGCAGGGAGCCAGTTGCTTACAAGTAAAACTGCTCCAAACTAGATTGCTATCAGAGCCCATTTGGTTTTGCTTTTCCAGCATATGAGTCAACAAGAATGAGTCAGATGCTTCCTGAGTGGCCTCTGGGTAGATGAGGTGACTGTTTCGTCAGGTTACTTTACTCAGAAGGTCAGAAATGCCCGCAACAAGAACCCCGAGGACTTGATAGCTTTTCTTCAGTGTTTGCATTCACAATCCTGTGCAGGGGCCCCAGTCTTTTCCCTGAGAGCATTCGGTAGCCTGGGTGGCCAGGTCAAATGACCGCTACCAAAATAAAAAAACAAAACAAGACCCACGGGAATGTTACAAAACAGTGAATTTAGTCTTTTCATTTTTGTGGTTTCGGCGACTGCTTTATTTCGGTATGTTCTTGACGGTTGATGGTTTCAGAGGGTTCTGTCCAAGTGGAAGTCCTCTGATGAGAGAGTGTAAGTTGTTCCTTGTAACATTCCCTGTGTTAGGGAACGTGGGCTGACTGCAGCTCCAAGCTCTTGCTCTGGGCTCTTCAGGGTCAGTGTCTCCTGCTCAGGTAAGTTTGGCAGGTAAGTTTGCTCAGGTAATACTGTCTTGTTACAGGGCGACCCAGGGGGCACCTGCCTGGATCTGGGGAAAGGCCCTGGGAGAAGCTTCCTCTCTGAGCCTGTACCTGGGCCTGTGTGTAGGGAAGGCAGGTTGGTCACTGCTGCCTCGAAGCTAACCCAGCCTTACCTGGATCAGGAGCTATAATAGACTCACCTAGAGTAAAATCACTGGCTACCAGGGCAAAGCAGGACTTAGCAGTCTTCTTCCTGCCACAAGAAACAGGCCTGCCGCTGCTACCTCTCCAGTGAGAGTGAGGATGACATTTGCCTCCGTGTGGTTTTCAGTTTTAAGAAGATGGAGGTTGGGAGCTGGGGGCACGGGGAGGCCTGGCAATTTTGACAAGGGCTTAGAGCAGGATTCTTGGGTGCTGCCCACAGGACTAAACCACGGCAATGTTTCATGAAGCCAGTTTGCCGAACGTATCGTGCCCAGGTCCGTCCTGGCTTATTGTTAGTTACCAGTTACTGTTAAATTTTAAGATTACCCTTTTTCATACTTAAAAATGTCCTGCTTTGGGGGATAAATGATGTGGCCACCCAATATTTGGGGTACCTTTGGGGAATGTATCCTAAGAACGTGTACAAAGATGTAGCTTCCAGAGATGTTTATCATAGGGCTACTAGGCACGAAGAAAAGTTAGAGATACATTATGTGTCCTACAATAAAGGATTAACTAAATTAGTTAAATAAATTATAGTACATCCACATAGTGGAATGCTAGGTAGCCATTAAAAAATTAAATGTAACAAAATAGTAAATAGCATAGAAATACATGCATACTATTAAGGAAAATTACTAAACACTATATGTCTATATAAACATATATATATGGTATTATTCAAACCTAGTTTACAAAGAAAAGGAAACATATGCACTTAAAAAGACTGGATACACAACACTGTAACGCAATTATACTCCAATAATGATGTTAAAAAATAAAAATAAAATAAAATAAGGACTGGATGAATACACAATAAATTGGTGGTGGTTATCTCTGGGAAGTGGGGTTAGAAGTGGCTTCTATAGTCTCCCTTATGCTTTTCCTGTGCTTCTAAATTTTCTACAATGAGCATATATGTTGTAGCAGAATAATGACCAGGGATGTCTGCATCCTAATCCTCAGAGTCTGTGACTATGTTAGGTTACATGACAAAAGGGAATTAAGTTTGCATATGGAACTGTCACTGCTAATCAGCTGACCTGGAGAAGGTGAGAGCAGCTGGGATAACCCAGGTGGCCCAATGTCATCACAGGGGTCTTTACATGTGGAAGAGAGAGGCAGAACATTGATGCCCTGGGAGAAAGTCTCCACCAGCTATTGAAGACGGGAGGGAGCCAGAAGCCCAGAAGCTGGAAAAGGCAAGAGAACCGGTTCTCTCCTAGAGCCTCCAGAAAAGGAACTTGGCCCTGCTGACACCTTGCTTTGAACCCAGTGAGACTTATTTTGGACTTCTGACACCCGAAACTTTCAGATGATAAACTTGTGTTGTTTTAATCTGCTAGGTTTGTGGAAGTTGGTTACAGCAGCAATAGGAAATTAATACAACAAATTTCTCTTTTAGTCAGAAAAAAAGAGATGATGATAATAAAGGTCATTTTAGAAGAAAGGATTAGAAATCGCTCCTTGTAATTTAACCCAACAGCCATCCGAGGAGGAGGAGCTAGGAGGAGGCCTAGTCCCTAGGAGGCACAGTCTTCTTCCTACAAAAAATCTGCAGGAGGTGCCCATAGGTACAGCAGGCTGTTGTTTTGTTATTAGTAGAAAATAATAATGCAAGGGATAACTAGATAACCCGAAGAGCCAGCAGCCTGGGAATTGTCCTACAGCAGGGCACAGTGAATTGCACAAAATCGGGGAAGAGCAACAAGTACTAGGGGTCCAGAGAGGGAGAACCAGGGAGCTGTGCTGCTTTTGAGAACTCTGGGACTAAGCAAGGAAACAGACTTGAAAGGAAACCCTTTTCAAGTGAGTGGAAATTGCCAGGTGGTTCTGCTGGTTTGTGCTGGCAAATCCCATTCTGGCACCAAGGGACAGAAGAGGCGTGATGGGCACGGCTCATGGGGAGGTTTTCCAGCCCCACCCAGGGGCACGTGTCTGCAGTCTTGCCCATTCTGGACTGTTCACTGAAGCACGCTCACGGTGGGGAGTTGCAGAGGATTCTCTCTTAGATAAAATCCTTTCCTGTTTGCTTTAAAGGAACTTTTAAGGAAACGCCAGACCCTTAGTAAAGGCTGCAGTGAAGAAGGCATCTGTGAATGGAAACAGCATTTTTTTTTTCTTTGTTAGTGGGTCCAAAACCACCTCCCTTTCTGGAACAGATAGGACTCTGAGGAGGTGGGTGCTGAGCTGGGCCCACACGCTCCACAGGACACTGCCTCTGCTGCGTGGCTCTCAGCCCTGGACATGAGACGTGGTACTTCCTCTCCGAGTCGGGTCCCCAGGCCTTCTTCACCTGCCCATGGCTGTCCCGGAGGCTCAGTCAGCCAGCACAAGTGCTCAACATTCATAATCCACTTGGTCAATGGGGCTTCATTTTATTTGCTCAAGCCATACCTGCCACAAATTCCAGGTGACGCCTTTTCCTAGTATTTCAGAATTTGATGAGCAAGTGGTTTATTTTATTCATGCTTTTCACTATTTCATATATATGTTTAAAAACCTTAATATATCATACATGCAAAATGATACGTGTTACGTATATATAACCGCGCTTGAGTACCCCCCCACCTCTTAGGAAACTTACTGGTACCTTTGAAGTCCCCTGTGGTCCCCTCTCTCCCAGAGGTAGCCCCGGGGATCACAGTCTTGAATTTCAGTGCGTCATTCTTTGGTTTTCTTTACAGTGTTACCACCTTTATATGCATTCCTATACAATATGCTATTTGCTTTTGCTAGTTTTAAAAAATTCATGCAAATGGAATGCACTGTATTCTTCTTCTGTGATGCTTTCTTTTCACTCAATATTGTGTTTTTGGTAAGCAGCCCTGCTGTGGTGTGTCATCTTACCTCTCAGGCAGCCCCTCCTTAGCCTTCATCTTTCCCGTGACCCTGCAGCCTGAAGGGCCATGGGCTTTGGGTTTGTCTTTGTCCGGTAGTCCCATTGGAGACCCCCTTTCTTTCTAATTACCCTCCTCTTGCCTCCTCCTTGCCGTCTTCCACCGTAACCTCCTTCAAGTGCAAAGACCATCCCCACCCACACACCCAGGCACGTGCACCCACACACAGGGTTTTTGTGCCTTTGTGACAAATACACAACCATAACGCTCACGTGGAGGGGGTTTAATGATTGTGACTCTTTTACTTTGCTGAAGTCTGGACGCTGGCAACAGAAATACGTTTTTCTTCCTATTTTAGGAAAGTGAAGCTTGCTTTTACTGCTCTTGGACTACGCAGGCCATGCTTTGCAAATGTTAGTGAGCACAAGAATTTCCTGGGGGTGGGGATGGGGGCTTGTTAACGAGGAGTATTTCTGGACCCCGTTCCCTAGAGGTTCAGAGCCCGATTATCTGGGGTGGGGCCCAGGAATCTGCATGTTAGTAAACATGCCTCTCTCTGCCCAGCAATTCTGATGCAGACTATCTTTGGCCACTCCTTTGGCAAACACTGGCCCCTGTGCCAGCCAGAATCAGGGGTGCTTGACTAGCCCTGCGGGGCGGGGGGGCGTTCTGTGGGCGTGGGGCCCACTGGGAGCAGCCTGAGATGGACCCGGGGAGAGGCAGGCAGGTGTTCTTGAGCCAGGCCTTTCATGCCACGCCAAGGGAGGGTTTAGCAGTGTGTGCCCTGGTCCTGCATCTTGGGAAGATCATCTAGTTGCTGTGTGGAGGGGTTAGGGCTGGAATCAGGGCACCAGTTAGGAACCTGTCCAGAAAATGACCTTGAAGTCATGACTGACAAGTCAGACAAAGCTGAGGGAGACACCAGGGTTCAATGGGGCAGCATTTTAGTGTCTATAAGGATGTATGGTCCTGAGAACCTGGAGAAATATGTTAAGAATGACACTCAAAGTTCTAGAGATAGGAGAAGACATTTATACTATCTAGAGAGCCAGGGAAATGCAAAGTCTAATCCAGTGACAAAGCCCACTGGCTGTAATCTAACTTGAAATCCTAAGCAGCGGTGACACACCTCTAAGGCAGGAAGGCCACCTCTCCTAGCTTACAGTGACCCTGCAGAGGAAGATACATACGGTTGAGGTGTCCTTTCAGAGTTACTCACAAGAATCTAGTCAGAGCCTGGCCGAAATCTGGTCTATAGATGTCTGAGAAGAAATTTTTCCCTAAGTAAAGTGTTTCCAAACTTCTAAGATAAACCTGGGGCTTTTATGATCATGCAGATTACCTAGTCTTCTCCATGGAAATGCAGATTCATTGGATCTGGGTTGGAGCCTAGGAATCTGTATATTTAAGAAATGCCCCACATGGTTCTTATTTTCTGGGAAGTCTGGAAAATCCCACCGTCTGGGAAAACTTCTTTCAGCCCAGGAAGATTTATAACCAAGTATAGAAATGATTTAAAGATAAACCTATAGTATTGATTCTTTTGTTCTAAGAATACCCTATGCATATTTGGCATTTTAAGTACTTGTAACGTTGACGAGAAGTTGCTCTATTAGAGGAAGGGTGAGACTTATAATTCAGATTTTAAAGTGTAATTGAGTAAATGAGTTAGACTTATGATTTTGAGTTGAAAGTTTAATAAATTTATGTATGGTGTTGAAAGTTAGGAAAACCTAAATTGTTACTATATTTATCCATTTAACTTATTAGATTTATATGTTTTTCAAAAGTTCTTGGTAAGATTTTGTTTGAGCAATTGAGGTACTTAAGAAAAAATTGCATATGTTAAATTTATAAATGTTTGAATGTGTTAAATTAATGACGCTTATAAAGTGGACCAAATATTAACCAAGTAACTACTAGCCAAAGAAATCCTTAAAGATGTTTGTTATAGTTTTGTTTACTAAATTTATAAATAGGGAAAAAATATTTTAAGAACTTAAAAGCTAAAGGAAGATTTTTAACAGATGAATGGATAAACAATGCAATGAACATAGGAGTGCACAGATCTTTTCAAATCAGTGTTTTCGTTTTCTTCAGATAAAAACCAAGGAGTGGCATTGCCGGGTCATATGGTAGTTCTATTTTTAGTTTTTTAAGAAACCTCCATGCTGTCTTCCCACCAACAGTGCATGAGAGTTCTCGTTTCTCCATGACCTCGACAACACTTGGTTATATTTTTGATGATAGCCATTCTGACAGGTGTGAGGTCATGTCTCATTGTGGTTTTGGTTTGCATTTTCCTGATGAGCATCTCTTCATGTGCCTGTTAGCCATCTGTATGTCTTCTTTGGAAAGAATGCCTATTCTCCTCAGGAGTTCTTGATTTCCATTCTCCCAGTAGTGATCACATCCCAGCTGTGCTGAGGCATCCTGCCCTTCATTGGACGATGCAGAACAGCTGCCTCATTGGTGAATCAGCCCTCAGGCCAGGGCTGCCCTAAAGGAGGCATCAGTGGAGGCTTTGTCTGGCCTCAGACCTCTGCTACTTGGGAAGGGAAGGCAGCCCCGGTCGGAATGGGCCTCCACACGGCCTTTCTTCCTCTTGGTCTCCCTCTCTTGCCTGATGGCTGGACGAGAAGCTCCTCAGAGGCCAGGCCCCAGCTCTTGTCCACAATCAGGTCTCAGGTCCAGCTCCACGTCTGGCCTGGCTCCCAGGCCCTGGGAGAAGGTGGTGAGTATGGAGGGACTGTCCAGCTCCTTGTGCAGGGAGAGCCCGGCCTGCCACCCTCTTGCTCTCAGGGTGCCCCAGGTTGAGGGGTCCACCCAGGAGTGGGTGGCACATGGCTGTACCCCTGTGGGGATGGGGCCAGCCTCATCCCCCCACATTGCACACCAGCATCTTGTTCAGAGCCCTTTGGGGGCCCCCGGACAAGGGAGTGAAGCAGGGGGTTAGGTTCTTGGGGCCATTTGCTAGATGAATAAGCGGGGAGAAGGTGAGGAGGAAGTAAGGGGGTGAGAAAGGCCTCTGGAAAACAGGTGCTTCCTGTTCCTGCCAGGAAGCACATGTCCTGCTGGACTTCAGGCCTCTGGATAGTAGAGAGTGACACTTGTGACATCTACTGCCTGCTGTTGCTGCAGGCCGCCCCTGTGCCTTTAATCATGTTTAATTCTTGAAAGAGCCCTGCAGGGGGGAAGAACACCCTTCCTCTTCCAACATTTCTGCCAAAACATCAATGCCTCAGAGACCCTGCATGGTTATGACCCTGCACGGTAAGGCTGAGCTGCTGACCTCAGGACACCTGTCATCTGTGAGGGAGGCCAGGCCACCACCTCGGGCAGAGAAACAATAGTGACCCAGGTGAAAAAACTCTCAAAGAAGAGGTGGATGACACAAGTCAGGTAGGTTCCCAGAATGGGTATAAAGTCTCCTTTGTCATCAACATTTGGGGACTTTGGCCTTCGAGGAAATGAGCGAGGTGGTCATCAAATCGTGACCCTTAAGACCAGGACGAATTCTTTTTTTCTGGTATCTACCTCTATCTTTACTCCCAAACTCCAGGAAATCAAGAGGAGACAAGGTCAGAGTCAGCCCTGGGGCCAAGTCTGCCGCAAGCAGCTGATGCTGGTTGATCCTTCCCTGAAGGAGCTCCCACCAGCCTCTACAAAGTGTTGCCTGTAACCAAACACTGGCATTAGAGTTAGGGCCACGGGATGGCTTGTAACCTTCTTAGGATCTCAAAGCTAACACCATTTGGCGTAGCAATAAAATCCTGAGGTCGGGCCTGGGGAGAAGCCCATTGGCCTGGTACTTGATCTCTGCTTAAGTGTTCCTTGTCCCTGTATAGAGTCATTTCTCAGAGCTGAGCAACACGGGACTGCCAAGCACCAGGGCCATCAGAGGGCCCAAATGAATGATCCAAGTAAAACAGAGAACTCGCCATGTCGGCACTGACATTCCTGACTTAGGAGAGAGTACAGCAGCTTTTCTCAGTTTTGGCTGAAATATGGGAATTACCTGGGCAGCTTAAAAAATATCAAGGCCCAGGTCCCACCCCCAGGGATTCTGACTAAATTGGTTTTGAGTTGGGCCAGGTGACTCTAATATGCAGCCATCAGCACTGAGAGCCACGTTAACACCTGGCTGGCCAACTGGCGTCTCTGTCGGGATTGAAGCCCATCCGCACGGCTTCTGGTGCACTCTCTGTCTTTGACGTCTGTTGTGTTGGTCCGAGGAGAAAGGACAGAGGAGAATGCTGCTCTTGGTATGTTTCTGGGTGGTGTATTTCTGGCAGGCCAGAATTTAGAAGCTTTGGGTGAAGAATGAATTTTCTGCTGCCTTCTTCTGTCTCCAGCTGTATCGGGGGTCTTAATGACCCAGGATGAAGTCATGTCCTGGTGCTCACTAGATACCCCTAAAGGTCGCCCAGTGGGTGGTGAGTTCCCGAGGCTGGGGGTCATCTCCAGGTGGCAGGGGCACATAGCGGGCTCTGTGGACTCTTGTTCCTGCCATAGTTCTGAGCCCTTAAAGTGGATATTCACAACTTGGATTTGCTCTTCTTCTGGTCTGAGATGAGGTGAAACAAGCCTGTGGAGTGACTAGGAAAACTAGTGATTAGAAAGATGATCTAGTGTCTAACCTGTGGGAGCAGTTCCACAGGTATGAAGAAGAGGGAGGGCATCGGGGACCCGTGCAGTCACGGAAGGCTCCGCAGAGGAGGTGAGACTTGAATCTGGAAGAACTTAGTTTTGAGGATCAGGGGAGGAGACACTTTAGCAAAGGTGAGTGAAGATGTTGAAAGAGGAGATGACAAAATTATAAACAAAGATCAGCTATTAGGATCCATGTGGTGAAAGGAGGGGCAAGCATGTTGGCTTTCTTCAAATAAGTCTCACCCTGGGATTCTTTGGGCAGAAATGAAAAAGATTTTCAATTTTTTTTTTTTTTTTTATAGTTCTCAAAATGAGATCCCCAGACCAGAATCATTAGCATCCCCTGGGAGCTTATTAGATATGCAAACTCTCAGGCCCCAACCTACTGAATCAAACTCTGGAGGTGGGGTCCAGTAATCGCTCCCTTTCCAAGCCCTCCTGAAGCTCATTTGTTTGAAGGCCACTGTCCTACTCTGCACCCTTATCTGCTAAGTGGACTCTGGTTATTATTGTCAGAGACAAGGAACATGTTTATTCTGGGATATGTCACTGCCCTCCCACTGGTCTATGGTCCTATTATTACTGGCCTTTTGTCCTGTCCAAGTGACACAGAATCAAATAGTTGACAGACTCTTATTCACATACTCAGCCAGCCTTTATGGAACAGCTGCCATTTGCTAGGTGCTATTCTATGCTAAGCCCTGGGAATGCAACAGTGCACAAATCAAAGCGTGTTCTTCCATGCAGCTTATGTTCTAGTCCGGGGATGATCCATCAATTAAACATAAAAATGTCTATAAGTTCTAGATTTGGAAAGAAAAATGTAAGTGATGGGGAGGGGTGTTTTCTCGACTGTGGTTAGAGAATATTTATCTGAGGTGATATTCGAGCAGAAACCTGGTGGAAATGAGGGAGAAACCACATGAATTTGAGGGAGAGCACCCAGGCAGGGAGAACAGAAGTGCTGAGTCCCTGAGGTAGGAACAGAATGTTCTAAGAAGAGAAAGGAAGTCAGTACAAGGTGGAGAGAGACAGGCCCGGGAGGCAATGGCTAGATCACGAAAGACCTTAGTGATCCTGTTCAGGTGACTTCCCTGTGAGTGAGGGCAGGCTGCTGGAGGGTGTTGAGGGTGTGAATGATGTGGTATCTCTCTGAACAAAAATCACGCTGAAGAATGGACCATTCCATAAGAGTAGAAGCAGGGAGGTGAGTTAGGAAGGCACTAGAATAATCCAAGTGAGAGATGTGGTATAGAGATGGGAATGAAAAGTAGTTGGAGTCTAGGTATGTCAAAGGAGGAGCCCAAAGTCCATGCGGATGTATTCCTTTGGGGCAGAGAAGACTGGACAGTGGCTTCTGGGTTTCTGGCGACTGGACCTGCCTTCTTCTCTGGTCTAAAGGCCCCTGAGGATTTCCCTGGCGGTCCAGTGGTTAGGACTCTGCGCTTTCACTGCGGTGGGCCCAGGTTTGATTCCTGGTCAGGAAACTAAGATCCCACAAGACACGTGGTGTGGCCAAAAACAGTAAATAAATAAAATCCTATTAACAAAATAAAGGCCTCTGTCTTCCCACAGTTCTACACCTGCAGGAGGGATGGGGGCAACCTGGAGGCATTCAGAGGATCTCTCCCTTCCTCTAAACTCTGCACTGGCCATCGGAGGCTGCCTCGTAAGCTTTTTTTTCTTTATAAATGTCATTCTTTTCCCATAACTGAACTGTGTTCTCAAGGGCTATAGCTAAGCTTCCCCGAATCTCCCCACCCCATCCATTCCCAATAGAATAAAAACAGTTGTGAGAACACAGAAAAGCATGCTATGGATTAAACGTTGGCTAAAACCCTTTGAAGTAAAAATGGCAGTCTTAAAGACAAGAAAACTGAGATTCAGGGAGTAAAGCTACTAGCCTGATAACAGCTACCCATTAAGAGAGCTTCCTTCCTGCTAGGGAGCTTTGGATGGTCGTGTGTGTGTGTGTGTGTGTGTGTGTTTTCTCACCACCACCAAGCAATTATCCAACACCAGCTAGGTGTCCTACAATTCAACTCAGTTCTGAAACTACCTAGAGATAGCATCAGATTCCACTGGTTAAGGGCTCAGTCCCACAGGTCTGCCCTCACTTCAGATGCCAGTCACAAGTCCAGGTTGTTACTTGTGCCTCTGACTCACTGGCTGTGAATCAGAGGTTCCCATGACCCCCTCCTCAGGTTTGATTAATTTGCTGGAGTGACTTTCAGAACTCAGAAAAACAGTTTACTTATTAGATTACCGGTTATATGTAACTCAGGAACAGCCAGAAGGGAGAGATGCATAGGGCAAGGTATGGGGAAGGGGCACAGACCTTGCAGCTCTGAGGGTACCACTCTCCCAGCACCTCCATGCGTTCCCCACCTGGAAGCTCTCTTCATCCCATCCTTCTGAGTGTTCATGGAGGCTTCTTTACATAGGCTTGAATGATTAAGTCACTGGCCATTGGTGACTGAACTCAATTTCCAGCCCCTTTTTTCCTCCCCAGAGGTCCTGCGGAGGGACTGGGATTTCCAACCTTCTAATCACCTGGTTGTTTCCCCTAGAAACCAGCCCCCATCGTTAGGTGAACTAGGTGCTTTCCAAAAGTCACCTCATTAACATAAAAGACACATGTATCGGCATGTATCAGTGTCCTCACTTAGGAAATTCCAGGGTTGTAGGAGCTCTGTGCCAGGAGCGGCAAAGACCAAACATACAATTATAAATCACAGTATCACAGGTGGCAATGGCTGAGCTAGGTGTGGGCCTTACAGCTTCTCAGGTCGTCTTCGTGCTCAGCCTCACTGGCCCCCTGTCCCCACCCATCTAGTCTCAGCAGGTGCCAGAGCTGCCTTTGCAATTTCTTCTATGAGGATGCTTTTCCTCTGTGAGTGACTTCACTCCTCGTCTCCCCACGTCCCTCCTCTTTGAGGGAATCAGTCTTAAATGCCAGCTGAGGGGAACACCATCTCCTACAAGTTGGATGTGATTTTTTTTTTGCTCTTATTTCTTAAACAAGCTCTCCTCACACCTTCCCCTCAACGGCTTGAAGGCGCTAGTCTCCTGGGCCAGGCACAGGAAAGGCATGAAAAAGAAAAATATGAGCTTTGCTCTGTAGAGCACTCATCTGAACAGGGTTTCTTCCCAAAGCCTCTACCCAGTTCTTTTTCTCCTGCAGGACTTGGACCTTCTTGGACAGAAATCTACATCCTCACGAAACGCCGTGCCATCCTGAAAGGCAAGATGGGTGAATTCTCCATCCCGATGACGCAAAGTCAGTTTCCTCAGAATATCTGGTGCAGCTGGACCATCCGGGCTGGCCCCCAAAGCCATGCTGTTGTCTATGTCAGTGTGTTTAAGGTCACAGGAAATGATGACTGTGGGCCAAACCCTGACAAGATTGTGTTCCAGGGGGTCTCCCCTGTGGCAGAAAGCAGTATGGTCCATGCCTATTGAAAGAAAAGGGTGCACGTTTATGCCACCCAAGCTCTGGCTGTGCACGTGGTCCTGCTATCTCAGAACTATGCTCGAGGTGGGAGATACAGGCCTTTCAGGGGGAAGTGTTATGTCTTCCGAGATCCCAGAGCAGATTCAGGAGAAAAGATCATGAAGCCCCAGGTTACACAGGCTCCCATCTAATTTCAAAGACCTTTCTCCAAACCCACTGCTAGCACCACTGGGCCAAAGACTCAAGCAGAGAAGAAACCTGGGGTCTCTGGAACTTCTATGCCCCATCTGGTTCAGCCAGGCTTCCTCGTGTTCCTCACCAAGCCTGCAGCAGATGGCATCCTGGCCACTAAATCTGGAAATAAGTGGGAAGGATCTTTGAAAAATAGCCTCTTCTCCAGCCCCAGGGGAACAGCAGTCTCTGATCCCAGGTGGCCAGAGATCCCAGAAAAAAGTATCTTTGCCGGGCCCTCAGCCAGTGGAGAAGCCCCTTCCAGCGCCGTGATTCCTGTAACAAGCTCTGTGGCAGCCGCTCACCGGCAGCTTGGTCCTCGCCTGTAGAATGGGGAAGGCTGGAGGGCACTTCAGAGGATGTGCCAGCCACGAGGCCCACCCCTGTGGACTCGCTGAGATCAGCCAACCGCTCAGATTTGGGATTATGGGAAAGGACTGCACCCCAGGAAGGGGAGCTGCTTTCTCCCAGTCCTTCTCAGGTGGTGGAGAGCATTCCTGGAGGAGGCCAGCAAACGCCCGTGCAGACAAGAGTCTTGCCTGGTGAAACACCATGCTGCTATGGGATGAAGGGCAGGCCTGGCCACTGAGGCCCAGCTGTCCCTGGAAGGCAGGCCGTATCCTTTCCCTGTCATCACACAGCTTTCTCACATCTCCAAGTCCTTTTTCCTTGTGTCCCAGGCTGAGAGCTCTCTTTGGGGAATTCTTGCTGCTCCTGCAGACACCCTAACTTCTGTATCAGGGTTTGCTTGGCTAAGCGCTGGGCTCATCTCCAGTGAGGCAGGGGTCACCTTGGTGGCTGCACCTCTGGGTGGTGAAGTGTTGTCACCGCCTACTCTCTCCATGGCCTTCAAGTGGCTCCCTCCGAGGCAGAGTCATAGCTTGTACCTTGGATGGGCTTGTCCTCACCGCTTCCAGAGCCAGGACAGACAGCCTGCCCCGGAGTGTGACCTCTGAGTGCGTCTCCTCGTGGTATCATGGGCATCTTCCAGAAAGAGACCCAATATACACTTCCTGGAGTCCAGAGGGGCTGGCCACAGAGCCACTGGAGGGCCCGGCCAGAGTGATGCCGACAACGGCCTCCCGCTGAGTTCCTCCGCCACCGCTGCCCCTGAGTACGCTCCCCAGCCCTCACTGGTAGTCCCGCCCTCGCCTACCACAGAGGTCCTGGGATACCAGAGGGGGCCACAGGGACGTCTACACCAGCTTCATGGCTGGTGTCAGGTTTACAGTTGCCTTCGGATGCCCTGTCTGAGACTGGAGGGCAGGTCTCAGACAGCGATACCTCCCTCTCAGCCCCCTAAGTCCAGCCATGCCCCAGGGCTTGTCCAGTCAAGGAAAGAGCACAGTGGCTGCTGGCCTCTCTGCTGTGCTCCCTGGGAGCTGCAATTCAAGCTTTCTGTGATTAACGCTTTCCTTCTGCAGAGCTCACTGGTTTTTCCAGTTCCCTCTCCAAGTCTGGCCTGAGCAGAGATGGCATCTAGAAGTTCAGTGAGTGCTTCCCTGGCCTGAGCCCAAGGAAGCAGTTCCTACTGGGGCAATGGCTTATCCTCACTATTTGAGGAGTGGGAACTTGCTTCCAACTACATCCTAGAAGAGAGAGCACAGAAGTAGCAGGACTGCTTAAAGGAAGAACACTAGATGGTGCTCTGCGTCCTTTTGCTTCTGAGTTAATTTCCTGGTTTTGTTGCATGGCAAACTGCCCCAAAACTTAGTGGCTTAAAGAAACAGCCATTGTTTCATCTCTCTTTTGTGGGTCAGAAATTTAGGCAGGTCTCAGCAGAGTGATTCTCCCATTCCACGTGGGATTGACTGGAGTTTCTTGCTGGTATTTAGCTGAAACTTGGGCTGGTCTGGAGGGTCCAGGATGGCTTTGCTCATAGGCGTTCATAATACGAATGTTGTGGGGACAGCTGGAAGGCTGGGCACTGTGCGTCCCTCTTTATATAGTTTTGAGAACTCTTTAGTCACATTTCTACAAGGTGGCTGGATTTCCCCGGAAAAACTTTCCAAGAAACCAAGATAGAAGCTGAATGGTCTTGACGTTGCCTTGGGTGTCATGCTGTGTGACTTCTGCTGTGGCCTGTGGATCAAGCCAGTTGCTGAAGCCAGTGCAGACTCAAGGGGAGAAGAGCAAGACTCTCCCTTTCAGTGGGTGGAGTAGCAGAGTTTTTATGGCCACTTTTTATTACTACTTTGTGCATCTTGGACTTGTGGATGCATGTTTTTTATCCGTTTGAGAAAACTTGCAGGCATTTCTTCCTCAGGTATTTCTTTGACTCAATTTTCCACTCATTTCTTCTGGGACTCCAATTATAGAGCTAAGACTTTCTTATTCAATCCTCCAAATCTCTTAACTTCTCTCATAGTTTCATCTCCTTGTCTCTGTGCTGCATTCATGGGGGATTTATTTGGTTCATGAAGGTTTTTTCTTCTTCTGACATTTATTATAAATATTCAAACATATGACCAAGTTAAAAGACCTTTACAATAAATGTCCATATACCTACTACCTATATTCTACCCTTGACATTTTATTCAGTTTATCATATCTGTCTATCCATCTGTTCATCTTATTTTTTGATATCTGCAATTTACTTGAAATGTATCAGTAGCCATGGAGTTTTATTTCCATTCATCATTTCTAGAAGTTCCCTTATTTTCTAATCTGCCCATTTATTCCTAATAGTGTCTTTTTGCTTTGATTATGTTATTTCTTTTACCATTTTCCTGCACAACTATGCTTATCTGACAATTCCAGTAATTCTTCGGGTGTCAATTGGCTTTTGTTGTCTTTTGCTAAAAGTACTTGATCTTAATCTATGTTGCATTATCTAATATGGTAACTGCTAGCCACGTGTGGCTACCTAAATTAAAGTTAATTAAAATGTGAAGTTAGAAATTTAGTTCCTCAGTCACACGAGCCACATTTCATGTTCTCAATAGCCCCTGCTGGCCAAGCCTTCGGGTTTGAAGGGCAAGAGTGCAGAACACAAGGTTGTCACCTGGCCCCGCGGCCTGCTCAGTAGGTTCACGGCTAATCGCTCAGCAGGTACTGCTGGAGACCATACCCTTGTCCCACCCAGAGTTCCACAAAGGCCAGGACACAAGGCACAAACCCACAGGCTTCCTCCCCTGCCAGGGTGAAGAACTCGACCATCGATGGCTTGTCCATCTCAACCTTGGGTGTGGACAGAGGCCGGTGGGGAGGACGGACCACGAGGGGCTGGCATCCTCTGCACGTACACGTGGGAGGGTGACCCAGGGACCAACACCTCGAGCTGTGGGGAGGTTTGTTTTTTTTTTACATCTTTATTGGAGTATAATTGCTTTACAAGTGGGGTGGTTTTAAGTGCTGTCCTGCAGCGAGGCAGGCCTAAGAGAACTGGGCCTGAGGTTTGCCCTGTTGGTCAAAACTTACCTGTCCTGTGTCCCTCACCAAGTCCAGCTTCCTGGATCACCTGCCTTCTGTCACTGGCTATAGCTCCTTACCTGTCCAACTCCTTTTCATCCTCTAAGTCTCAGCTCAGATGCCACCAACAGTTACTGTCACATCACCCCATTCAATTCTTTCAGAGCACTTATTGCTATCGGCAGTTTTCTTGTGTACTGTCTGCCTCTCTCAGTGGAATGCCAGTGTCACGAAGGCACGTCCCCTGACTTGTTCACTCATGTATCCCCAGGGCCCAGCAAGTTCTTGGCACATAGCTTATAACTGGTGGATGAATGCTACCTCTCCTTGCAGTATCTTTTTAGGAACCTCAGGAAATACAATGATAAACTCAATGCTTTTAGACTTTATGGAATCCTAATGAGGGAGGGCTTTGAGTGAGGGGAAGGGTCTTAATGAATGCTCTAGAGGCATTTTCTCAGTTCTGGGGGGCCTTGTTTATTTACATCAATGGGGATCCAATGAGTTGAATGAGTATCAGTTATTCCTTCTCAAATACCTTACAGGAAAATAGATGGTATTTATTCCATCTTTTGAATCCCCTCTACCCAACTCTGCCAAATCATTAGGTTTTAGAATCCTATCAGATTTAAGTTACACTTCCTTCCCCCAAAGCCCATGGTCTGAAGTTGGTGGGTTCCTGGCGCTGAGCCCGGGAAGCTGATTCTACTCTAAAAGAGCAAGTGCTGGGTACCCTGGGGCCCCCCGAGTACGGGGACATAGGCGGGTTCCCTCCAGTGAAGTGATTGTGTAGCATATGGAAAGGAAGCCTGGCAACGGGCCGACAGCCCTATGACTTAGACATTCTGGATCTGCTGGGTGCTCTACAGAGTGTCACTTCCCCATGACTCACAGAGCAAAAAACAAAATTGCAGCAACTTGTTAACCTTTAAGACAGCACCGTTCATTTCCCGTCAGGACCTGTCGGGAACAGTGACTGCACATCTGTAGCTAGAGGTGCTTGTTCCAGGAGGCTGTTTATGGAATTTCATTCCCCACGTCCGCTCTGCCTGGAATGAACCAGTTTCACCAAGCAGAGGGCCGTTCCTAGGGAGACCTTGAACTGAACTACAGGGCTGCACAAAATCTCAGTTTGTTCTTGATGATATCTTTCTCCCTCCCTTCAACCGCTCTTCCCCGCTCTGGGCTCACGGGGCGGGTGGCCCCCTACACCTCTGAAGGTAGAGGGCAGTGGCTCACTGAGGGTGGTCATAGACTGGATTCTTGCTACAGCTGCTGGAATAGCTGTTGTCTAAGAGCTTGGGAGGAGGTCTTACTGCTGGTTTCTCAGTAACTGCTGGGCTTCTATGGCATTTTCATTTCAAATAAAGCTGTTAAGCCCAATCAGAAAAAAAGAGGGAAGAAAAAGGGTTGGGATGGTGTCAGCTCTAAGGCAATGCCAGGTGGTATGAGAAGGACCTAGGAAATGTTGAGGGGGAAACTCCATTCTTTTCAGGAACTTAATAATGGAGTTGTATCAGTCAGAGTACACGAAGTTACACTGCGGTAACAAACGCCACCACCATCCCAGTGCCTTAAAAACAAAGGAAGATTTTTTTTCTCTCCCAGGCTACAGTCCATCCCATTTGGCAGGTGGGCTCTGCTCACAGTAGGCCCTGGGGTACCCAGCTGGTGGTCTTTGGATGCCTCGCCAGAGGGGAAGAGCTCTGGAGGGTCTGTCTTTGCACTGGCAGTTAAATGCTGTGGCCCAGCAGTGAACTCACAGGCTGGGAGTAGTCACACAGGCATGCCCCAACACAAGAGGGTCAGGAAGGATAATCCTCCAGTGTCTGGAGGGGGAAGAGCTGGAAACAGGGAGCCGCCCCAAAGTCAGTAACAGGAGTTGACTGAGTTGGCCTTTCAGGCTTCAGAATGGTTCACACTGCGGAGCTCCAAGACTTTGGCTCGAGATTGTTTTAACCATTTAGTGGGCTTGAGGGCCACAAAAACTCGGTCTCATGGCCTCGTTCTCCTGCTCTGGCCTTGAGAGCTATCACGGTGTTTATTTTCTCGCCGCTTTGTAGTCAGTATGAAGAGGCAGCTTTGGAAGATGGAAGGTAATTGGGATTAGGAGATGAGATCTGGTATCACAGGTGTGGCTATTTTAATGCTGTATGGAGAACACAAACTTGGGTCACATTAGTAGAAGTAGAAGAGGCAGATCAAGGGAGGGGATGGTGTTCCTTTATTCTACTGTAGTTATACCCGGCCTGACACAGTTCTGTTCTGGGTATCATACTTTGAAGGCAGTTCTGACAAGCTTTGTCAGGCTGGGACCCAGGAAGGGTTATCAGGGGAGTCGGGAGTCTTGAAGGTTATTGAAAGGGGTAACTTGGCAGCTGCTGTTTTTGAAGAGCTGTCAGAAGTTTTCCTTTTACTGGTGAGGAACTTACCTCCCTGTATTGAGGTGGATTGGACTGCATGGTAAATGGCATGCTCATTACTATAAGTGACCAAAGAAAGCGGGGGAAGGGAGTTTGACCCTCCAAACAAAGGGTGTCTGTAAGAGGCAGCTTCTTGGGTCCTTTCCACTCTGTCATGATAATTCTCTGATTCAGTTTTTGTTTTTGTTTTCTTTTGTCACGCTCTGTGGCATGTGGGATCTTAGTTCCCTGACCAGTGATGGAACCCGAGCCCCCTGCATTGGAGGAGGCTCGGGTTCATTACTATAAGTGACCAAAGAAAGCCGGGGAAGGGAGTTCATTACTATAAGTGACCAAAGAAAGCCGGGGAAGGGAGTTTGACCCTCCAAACAAAGGGTGGCTGTAAGAGGCAGCTTCTTGGGTCCTTTCCACTCTGTCATGATAATTCTCTGATTCAGTTTTTGTTTTTGTTTTCTTTTGTCACACCCTGTGGCACGTGGGATCTTAGTTCCCTGACCAGGGATCGAACCTGAGCCCCCTGCATTGGAAGCACGGAGTCTTAACCACTGGATCACTGGGGAAGGCCCTGATTCAGTTTTTTCTCAGAAATGAAAATAAACCTTTCCTCACGGGAGAGGGGGTGAAGGCCAGTTGAGACTCCACTATATAAAACACTACTGCTCACAAATGTTCCTCTGCTAATCCCTCAAGAATCTTGAAATTGGTGGTAGACACTCCATTTTACAGGTGAGGTAACTGAGGCTGAGGATGAAGGAAGTCAGGCACACATACAGCCTTACAAGGTGTTTTGGTTTAAGTGTAGAGTCTGGAGTCAGACAGCTTGGGTTTGAATCCTGGTTGTGCAGCTTTCTAGCTGTGTGACCTTAGGTAAGTCATTTAACCTCTCTGTTTTATCCTCTGTAAAGTGGAAATGATAGTACCTCTTAAGGTTGTGAGGATTAACCAATTTAATTAATTATAGAGAGCATACTGAACACGAATACCTTGGCACAGAATGTGAGCTAAATAAGTTCATCTATTATTAAAATCATTATCAATGTTTGAACTAAGTTTGAAACACTATAGGAATTTGATTCATACAAGTAGGAAAGCAAAACTAATTTCTCTTTCACTTTCTCCTGTTACCCATGTAGATGTAACAATATTTTCTTCGTTTCCCAGAAATGGCTCTGTTCTAGCATTTCAACATAGTCATAGGTAAGATTTCACAGTTGGAGAAGTAAGATTTCATAGCTGGAGAGCACTAGATATATTCCAAATCGATTAATCATGTTTAGAGACCTGAATTCTCTAAACTCATCCTGTAAGCCGATGGCAGAGGAGAGTCTGTGTATTCAGGCCACGAAGTATTGTCTTCACTAGTCGTGACAGGAAATTGACAAAAGCAGTCTTTCTGATCTGGACTTCAGGCTATGTGCCTTCCCAACCTTTACAAGTACACAAACAATACATTTTTTTAAAGTATATTTTAGTATTTATAATATATATATTTTAAATATATTTAGTATATTTAGCATAATGTCTAAGGTTTTCTTTAACAGGTTTAACCTGAATAGCAACATCACCCAGGGCCATTGTCTCAGAATCCATTCCCAAGTCTAGTGTAAACTCAAACATCAATGCAAGCAATGAAAACGTGCTTTAGGTCAGTTCGGAGGGGTAAAAGTCCCAAAGGGGCTTGTGAGATTGAAGCACTGTTGGTATGTTTTGTTGATATGTTCCCTCCCTCCCCACTCCAGCAGATGTCTTGGTTAAGGTGATGGTTAAGTCAGAGCACCTGAAAGAGCCTTTGAGTGGGGACTCTTCCAAAGGCTTAAAATCTGTGGGGAGAGAAATTAAGCCGGAGGTAACTGAGGATTGAACTAAGTGGCTGTGTGCCTGTCGACCCTTCTTGTTCTGGTGACAAGGTCAACAGTCCCTGGTAGGAATCTCCACCCCCTGCACATTCTCATTTTTCTCCCTCTCCCCCTCCCCCCTTTGCTCCCCCCCTTCTCCCCTACTCCTGGCTTTTGGCTCTTACCCAGGTGGGAAACTTTCTCCTACGTCCTGACTTGCTGGCCCACCTTCTGGCTGGGATCAGGGAACACAACTGAGGGCACCAGGCATGGCGGGGAGGTGTCAGACCGTTTAGGTGATTAGGCTCTAGTCCCAGATGAGACCCTCCTAGGTTTTTGGACAAAGTCTCCATTCCAAATCTGCTTTCTTAGCTCTGTAAAATCCACATGTGAGTTTAACAAAGGTTCTAGTTCTAAACGTTACTTGCTGAGACCTAATTGACTAGGAATACTACTACTACCTGCATTATTGCCAAATCTCTGAGCTGGTTTGGGGAAGGACCATAACTACTTAGATGGTACAAAGGACCCCCCCCATCCCACACTCCTTATCTCCTCACAGTTCAGGTGGATGCAGTCTTTTGCTGTAACAGACATCAGTGATTGCGGCAACTCTGGTGTCCCTCATTGTTCACCTTCAGTTGACAAAACTTATGCTTCCTCAAACGAATTTTCCTCCTGTAAAAAGATCTGGCATAACTTCTGTGCCTCAGTTTCCTCTTCTATAAAATGGGAACAATAATAGCACCTACCTCATAAGATTGTTATAAAGATTAAATGAGTTCCTATGAAGAGCTTAGAACAGTGCATGGCATGTAATACAAGTTACAAAGTGTCAGTGGTTATAAGACGTTACTTATAGGGCTATAAATTGCCATGTACCTTCTAGAAAACAGGGTAACAGACATATCAAGAACCCAAAACAAATGGCTCTCAAACCCACATATCCAACTTCTAGAAATCCCAGAACGATATTACTTGTTAAACTCATATACCAATATATTTCTCACAGGATTATTATAATAAAAGTTAGAAATATGAATGTTGAAATCATATGGGTCAAATAAATCATGGTACCCTGTACATGATGGACTCCTTTATAGCTGCTAAAAGACTATAGCAATACAAGTTAAAACAAATCTACAAACCTGTGTGCACATAAGTATAGTGATGAACACTCCATGTGAAAAATGGGTGTGCGCACAGGAGGGTGTGGGCCGTGGCCTTGTGAGTTTTCCTTTTTTCTTTCATAACTAGAGAGGAGATCTGCAGCACATGCTAAAGATAGTCAAATCAAACCAAAAGTGGGAACAGAAGACAATGAGTTTTTTTCAGGAAGACTTGACTTTAATGATAATTGTCACTTAGCAGTTTTTCCTGAAACTAGTTGCCTTTCATTTTTATTTTTGAAGAAAGTTTGCTCAGAAAAGGACAATCCTGTTAGAGATAAGCAACAGCTATCTACCTAATGCTGCGGTGCACCGGGTCATTTTTTTGGGCATCATTCCCTTGTGTTCCGGGGCTGAAGGCAGCCTCCATAATCAGGTGGTAGGAATGTGTTGAGTCTTGACCAGCTGTAATAAAGAGCAAAGGTGGTCTCACACAATCTCTACTTTTGTTTACAGCTCTTAGGAAGAAAAGAAAGACTCTATTCAGCCCCAAATGATGAAGGCAGGCTGACTGGAATGGAACAGTACATGTTCTGGAAGTTTAGTTGTTTTATTCAAGATGTGTTAATGTGTGGTTACTCCATTTGCAAGGGAAAAAGCCTAATTCATTTCTATTATGTCCAAGTGCCCAAATTAAAGGGAAAAACCCCATCAAGGGTTAAAACCAGAGTGTCAACCGAGACCTTCACGAAGCTTTCCCTTCCCTTGTAGTAATCGGGGGAACAACCTGGTAAAACACAATGAACTGTGGCCAGAACCACTGATATCACTAATGTCCCAGGAAGAGTGTGGTTAAAAACCACCTCCTTGTGCTAAATTTTCATGAGAGAGAGGAATTTTCATACAGACATGAACCAAGACTTCTTACTTGATGGAAAAGATGTGAGTTCAAATAAGAAACTAAATGAATTCAACAGTCTACAATATAGTTTCATAACTGAATTGTTTAGCCTTAGACTCTTTAAAAGCTAACATTTCTCTACCAAGAGGTATTTAGGTTGTGTTTTCTTTTTCTCCCTTCTAAAATATTCCTCGAAGAGATGCTGTGAATGTCACATAGGTTTTCTGGCGACACTTACAGTCTCAAAGGGTAGGTGTGACTAATTTCCTGTCTTACCAGCTAAGGACCCTCATCCAGGATGCCCTAGGAACCCATGAGGCAGAGAAAAGATGGCCCTTCCTCAAAGGTATGGATGGGTCTTTTGGCTGTTGGTGGCAGTCGGTACTTACTGTGCCTGGAGGATTAGGCGTGCTTCAGCCAGAATCGAGTGAACTGCAAGCCCCTAGTGCTAGTCTATGTCATTTACTGTGGAGAGCAGGCCCCCTCTCAGTCTTCATCATGGAAAGGTTATGCTTGTACCCCAGCCCAAGGAAGAGTTGGCTATGAATTCATCCATTTATGTCATATATTTTATCACATTCCCTCTGTGAATCAGGCATTGTCCTGGGTCCTGGGGATTCAGTAGTAAACCTAAAAGACTAACCCCTTTCCTTATGGACTTTACAGTCTAGCCAGGAGACAGACAAAACTATGGAGTTAATAAACTTGGTTGATAAGTTTCATGGAGAAAAATCAGGGAAAGGATAGAGAAGGGATGGTGTTATTATGGTCTTTAAAAGGTGGTAAGGGAAAGCCTCACTGAGAAGACGTAGGAATGAGCCATGAAGCTAGCCATTGGGGTAAGAGGATTCCAGACGGCGTTGAGGCCCTGAGGCAGGGCTGTGCTTGATGCGTTCAGAGAGCAGCATGGAGACCAGCAAGAGAGGGAAGGACAGAGGAAGAGTCATTGGAATAGTCTGGAAGATAGTGTGGCAAAAGGGACTAGATAGTGAGGCTAACCAGAACAGTCTATTTCTCCCGGTTTTTGATGCGAACGAGTGTAAAACTGGCCTGGAGCTCTGTGGTGATGGAGCAGATGTGTCAACAGAGTTGGTTGGCACTTACAGAATAATATTTCATCGTGTATACCACATTTTCATTCACTGTTGAACTTCTTAGAGTTATTTCCAGGTTTTGGCTATTATCGTCAGTAATGCAGCTGTGAACATTCATGTCCATGTCTTTGGATATGAATGTTCATTTTTCCTGGGCAGATTTCTGGGACTGGAATTGCTGGGTCAACTGGTAATTTATGTCTAACTTTTTAAGAAACTGGCAAGCGATTTTCCAAAGTGGTTACACCATTTTACAATCCCATCAGTAACACATGAGGATTCCAGTGTTTCCACATCCTTCCCAAAGCTTATTATTCTGTCTCTCCCGTCACAGCTCTCCTCCCATCATAGCAGTGGTATCTCACCATGGTTTTAATGATCCCTGCCCTCCCTAATGCTAATGATCTCGAGCACCTTCCATGTGCTTATTGGTTATATATTGCACCTCAGAAGATTAATGACTTTTTGGCTGTTGCTCTTTAAAATCCCAAGAGAGGGAGATTATAAACATTTCTAGGGGTGGAAGTGGATTTTCTGTCCTGCTCATTAACTGCTTTCTCCCAAGCACCCAGCACAAGAGTTTGAGAGGAGGAGGTCATGTATTCGTTTCTGATGGCTGCTGTAACCAATTACCACAAACTTGGTGGCTTAAAAACAACACACATTTATTCTCTTACAGTTCTGGAGACCAGAAATCTGCCATCAGTTTCATGGAGCCAAAATCGAAGTGTCAGCAGAGCCTCCGGGGGAGAGTCCCTTTCCTTGTCTTTTCCAGTTTTTAGAGCTGCCTTTTTTGCATTCTTTGGTCCATGACTCCATCTTCAAAATGAGCTGAATACCATCTTAAATCTCTCTCGGTTTCCTTTGTAATATGGTTTCCTTTCTCTGCTGTAGTAAAATCTCCTTCTCCCTCCTTAAGGATGCTTGTGATAACACTTAAGACCCACCTGAGGAATCCAGGGTACTCTCCCTATCTCAACACCCTTAACTTAATCACACCTGTCAAGTCCCTTTTGCTTTATAAGGTAACATTCACAGGTTCCAGGGATTAGGACCTGATTATCTTTGGGAGCCATTACGCAGCCCACCACTCAGTAACCATCTGTTAAGCCAACGCGGCTTCACTAGCTCTGGACTTGGAATTGGCTGGTCCGGGGAAGACCCTGATGCGGGAAGCCTTCTGGAGGCACAGGTAGGCCCTGGGGGGATACTAGCGCCATTTATACTGCAGATCTCTTACCTTTTCCTCCTTGCTTATATCCTCCTAAAACACGAGGAGTTGATGGCGTCTGAGAGCTGGGAGGGGCTGCCAGCCGTGTTACTGGATGACGGTGTGGGGGGCAGAACTAGAATTCTGGGCCTCTGCCCGCGTCCCTGCCTTTCCCTCCCCTCCCCTCCAGGCCCCCTGCCCCCAGGCAGGGTCCTCCCCCGCTCAGCACCTCCCGAGGTGACTCACTGTCACAGTCTCGGCGGCAGCCACGCTGCGTCCCCGCGCGCGGCCAGCAGGGGTCAGCATCCTCCGCGCAAAAGGCTGCCTCCGAGGGGTGGGACTCTTCGCCGCCTTTCTTCCAGCCGCCGTCAGTTTTGTTTCTGTTGCTGCGTCACCGTCTTAGCCAGAAGGCTTTTTGCGTCTTTTTTCTTTCTTACCCTAACGGCTCTCTCCCGGCCCCCTCGGCGTCTCCCCCTAGACCAGGCAGACAGCCGCCTGGTTGTCTCTTCAGACAGCAGCCCGTGAGTGGGCTGGTGGAAGGCTGGGGGCAGGGGGCTTCCTCCTCCCCTGGGCCTGGAGGAAAAGCGGCCTTGTCCCCAAAGGCGAGAGGAAGGCGTGTGTGCCTGGGTGTGGTCGTGCTGTGAGGAATAATGGGCTCAAGGATGGGAGGCAGCAGTTTCTCCGTGCGCTGAAAGCCCAAGGGAGGACTTCCTGTTAGCAATGAACCGCAGATGGTTCTGACTGATGTAGGATGATGCAACTTAACGATGTTTTGACCTTATGATGGTGCGGAAGTGATATTCATTCAGTAGAAACTGGACCTTGCATTTTGACTTTGGGCCTTTTCCCCGGACTAGGGATGTGCGGGTATTCCTTTGTGATGCTGGGCACGGGCAGCGCAGCCCCAGCTCGCCGTCAGCTGCCCCATCATGGAGGGTGAACAAGCCATCAGTTTTACAAATCATTCTGGACCCGGATAACCGTTTGCTTTTCACCTTTAATAGAATATTCAATAAATTACATGAGATAATTAACATTTTGTTGTAAAATAGGCTTCGTAGTAGATGATTTTGGCCAACTGCAGGCTAATGTAAGTGTAAGGCAAGGTAGTCTAGGCTAGGCTGTGATGTTGGGTAGGTTAGGTGTATTAAGTGCATTTTCCACTTAAATGCGTCCTAAGTTGAAAATATCTTATCAGGACCTAACCCCATCGTAAGTGGAGGAAGATCTGTATTAGATTTGGAATGAGTTTCTCACTAAGGTCATCAGAGCTTCCCAACCAGATTCTTGACCAAAATTAATCTGATTAGGAAGTCCCCATGGTTCCGAGTGGGACAGTGCCCATCTCCAGAAGATGGGGGTGGAGATGTGCTTCGGGGATGCAGAGGGCTGGGCTAGCCCAGTGGGAATTTCTTAGCCCTGGGGCAGAGTAGGGACCTGCTGCTGGCTTTGCTATAGGCTCTGAGCCAGGACTGTGATTAAAGCCTTCATCGAATTGGCTGCTCCCCTTCTTGTTTGTGGCCTGACCTGAGGGGTTGCTGCCAGCAGCCTCTGGTCCCACCACTGCTTTGCCACTGAACCCAGAAGGGGCTCTTCTACTGCAAAGGAGCTAAGACCTTATTTTCTTGCACCAGCATTTCCCCCATGGCTTATTTCTCTAACCTCCGAGAAGACAGATTAGAGCTTAGATCTGGTGTCAGAAAAAGATCTGGATGTTAGATCTGATTTTGCCCCGTACTAGCTGGAGATGATGCGGAAGTTTCTTTACCCCTTTATGTCTCCATCTTCTTGCCTGTTACGTGAGGGCTGCTAACAGAACCTATTGCATAGGGCTATTATGAGGAATTACCCAGTACTTGTAAAGGTTAGAGCTCCAGGCTTTTAAAACCCCGTCTCTTGGTCTGGGCATCCCAGGAGGGCACTAAGGCCAGCTGATGGGTGAGGCCGTTCCTGTGTGTGGAGGCCGGGTGGCACACACACTGCAGGGCAGGAAATACAGCCTAGCCAAGCTGGCAGAGCAGTACTCTGCAGTGTATACCCTCTTGGGAGGAGGCCTTCATGCTCCCCTTCGGTGCAGCTCAGAGATCATCCTCAGTAGTTCATTCCGCCTGTGAGGCGGCAACCGTAGTGACTACAGGAGCTGGACCACGTGGGTTCAATCCCAGCCCAAGACTCACCAGCTGTGTGGCCTTGAGCAAGTTACTTCTCCTTTGTGGGGATTGGTTTTCTCATCTGCAAAATCCATATAACATAGCCCACTGTCTCGTTACATCACAAAGATCAAGAGGTAATGCACATGATGCTGCTGAGCTGGGCACCTGCCCCTCAGCAACCTGGCACTGATGACCCAGATGGTGAACACATGGATTTTGATACTAAAGACAGAAGAATATCTTGAGTAGAAAACTGAAGATAAGTTGGGCCTTCTGGAGAGGCTCTTGCAACTGCTGGTCAACTTGCTTGTTTCTACAGCAAACCCAGGCCAGGGCAGTGCTTTAGGGTTCCTGGACATTTGTGAGCATGACAGCTGACCCCAGAAGCACCTTCAGACACTCTGCCAATATGTATTCCCATAGACAGTTCAAAGAAAAACTTAATTCTGGTTTTGAAGTAAATTAGCTTCAGTTTTTGAAGAGGATTTACAATCTGTTATGAATAAAGCTGCTATGAACGTTCATGTACAACTTCACTTCTCTTGGGCGAATATTTAGAAGTACGATTTGGGGGTCATGTGGTTTCTATGCTTGTAGAACTTCTGATTGAAAATTGTGAGATAGTTGGAGAATTGCTGCCCTCGTGGGAGAGATTTCAATCAGATGTGACAGTAGGGAGAATACCACAGATATTATTGGGAGTCAGTGGGTTGTTTTTGTGAATAACAAGCAGCATGTGTGTGCGTGTGTGTGCGCGTGCGCTTGCCAGGGGGCAGCGGGGAGGTTGCCTTCTACGCTGTCTCGGGGAAGCCAGGGCATACCTGCTCGTAGGGCTTCTACTGAAGCTGCAGAGAGGCAGGGCCTTGGCCTGGTCCCTCAGGGGCCCATTCTTGTATGTCACTGAAATCTGCATTCGTTTGGGCTTAAGGGGCTGTTTCTTCGGAATTTCTTTATTGTCAGCTTGGTTCAAGGCAAAGTCATTCAGAATTAAGAGACCTTCTACTGAAGGCTGGCCCTCGGTCCCGGCACATGGCGCTTATGCAGCGCCATGTTTCTGCTTCCTGGCCCAGTTTCTTGACCAAGTCCCTACATGGAGCACCCACATTCTCCTCTAGTTCATTTTCCAGCCTGTCACAGCAAGAGACTTCTGTAAAGGAGTCAAAACCGGGCGAAGACTTTTCATTTCCATCAACAGTGCCCAAACTGCCTTACACACTAACTTAACTTACAGGACAAACTGTGCTGCTTAATTGACTTTTCATGTGTTCCTAACCAGAGGGGAAAAGAGGACATTCACAACCAGCCCAAATGTCTTTGTAGCATTATAAAAAGTGTTGTGTTGCTATAAACATTTTTGAGTACTACATTTTTCTCAGGCCCTGATGAAATGGGTTTCCTTAAGTAAGCAAGCAATGAAGACAAGTCATAAAACCAAAAAAAACGCTAAAAATAGGGGGGGGGGCATGGAGCTCATGTCCCATTCAGTTACAGGAATAGCTGCAGAGCACGTGTGTTTTCTATACTAGAATGCAGACCATTACACGTTACTTAGCCAGGCCAAGGTACTATTGGCTCTGGTCTCAGGAAAAGCATCTACTAGTCCTGCTGTGATCTTATTTAATCCTCGCAAACAAACCTGTGGGTAGAAGTGATTGTTGTACACGTCTTCTAGGTGACAAAATTGAGGCTCCATGAAGTAGACTAGTTGTCCTTCCTCCCTTTGCTGCAATTAAGTGGTTGAGCTGATCATGGGGAGCCATCAGGCAGGATGTCCCCAGAGTGTGACTCAGTCATTGAGCCTCAGGGTTTCTTTCTGCCACACTGTTCCCACATTTTTGTCATAAATGTCTCTGGGCCATTGGTTACTCTTACAAATGCCTTACCCCCCCCCTTTATTTTTTGAATAAAAGATTTCACCTTTACATCCCCTCTTCTGGAAGTTGGTTATCAGGCCTGTGTATCCCACCTGAGTCCTAGACCATATCAGCATCTTCTTTCATTTTCATCCACTTTCCACAGAAGTAGTTGCTCAGAGCCTATCAGATAGACCCCAAAACAAATATTGTCCCAAAGGTTGCATTTTTTTTTTCAGTTATTTCCGAGAATAGTGCTTTCTCTGAGGAAAAATAGTTCTTTCAGAATGGGCTGCAGATGCCTCCTCCTCAGCCCTGTTGACTCCAGGCACTACCATTAACCTGGAGAACTTGGTGTCCCAAACCTCCCTTACCGGGGCCACCTCAGACCCAGATGTGAAACAGGTTTTGCCCTTCCACCAGTATTCCTGCACCAAGGATCCTAACTGTCTCCGTGTCTTTTGTGGGATAAATATGAATCCATAGAGTCAAGAGGAACTCTCTCATTCTTAGGCCATGCTTCCAACATAATTGCTAGCTGTGCATGCAGTTGTTGTGGGCTTGTGTGTCTTCCTGGGAAAAATTCCTTCCCCGTTTATCGTCCTTTTTGGTTTTATAAGGTAGAATACCATTCACTCAATTTGAAGCTCAGAAAAACAATAGATGCTAAGTATTGTCACTTGCCATTCCTACTTTGTGCATTTCATCTTTGGGGCTCCTGTAGATACCCCTAATATAAATTATGAATAGTTATTATTGCCAGGAAATGTTGTAGCATATTCTTTGCAAAATGGTTATTTTAATAAACTCTGGCACCTATAACGTTAGATCAATGATTGATCTACTATAATAACAAACCACAATAACTTCTTCATTTTTTGAGCTGGAAGACTAACCCCCTTGTCTCATTCAATGCTATTTTCAATTTGATGAACACCTGCTATGTGCCAGACTCCCAGGAAAACAAAAATGGGACAACGCCTACTTTCAACTGGGGTAGGAGATGAGCACTAAAATGGTTAACAAAGTTGTAGAAGAAAAAGCAGGTAATTTTAGCTGGGGGGATGGGGACAGCTTTATGGCATAAGGAAGCTTTGAAGATGGAGATTTTGATGGTGCATACAGAGTGGGCAAATTGAGATTCAAAGGTATAAACTGGTGAGTATGGATTTTCCACTGAGGAACTGGGTCCTGGGGTCTCCGGCCAGCCCCTTGGGCTCCTATTAGGTCTCGTCAACATGTTGATCTCCAGGAATTTGGGAAAACACAAAGTGCTTCCAGGACTCGGCCCTGAACTCTGCTCTCTGGCATACAAATATGTTCAAATGAGCTTTCGCCTGATTAGGATCTGAAGTGGCCAGGCCAGCCTGGGGAATGGGAGATGGAGGTCAGTGTGATCTCAGAGTCCTGAACAGGCAGCATGGAGGTTCTGTGGCTCCAATTCAGCTCCCCCAAGCTTGACTGCTGGTTCCCTGTAAGCAGGCATCTTGCTTGACCACCCAGACACTTCTTCTGCTGGGCCACCCCACACCAATAGGCAGGGGCATCTGGAAGATAGTGGCCTTCCCTCTATGTGGCCCAAAGAAACTTGGCTTTTTCAGGGAAATGCTGTGAAGGACCCCAGAGATGACCAAGTCCACTGTTGGTCAAAGTGTGGTCCAGGATTGAGGATGGCCCAGGGCCACCTGAGAGCACCGGTTAGCCAGGCATGTCCCTGAATCTCCTTCCAGGCCGCCGGCACCCCATCTCTGGGGTAGGTCTGGGATCTACCGGGTCACAAGGTCTCTGGGTGATTCAGACTGAAAACCTCTGAACCAGCCCTCATTTTGCATCCAGTGAGTAGACTGGGGTCTGATGGGCGAAGGGATTTGTCCTGAGTACTAGGACGAGAGCCCAAGGCCGCTTCTGGTCCAGTGCTGGTCACCGCACTCAGCACGCCTGTTCTTCACTTCCACCTTCTTCTCACTGTGCAAACCCTGGAGTTCAGGTCCTGAGCGTTCAGCCTTGGCTGCCAGATCAGTGGGCTGACGGTTGCCATAGGAGCAGAGAAGCCAGGAGCTGGAAACTGAAGCCTGAAACTGGCCCCCGAAGGCTGATTCTCAGTGTTTCCAGCCTGTAGTTTCCTTACGAACAGTCCCCTCCTCTATCCAGCCCCCAGTCCTCCCACACGCCCAGCTACCTGCCCTCAGCCCTGGTCCTACATGCATGCACATCTTCATAAACCCCCGCATCACACTCAAGCCCCTCCACTGTGTGCCCCCTGCATCAGAAAGTGAGCAAATATGAATGTGCCCTGAAATCAGCATTGAAAGACCCAAGTTGCAGCCCCATGCCACCTTGAGCACGTCACCAGCCCTCGCTGGCCTATGCAGGATGTCACTCGGTATGTTTGTCACTTTGGCTTTTCCTTCTGGCTTAGATCACCCCACCCACGACCTGAGAAGACAAGTCAGACAAAACCAACCCCTCTCCAATGTGCCAAGGGGACCCCTGGTTTTGCTCACAGTTTTCTTCCCCATAGTTAGCACGTGCTGCCACATAAAGGTGCTCAATAAGTATTTGTGGAATTACAGATACATGTGAATGTAGAGACACAGAGATGCTAGTAATCAGCGTGGGCACTTCAGTTGAAAAGCCCCCTCCAGGCTGTACTTCCTGCCAATGAGTTCAGTAAACTCCTTCTCTGTATCCTTTCAATAAGCCCCACTTTGCTCTTGAGGATCTGATTATAATCAATAATGCCCTAAAACAATGGCTTTGGCCATCTCATCTGTAAAATGATGGGCTGGGTAAGATGGTCCCTCTTCCTCCCTCTGCCTTTTCTTTCGAACTTTCTCCCACCTCCTCCCACCGGTCAGCCTCTGGCTCACACACCCCTGCTGGTGTCTGCTCTCCTGAGTCCCCTGCCCACCATTCTCCCCTGGTTCACAGACTTGGGCGTATCTGTGGCCATAATACCTTGTGGCTGGCGGAAAGGAAAGAAGCTGGACTTTCTTTTGGTTCCAACCTCTCCCCTTGTCATGCGTGACCTCTTCAATCCTCCAGGACCACTCAGTCCACAAATGCTGGACACCAGGCCCCGCCCTCAGCATCTGGGGCAATTAGATAGGAGACCCAGTTCCTGCCCTCCAGAAACCAACTGTGTGTCTGTGGGAGGAGACCATGTGGAAGATCAGGTGACTACAAGAGGGACCACCCACCAGCATGTGGTTCACTCCCTGAGGAGGAGAATAAAAAGCTTAGCATCAGAGGCAGTGCTTTGGTGCCCAAGTTCTAACTTACTGGCATGAGGACCTTGGGCTACATTACAGATCTGAGACACAGTGTCCTCGTCTATAAAGTGGGGAAAACGGACCCTCCTGATATACAAAATCACCTTTAGGCCTGTATCACAGTAATAACTACTGCAGGCAAGATCCACAGATGGTTCCAAACTCAGTGGGCCGAAGTTGGAAGGGAAACAAGATATTGCAGAATCTCAAAGTGTCTCCCCCAAGGTACTTACCAATTATGAAGAGAAAAAGTAACTTTACTTTGGGGAAAACTGGCAGACTCCATCTTAAGTGATCAAGGTTAACATGACAAATTTACAAAAATAGGACAAATTAACATCATGTGGCTCCTGGTACGATGCACTGAGAAGGGCACCACATCTCTTCGGTGGTCTTCTTGCCAAAAGTACATAACCTCAATCTAATCACGAGAAAAACATCAGACAAACGCAGATTGAGAGACTTTCTACAAAGCAACTCATCAGCACTCATCCAAAGAGTCAAAATCATGAAAGACAGAAGAACCGTTCACAGACTGGAGGAGAACAAGGAGACACAACAACTCAAATGTGGGATCCTCGACCAGAAAAAGGACATTTGAGAGAAAAAGATAATTGTACTGTGGTTGTGTAAGATGTTAACATTAGGGGAAGCAGGGTGAGAGGTACACAGAGCTCTCTGTACTGTTTTTGCAACTTCTCTGTAAACGTAAAGTGTTGTCTTTTTTTTTTTTTTTAAGTGACTCAGGGTTTTGTGGGGAGTAAATGAGATGACGCATCTGAGGCGCTTAGCACTGCTGGCACAGTAAGTGCTCAAGAAGGTGTACCCTCTACTAGTGTTGTTAAAGTGGTCTGACAAACCCTGAGGACGGCAGGTAGAGAGAAGGGCAATCCATTCTTCGAAGCAGGAGAATTAGCCTGAGCAGAGACCTAAAGGTACATTGTGGGGATATAAGTAGACCAGACTGACTAAAGCAGAAGGCCTAAGTTTTGTTTTTGTTTTTAATAGGGAAGTAATGGGAAATGAGACAGGAAAGGCCTCCAATGCCAAACTGGAGAACCAACTTCAGCTCCAGAAAGGCAGTAGGAAGTACCTATGTGAGAAAGTGGCAACTTCACCTAAGAAGTTCCTTAATTTCCGAAAGGTCCACACTGCCTTGCAGAGCTGGTTAGTTACTGACAAAGGACAAAGGGTTCGGATGGGGAGGGAACGTTCTGAGAAGTTTGCCAGGAGTGTGGAATGCAAACGGCTGCACCAGTTGAGGGGAGAGAGCAGGGAAATCCGGCATGTATCAATATCGAGGATCGCGGAGGGTGATGTTGCAGGTGGGGACGAGCTGCAGCAGTTGGTGTTCTGGGCTGAGGGGGCAGGGAAAGCAGGTGGAAACTCTCAGGGACCCCGGCAAGCTGAGCATCCTGTGTGGAAATCCAAACAGCCTGTTTGCTCCTTCCTGGTCCCAGACGCTGAAATGCAACAGGGAAAAAAGGGATGCTGGGAAGCAGTCCAGGAACGTTCAGTGTCTGCTGCGAGGTCAACCCAAATGCAATAGGAATGTGACTCGCTGTGTTCTGAGAGGTGGGAGGCCTGACAGCACCTGGCCACATGAGGAGACTGAAACTGAGGCTCAAGTTCAGGTTCACTGTGTGGGTGAGAGGGAATGGTCCTACCCTGAGCTTCCTGGTGCACCTGGAGGAGCAGCCTGCACCCTCCCTGAGCTTGTGCTGAGCTCCCTCCCCTGGAGGCCTTGGGGAGCAGCCAATTTGAGGGGCCACCATAACCAGGGGTTGGGGCAGACTGGACTGACTAGAGGACCCGGGTGAAGGCCTGGCAGGGACCTCCTGCTCTAAGTGCAGCTCCCATCACTCCCCTCTGAGAGGAAGGGCTCCTGCAGCAGGAAGTTAGAGCAAATGGGACCCGAGTGTGACTTGCTGTGTCTGGTGGAAGGTGCAGGTGGCTCAGCTGCTCAGGTGCATGTGGGGACCATGGAGAGTGTCTAGCCCAGGGTTCTCAATCCTGGCTGCACAGCAGAATCACCTGGGGACTCCTTTGTGAAAACCTCAGTGCCAGGGTCCCAGCCCCTAGATGTTCCAATTTAATAGGTTCCAGGTGACACCCAGGCGTAGCTAGTTTTAGGGTATCAGTAGTTTTGGTTTCTTAACTTTATATTCTAAAAAAAAAGAGTGAACAGAACAATACTTCCTCCCCCGGTCCATTTGCCCATCAGCCCACTTAAACAATTTCCAACTCTTGGCCAGTCTGGTGGCTTCCTCTTCCTCCACAACTCCCCACACCTGACCCCCTGGATTACTTTGAAGCATCAGGGGCTCGTGATGTTCACCTGTGGAATGGGGCATCCACAGGCGGTTCCCATGTGCAGACACGGTTGAGGTCTGCAGATCTGGTCCAATCTCTTCTTCACACAGATATGCAAACTGTGGCCCAGGGAAGAGAAAGGAGTTGCGAAAATCCCACAAAATGTCCCTTCCTACTTTAACATTCTATGAACTTGGAAGCACCATAGAGACTTCCGGAGTATCTTTGTCAAGCACTTCTGGGACGCCTCACCCTGGTGCCAAGCCAAGGTCTCCGGAGGCAGAGTGGGCCTCAGCCCAGGTGCCAGTGGAGGGTTTCTTTTCTTCTGGTTCCTGGCAGAGCTCTATCCTGCTTTGTTCTGCTTAGGCTCATTGCAGGACTGCCCACTAGTGGCCCTGTTTGAATCCTCTCAAGCTCTCAGGCCCTTTGGTTGAAATTCAGTGGTTTGGTTTTCTGGCTGCAGGACCAGCTGGGTCTGTGATGACTGAGGGCTGGAACAGCCAGGACTCTGTGGCCTGCGGGGCTCCTCCAAGCTCCAGAGGCGGAGGCAAATGTTCACAGAGGTTCCCGCTCTCTGAGGACCAGGTGGCAGGTCCCATCGGTGGGTGAGCTTCCCCAGGGGCTGGCCTGCTGGCCTCTCACACACCATGTCTGTCTGCTTTCTTTCCTAGTCAGAGTGCAGGTCCTCACCGTGCAACAGGTGCTGTTGAATCCTCGGCGCCCTCAGTGTGATGGTCGCGTGGGTCTGGCTCCTAAGGCTGGGGGTCCCCAGTGGTAACGGCAGCCCCGGAGCTGGGGGGAGCCCGGGCTTGGAGCGGCTGTGGTCAATGTGCAGAGGCTGGAGTTGTTTCCTCTCCTGCTTTTACAGTTCCCTTCCGTTTCATCCCCGGCCGGGGTGGGCCCTAATCCTGGCACTCTTCCACACCGCTCTGTGGAAGCAGCCAGCACTACCTCCTTCCTGCTCTACCAAAGAGTCTATTGTGGGACCAGGGCTGTGCGTGGGGCGAGGAGGTGAGGGGTAGGTCAGCACACTGCTTCACTGGCCCACACCCCAGAATGAAAGGGTCAGGGACTCCACATCTTCATCTGATGTTTAGCCTGAAGTCCTAGGGACAGTCATATTCGTCACCTTAAAAAAGCAGTAGCTGCCAGGAGAGTTACAACTGGGGCCCTGACTCCAGCTGTTCCTGTGTTCGTCACCTGCCTCTGTAATCTCCAGACCGCTGGAGAGAACTAGCGTGTATGTGGGTGTTGCGGGGGGGAGTGGGGCTGTCAGAGTGGAAACTGGGTCTTCATCACAGACACACCTCTGAAACACGGGCAAGAGGGAGAGTAAGACCCCTCACTGCCAGAACTGTATGGTCCAGCTAATAGGGCAGAGCAGGCATATGGGAGAGCCCCAAAGATGCTTGGATTCTGTGTGCCAGCAGGTCTGACCTCAAAGACGGGTGTTCACGGAGTATCTCTGCTGCAGAAGTGAGTAAAGGAGCCTTCAGGGGTTGTGGGGAGACTCGCTAGAGGCGGTGAGGAGAGCTTGACCGAGCTGAGTGTTGCCTTTGGAACGGGGAAGGTAACCTATGAGCCCCACACCCCATCTCCGAACGCGCACGATGGGGTCAGCTCAGTTCTATGTCACGTCAGGCCCAGCCATGGCAGGCGGCCACCTCTTTTACCTTCTGTCAGGGCGTCCCCAGAGGGCCAAGCTGAACACCATCTTTATTTTTCCAGAAAATGTGCAAATGCACTTTATGTTATTTCAGGCACACATGTAATTTTTATTTTGTATAAATTTATATGCTATCTATGCAAATCTTAGTATACATGAATGTACTTCCCTACCATGGCTAGTGGCATATTCCAGCCTCAGGTTAGACCTGGTAGAAGTGGTTGGGCTAAGCTCTTCCCTCAAAACGGGCCCAGGCTGGTGTGATGTGGTGAGCAAGGCTGGGAGGTCACCTGGCCCTGTCTCATGTGTCATCTGGGGGAAGTATGAACTTCACTAAGACCTTTATCTTCATTTTCAAACTGTATGGGCTAATTTAGCTTCTTGCCACTGTCATTTTCAGTTAATTCTTTTTTTTTTTTTTAAATTGAAGTACAGTTGATTTACAATGTTATGTTAATTTCTGCTGTATAGCAGAGTGATTCAGTTATACACGTATATACATTCTTTTTTTTAAATATTCTTTTCCATTATGGCTTATCATTGGATATTGAATATAGTTCTTTGTGCTGTACAGTAGGACCTTGTTGTCTGTCCATTCTATATATAAGAGCTTATATCCGCTAACCTCCACCTCCCACTCCATCCCTCCGCCAACCCTCTCCCCCTTGGCAACCACAAGTCTGTTCTTTATGTCTGTGAGTCTGTTTTTGTTCCATAGATAAGTTCATTTGTGTCATATTTTAGATTCCACATATAAGTGATATCATATGGTATGTCTTTCTGGCTTACTTCACTTAGTATGATAATCTCTAGTTGCATCCATGTTGCTGCAAATGGTATTATTTCATTCTTTTTTATGGCTGAGTAGTTTTCCATTGTATATATGTATCACATCTTATTTATCCATTCATCTGTCGATGGACACTTAGGTTGTTTCCATGGCTTGGCTATTGTGAATAGTGCTGCTATGAACATAGGGGTGTTCGTTTTGAATTAGAATTTTTTCTGGATATATGCCCAGGAGTGGCATTGCTGGATCATATGGTAATTCTATTTTTAGTTTTCTGAGGAACCTCCACACTGTTTTCCACAGTGGCTGTACCGACTTATATTCCCACCAACAGTGTAGGAGGGTTCCCTTTTCTCCACACCCTCTCAGCATTTGTTACTTGTAGACTTTTTAATGATGGCCATTCTGACTGGTGTGAGGTAGTACCTCATTGTAGTTTTGATTTGCATTTCTCTAATAATTAACAATACCGAGCATCTTTTCGTGTGCCTGTTGGCCATTTGTATTTCTTATTTGGAGAAATGTCTGTTCTTCTGCCCATTTTTCGATTGAGTTGTTTGGGTTTTTTTGTTGTTGAATTATATGAGCTTTTTGGAAATTAAGCCCTTGTTGATCACATCGTTTGCAAATATAATTTTTTATAATTTTTTTAAAAAATTTATTTTTATTTATTTATGGCCGTGTTGGGTCTTCGTTTCTGTGTGAGGGCTTTCTCTAGTTGCGGCAAGTGGGGGCCACTCTTCATCGCGGTGCGCGGGCCTCTCACTATGGTAGTTGTGGCTCACGGGCCTAGTTGCTCCACGGCATGTGGGATCTTCCCAGACCAGGGCTCAAACCCGTGTCCCCTGCATTGGCAGGCAGATTCTCAACCACTGTGCCACCAGGGAAGCCCTCGTTTACAAATATTTTCTCCCATTCTGTAGGTTATCTTTTCATTTTGTTTATAGTTTCCTTAGTTAATTCTTTTTATCTCCCCCCCGCCTTTTTTTTGTTTTTTAAATTAAAAATCCAGAGAGGGACTTCCCTGGCGGTCCAGTGGTTAAGACTCCCTGCTTTGACTGCAGGGGGCGCGGGTTCAATCCCTGGTCGGGGAACTAAGATCTTGCATGCCACGTGGCCAAAAATAAATAAATTAAAAATAAAAATTTTGTTTTTTTAATTAAAAAAATTAAAATTAAAAATCAAAAATCCATTGATTTGCCCTGAAAAATGGAAACACTCAATGGTGTTACCAAGTTAGGATTTCTTCTCCTCGCTTTCAGAGTTCTTTCTAAGGAATTTTATTTCAAGAAAGCAAAAATGAAAATAAGGGTGAGAGTTACTCATTCTGCCTGTTGCCTGTTGCCAGGTGATGGTAGGCAAATAGCATCTGGAGAACATCCGGCTGTTTTGCTGAGTATAGTCTGTGAGGTCAGGGAAGGAGGCAGCACATTCCTGGCTCCTGAGCAGGAAAGTGTGCAAGGAGGCCCAGGTGGCTTTTCTGTTGTCTGGAGCTTTGTGGTGTTTGGGAAGAGGCTGTGTCTGGTGCCCCAGAAGCAGGCAGTCTCCTGGCCGTCACCGCCCGGCCAGCCTGGGTCCTGCTGACTGGCTGCCAGTTTGTCTCAAGTTGTCCTGTCTCTCTCCCTTCCCCTGCCCTTGAGGAAGCCCATCCCCATCCTAGCCCTAGGACCTCCACCTTCGTATCCTGACGTCCTCCTGGCCTTGAATACTCCTCCAGAGGGTGTCCTCTCCTTTCCCTGGCCCCTGAAAGCAAGGTCACCTCTGAGGCCGGCGAGCTGCTCCTTCCTTCAGGTCTTCAAGCTCTGGGAAGATAGCCCGACAGTTGGCTGGTTTCCCTTTGGCATGATTAGGCCTCATTAGTCAGCTTCCCCCAGGGCGCTGACCACCTCTGCACCTCTGCCTGTCTGTGCGTCTCTGTGTGTGCTGGCGGGGGGGTGGGGGGTGGGGGGGGTGGGGTGGGGTGGGGCGCGGGGGGGGCACCTTTTCTCTCTCTATTCTGAGCACTTCCCTCCCTGCTCCTGCACCCCCAGGATTTAATTCCAAGGCCCTGAGGCTTCTCTCCCAACTCACCAGATACTGCAGACGGCTCTGGAGAGAGATTTAAATGGACGTTTAAATTGCCGCAAAGACAACAAACAAATCCTCAATAAGGTTCTGACTTGAATCCTGAGATCTAAACGTTCCCATGCAGAGTCCTCACTTCCTGCTTCCTAAATTCCCCTGCCTGGTACATCTGCCCTTACAGAGCAAACACCCACAGGTAGACTTTGGATTGTGGCATTTCAGGTGAGGCTGTGTCTATGGATGAACACTTCCATGGGCACAGCAGCTTTTGGCTGGCTGACAACCAGGCCTGACCTTCTTGGCCAGAGGCCTAGGCACCCAGGGTCCTTGGTGACTTCCCTGTGGCCCGCTCACCGTTGGGGGCTGGGTCCACTTGAGCTCCCAGCACAGATCTACCGGTTCCTCCCTCACACTGCATCCTCCTGACAAGACCACAGTCATTTGTAAGAAGCTGCCTGAGAAGTTTCCTCTGGAGGAAAAGTCAGCTTTCTTTATTATCTCCTGTTCCTTACAAATGGTTCATGGGAAAAAAAGAAATCAGGGTAACTTGATTTTCTTTGAGGAAGAAGACTGCAACCAAGACCCCTATTTAAGTAAGTGTCTCCCATCCTAAGGGCTTCTCACCTGGGCCTGTCCTGAGAATAGGGCCTTTGGAGCAAGCAAAGTCTGTTTGCCACAGGGAGCAGCATGTCCCCTTCTGGAGGCTGAAAGCTGCTGCTTCTCAAGAGGAGGCCACACCGAGGTGAGTGTGAAGCCAGAGCACTAGGGAGGAAACTCAGCCTCTCAAGACGCAGGGATGGCCTGGGTCCCAAGCGGAGAAACCCCCTGACCTTGGGCCAGCCCAAGAGCTATCAGCAAGTTATCAGCTTTTACTGGGGACTTAATGTCTGCAAAGGAGTGGCTGGAAAGCTGTGGGTAGAGGAGCTGAAGTGTCTGGTCCCCTCCCAGGAAGCTTAGAGATGAGTTGGGGAAATAAGACCAACTTATTGAGCACTTAAGGGCTACCAACTGACTGAGTGACCATGGACAATGCTCTTAACCTCTCGGGGGCTCAGTTACCTCATCTGTAAGTTGGGGATAATATTAGCGAAAGCCAAGGCTGGACCAACCAGGTGATGTTGAAAGGAGTTCAAAAAAGGCAGTGGGCTTCAGTGGTCAGAGAAGGCTTCCTAGATTGGCAGCTCCTTGCAGGTAGGGCCTGTGAGTTCCATCTTTGTATCCTCATCCCTAGTCCACTCCCTGGAATTCAGCAGGTTCTCAATAAATACATTCTGAAAGGATAGATACAAGAGACGAAGGAACTAGGGCTGAGTGTTGAAAGATAGTAGGATTGACAGGTGCCTAGGAGAATAGAGGGCCTTTTAGCTAAGGGACAGGCTGAGCCCAGCTGCCCAGGCAGGAATATGGTGTGCATGGCAGGTGGGGGCCGGTCTGCCTTGCTGTTTGCTGACAATTTCTGCACAGCAAAGCATTTAACGTCTGGACTCTTCTCCAAGGGCTGCTGACTGCAGTAAGGCTGTGGTGTTTCAGCCCATCTGGCAGAGGGACTCTTGGCCCCATTAACATGCCTTTATCCCTACTGGAGCAGAGCAAGAACTCAGACACAGAGTGGAGGACCCTGGCCAGAAGGGAGGACCAGCCCACAGCCCCAGGAGCGGCAATGCTACAGCAGAACTTGGTGGGGTTTCATCCTCCGCAGCAGGTAGCTGAGAGTGTGGGTGGGAATACAGATATTTTGTTCAGAGAAGTAGGAGGAATTTAGAGTTCTTTATGGAAAATAGGATAGGTTAGCTCACTTATTACTCAGCCAGTCTTGCAACACAGACCTAATGCTGATCTAAAAGGATTTTCCAGCAAAGGCTCTAAAATGCCAGGAGGACCCTAGAGATGCCACAAACAGCTCCCTTTCCAGTAAAATAAGGGTGGCCATGGAGAACCACAGCAGAGCCAGGGGACTTTCCCTATAGCCTGGAATTATAGCTCCTTCATTTCCTGTGTCTATTTTATTACTACAGGCTTTAGGCTCAGCATTATTTCGGTGCACTGCTGAGGAAATCAAGCCAAGGGAGAAGAGGATATCTATTTATTGGCTCTGGCTGGCGTCTCCCCTGTCTGCCTCCCAATAAAGCTATTAGAGCTTACTCCAAACCTCAGGGAGTGGACAGAGGCTAGGGCTATAAGTCCTGTGGGTTATCACTCTACAATCCCAATTTACCAAATCCAAGGCAGGTGTGTTTGCCAATCCGCCTGTTCCAGACCCAGATGGCCAAAGTCGAGGGGGTCTCTCCAGTGTTAGTTCTGGTATTATGGACGTTAGGCAGTGGGGGGTGGAAAATTGCTTTTGAGTTCTCCCAGGTGCTAATGTGTCCCTCAGCCAGTGCCTAGAACTATGTTAGGCATAGTTGGGAGATAAAGAAAATGCACACGATGGAATTGCTTCCCTCAAGAAAGCACACGGAGGTTTAGGAGATCAAGACTAACACATTCAAAACAATTACAAATAGACTATATCAGGGTGGCAGTTGAAGACAACCTTTTAGAACTTGGCCCTGGCTGGCCTCTTGGGGAGGCAAAGTATGACACAGAAGGAAACCCAGGAGCAGCTAGGGTAAAAAGTTCCTAGAGAGGTCAGAACTGCCTCTAACAATAAGAACCAAACCCAGAGATGGGAAAAGTTCAGGGCACAGGACTCCTACAAATCAGGTGGCCTCTCTCCCTTCTATTCAAAGAATGTTAAATAATAATAACCAGCATTTCTTATGTCTCAGACACCGTTCTGCTTTAACAAAAGTAGGGCACTTGATCCTCCCACTAATGCAGTGAAGTGGGTACTGTTATTATCCCTATTTTATAGATGAGGAAACTTAAGGCACCAGGAGGAGCTAGCCACACAGCCAGAACGTGGGTAGCTGACTCCAGAGTCTGGCTCTTGATCATGTGCTCTGCTGCTCCCTGTGGGGCTGAGCTGAGGATCTGGCCAAGATTTGGGAGTTGAGAACATAGTGGGACGGCAGCAGAGGTGGTAGATAGCCTGTGGCCCTGGACGTTCTGGAGGGATGCCCAGCACAGACAACTCACACCCAGGGCCTCACGGCAGCAGAGCCAACACGATGCTCCCCCACCCTCACCCCCAACTTCTTTCTTACTGATTATACATCATGGCTAACAGGTTGGCACACCATTGCCACCCAGGTTTTCACACAGATCCAGGAATACCAGGACTGATGGTCGGGGGTGGGGAGTAGTGGAGGCGGGGCAGAGAATATGTCAGCAAAGAAAATGTTGACAGAACGAATTGCCTGGTTACTTCCAGGAGGGATTACAAAGGGATGCTGGGCAGTGTGATATGGACTCTGCTTCCTTTGGAAACTTCCAGAAGAGAGAGAGGCAGGTAGGACTTCCTGGAGGAGCATAGGCTTGAGTTGGCCATTACGAAAGGAGTAGAAGTAAGGGGGCAGGGTAGGAGCCTCCCAGACAAGTGACGGCCAGGATCCTGGCAGGTCCCCAGGGCTGTGCAGGGACCTGGGGTGGCCACACTGAGGATAGGAGGGGGCAGTGTGGGGGGATGGGGAGGCCTTCATTGTCAGCTTTGGGAGGGCCTGCCTGTCAGGCTTTGAGAGTCCTCCAAGAGCCCAAGTAGAGAGCTGCAGTGCTCTCCACAAATCCTCATTCACTCTCTCCATGTAAAACTGAAGCAGAGAGAGAGAGAGAAAATTTTGATTTTCCTTCCATAAGAGACAAAACTTCCAAAATAGCTACTTTTTGCAATCCAGCTCCTTTGATAGGAATTGTGTGCACAGGGATATTTAAATGAGCTCTATATCTGTGGTGAGAATAGCTCCATTCCTCTGTGATGCTTGCAGCCATGGTGTTCTGTATCCACAGGCTTGCAAATACTCTCCCAAAGCTCAGCCTACAACCTGCTCGCCCACCCACTCTGAAGCTGCTTCCCTCTCTAGAACAAACAACACTATGTCTCTCTCCAGGCCATGAAAGCATGGTAACATTTCTACATAAAATATCAGCCACTAGGGACCTTAGTTGAATTAAACAGGAGGCAGCAAATTTGGGAACTGGGTACTGAGCACCTACTGCATGGCAGATACTGGGAAATACAGGCATGAATAGCTCCAACTCCTTTCTTCAAGAGGCTCAGGGGCCCAGGGAACCCACATGGTAAAAGACATCCCATGGCACCCTCAGAGCTAGTCGGGGGCGGGGGACTGACTTTTCCAGTTTTAGCATCCAAAGTCCCATATCCCAGGAAAACCCACGCCCCAACCCCACTCAAATAGGGCTGTGGTTCACACTAGCGGGGGGCTGTGACTGTTGGAATTCACTTCCTCCTCAACTCATTCCTTGCCTCCATCCTCACCTCTACAAACAGCCTTTTGAGATAAGCTAGCATTGCACTTAAAATAATAATAATAATTGATAATGAAAACAACAACAATAATTTATCCTTTACTAGTAGTTCTTGAAGGGGATCAGGATACGCCACCCCCAAAGATGCCATTTTGGAATAAGGATTATTTTAAGTTGAAGGCAATTGAGAAGCAATAGTTGCAGGAAGAGTTCTCTGCCCTCCCCATATCTACCTAAAAGTGGGGCATAAATTTCTCTTTTGAAGAGATACCCATTCCCATACCAGGAGGAGGAGAGCAACTCTTATCACCAAGAGTCCCCAGTGAGATGAGTCTGCATAAGCAAACCTTACTAAAATTACCCTTATCTTCCACTGGTTTTCCACATATATTTCCTTGTCACATCCCCATAATTTATTGTCCCTTGAAGCCCAAACCCTCTTTCCTTTGTTAGTGTCCTTTAAGTGTCACTTCTTTTTTGTGAGCTCCCGTGCATGCAAAATATTAAGAAGTTTTTATGCCTTTTCTCCCGTTAATCTGTATTTGTCAGTTAAATTTGCAGCCCCTCAATACAGAACCTAAGAGGGTAGAGGAGACGTTTTTCCTCCCTGACATTCTCAACCTTGGCTGCTCATTAGAATCCCTTGAGGAGCTTTTAAAACAGATCAGCACCCAGGTCCCTCCCCAGAATAATAAATCAGACTCTCCCCAGGTGCTTTCAATGTATAGCTAGGGTGAGGAATGCTGTCCAGGATTTAGGATGCCAGGGGGAAGCGGTGGGCAGGGACCACCAAATCCTGGTATATTTCCTGGAGTGGTTTCAGCTTCAGACCCAGATCAGGGGTTACTCGTGGATGATGGGGACAGACTCCCCAGGTCCTAATGCAGATGCTCACTCCACAGGGACTTTACAGTTTCTGTCGTGGGCCACTTTGGTGGGAAGTAGAACAGCAGGAGAGGCATGCCCACACGGTGGGGCTCACTGCATCTTCTTGGAGAGACAGCTAAGCACACCAGGTCCTCTTTGGCAGGCCTGGGAACCCAAGATCGTCCTCCCCCTGACCCACAGCCTCCTGCTTTGATTCAAGAAGTCGTTCTGAGGCTGTTTTCCAGGCTGCTACTCCCTGGCGTTCTGGTTTTCCCATTTGTCACCTCCGTGAGAGAAATTAACAGTTTTGCCAGACCCCGTGTAAACAGGAAGGCAAGCTGTTAACAAGAGCCTCCTGCCCACTGCCAAGCCCAGCGCGCACGTTCCCGTCCTCAGGGCCTGTCCGTTGTGAGGAGGAGAAAGGCGAAGAACGGGCCCTGCCCGGGCGCTCTGTAGGCTCTCTTGTGGCCACTTGAATGCCAGTGTCGGGGTTCGCTGACAGCTGGCTCTGCAGCTGGCTGGTTTTGTCTGCTTTTTGAGGGACAGCCAGGGACAGCCACTGATTAAACTGGGAACAAAGCAAGACTGCAGGCCTGGCTGCGTACACCAGCGCCGCCGAACAGCAGAGAACAATTAATTGCCGTGTCGGGGAACGTGTGGCTGGGGGCAGGGAGGCAGCTGGGAAATATAAGAATGTGCAGGAAAATGTCAAACGGGGCTCGTGTTCATTAGGAGCCGAGAGAGAGCCAGCTGTCCACGTGTTCTCAGGACCTACCACAGCGTGGGAGCCCTAGTCTCTGCTTGCACGTCCCCCCGCCTTCCCAACTGGGGTGGTCTGACACGCCGGGGTGCAGCAAACGGGGACACTCTGCTAAGCAGGATAGGGAGCCCCTTGGCCCTTGGGATGGCAGTTTTAGCTATTTACGTGAGTCTGTGCTACAAAAATGCCTCTTTCTATGTGTGTCGTGACAGGAAAAAGGTCTCCCTTTAGGTTTGCTGTAGCGATTATGCAAGCCAGGCTCTGTGTTTGTGCCCTAGAAGCTTGCAGTCTAACTTTTATTCCAGAACCAAAGGAGGAGGACATTGGGAGGGAGCAGGAGTCCCCCATTCTGCCACCACCAGCAAAAGATTGCTGCTGGCTCTTCAGGGAAACTGAGTCAGGAGGACAACAGAGAGATGGAACTACTGTGTATGTGTGTGTGTGTGTGTGTGTGTGTGTGTGTGTGTGTGTGTGTGAGATTTAAGCCAGAGAAGCTAAATGTATTCATACAATAAAAGAGATGGAAAAGAAGAGCAAGAATGGCATGCGAAGGGGTCTGGAGTAGCTGTGAGATGGTTTGGGGCCCGGACAGGGGGAGTTTAGAAAGTGCTGACTCCTCTTTGATGTATCTTTATAAACACTAAAGGTTCAAATTCCTTTTTTTGCATGATGCCGTTATTGTTTGCTGGACTTCCTGCCAAGACTGAGCCTCTTGTGGCCTTGGGGTTTGTTGAGATTACACAGAAATGTTATGTTTCCTCTCCTGGGCCCACCCCTCTAGAAGGCTGAGCCCAAGATAAGAGATTGTGTGTGCAGGTAGTTTATATGGGACATGATCCCAGGGAGCAGAAGCGAGGCACTGGGGAAAGGGAGGGAAGGGGAAAAAAAGCCAATATAGGTGTGTTATCAAGGTCATCGCTCTGTAAGTGGAGCTTAATCCCACCTGGGACTGTCTCTCAGGATGGTCCACCTGATGATCAGCCAGAGAGGCATTCATCATCAGCTCCCGTTGCCCGTTGTTTGAGGGTTCTTTTGGAGGCATTAGCTCGCCTGCGTGTCAGGGCTGTGCATATATGGGTTCAAGGGGGCTCCCACTAGTGTCTGCAGCGTCACAGAAATCCTCAAGTAGAGGAAGCTAGAGACATGGGCCTGCTCTTGAGACAAGATGCTATCAGGGTGAGGCCAGCACAGACTGTGGTTAGAATCAGAGATGAGGTCAAGGATTGGGGTCAGGAAGCCAGAGGCATCTGACCTACCATCACAGGAGACATGGGCCACGCCCCTGACATAACCCATGAAACGACTGAGATGCAAAGCAGGAAGAATATGTGGCTTTAAGCCAAGCTGTGGCAGAGGGAAGCTCAGGGCCCTTCTACATTCCTTAATGTGCCCTCTCCCACCTTGATGGGCCCCGTGACTGACAGCCCCGCACACCACCGGAGCAACGCAAGGCATTTGTGCTGTGGCAGCTCCTGGAACTCCCTCTCATCGCCCCCTGTCTCAGAGCTCCCTTGCCCTACTGCCTGGACCCTATACCCTCGCCCTGCAAAGCCCCATCAGCTGCCATTAAACCTCCCAGCTCCTGGCTGGAAACATCTCTACTTACTGTTACAAGGCAAAAAGATGATTAAGCTCTCTCATATGGTGTGACTTGGGTCCACAATAAATGACACTAGTGGTAAATTTCAGGTGGGCGCATCTAAACAAGAGAGATTTGAAGACAGAGTTGGGAGGGAAGGTCGAGAAGCCAATGAGCTTCCCTATCCTGAGAGATGCCTTGATGGAGATCCAAAGTGAAATCACTTTTTCCTAAATCCACCTCAGGGGTTCATGTGACGGGATGGGAATACTTCCTTTCTTAGCCAGTGTTGCCTGTTATGAGTTCCCTACAGAGCAGAGAAGGGAGCAGCATGTACTGCTTTGTTGCTTCCTGTATGGAGAGAGCAGGGATGAGGAAGTCCAGAGAACACTGTCCTGGGCAGCTGCCACTGGGGACCCAGCCAAGTCTTCAAGTGCAGAAAGGTACATGGCAAGAAATTCCCATGGTGCATATACACAGGTGTCATGGATACCCGCATTCATTGGTCTTAAGCTTATATGTAACTGTAGACAGAAGAGAATTCCTGCTTGATTTAAGTAATCGAACTCATCCCCTTGGCCCTACATTCCATTGCCTCTTGCATGGGCTTTGCTACTGACCTCGGGCAAGTACAAGCCAATGCAGGATCAATAACAAAGAGTGCTGGTCCCATTTATTTCATTTACTGTGCATCTGGTGGGGGGGTCAGAATGTGGTTGGTGCTATGGTATTTATTTATTTTCTAGCTCTCCCTCTTTTTTTAATTAGTATTTTGAAGTTTACCTTAACGGTTAGCTCTAGTTTTATCCTAATTTGTGCTTCTTTTGAAACAATTTCCAAAGATTCTTCTTTCCTTTAAGCCCCAAACGGACATTATGGGGAGTTTATAAAAAATAGGTTCTGGTATCATCAATCAGGGTCCAATGAGAGAGGCAGAACCACTTAGAGATGTGTGTGTGTGTGTGTGTGTGTGTGTGTGTGTGTGTGTGTGTGTGTGTGTGTGGGAGAGAGAGAGAGAGAGAGAATTTGACCTTATACAGTTATGCGGGCTGGTTAAAGAGTTTCTGTAAGGCTATTTTCTTTCATGTCTAATGCCTGAGTTTGGTCTTCAGAGAAGATAGTTGGGAAGGGAAGGTGGGTGTGAAGTAGAAAACAAGGACAAGCTGAAACCCACAAACATGAGGTGGAGCCCAAGAAGGATTGAAACCCATGTCAGTCCTCACCGCCTCTGACTTGACGGTGTGAGTATCCTGCAGGAGAAGATGGTGCCCTTTGTCTCAGAACCAAACACACGCCTGGCCCAAGAGTCAGAGAAGCTGAAGAAGGTTCCAGGGGAAGGTGGAACTGTTGTAGGCTTGACAAAGTGAGCCAGCAGATTAAGTGACAATGTGTGTGAGCTACAAAATGGCTGCTACCTCATTTCTACCTTGTGAATCTCTCTTGCAGCTCAATCTAACCAGAGACACACAGGAAAGGGAATTCTGGAAGATGTAGTTCAGACTGGCCAAGCTGACAGATTACAAAGCCACCAAGTGTCCTAAACAAAATAATAGTAAATTATTGTTTGGCAAAAATATTAGCTGCCATCTTCTGAGCAGTATGCCAGATGCTTTACATAAATTGCTTCATTTAATCTCATAATAGTCCTATGAGAAAAATATTCTATCCCCTTTTCACAGATGGGGAAACCAAGTCTGAGAAGTTGCAGTGAGCACATTGTTATGGACCATACAGTACACAAGACTCTTCTTTCCTGTGAGGAACTCATCCCGTGCAGTTTGGGTTTGGGTTTACAATCCACCCTTAGGCAAAGGGATGAACATGTGACCCAGACCTGACCAATCAGAGAGCCCCATCCTCTTGGGCAGTGACTGACCCATAAAAGGGCATTGACCCAGAATGGACCAATCAGAACCTTTCCTTGGAATTTTCTATTAGGGAAGATATGATCTTTTTCTCTTGGGGGCTTGTTAGATTAAGTGTGGGGCTTGGCTTCTGGTAGTCATCTTACCATATAGAACAAGCTTATCTGAGGATGGAGAGAAAGATATCATTTGGGTCTCTACGTTCAACTGTCTAAAGTTTGCTGTACCCTTGAACCACGAGTTGAGCTTTTCTAATTCCCTTTGGAGACAAAGGGAGTCTGTAGGGTGAAACAAAGGTAGCCAGGCTTTGAGGTCAAGATCTAAGGCCGTGATTTGGGATTGCAGTCCCCATATGTACAAGGGATCAAAACAAAACAAAAGCCTTCTGGATTCATGCAGCCACCCACCTCTGTGCCTGTCACTTGAGTGTTCTATGTCCTGGACTTGAACTGATCAAATTGGTGATTAAGAGAAAGTTCCTTCTAGTCAATCCAGATGTCGTGTTGCTACTGTATTTTTAAATTTTTCCCTGGATACAAATTTGACAGTGTTCCTTCCTATTCACTTCCGGTGTCCAGTCACCTCACAATTAGAGGTTCTTTATGACTAATTTATAAGCTTCCTGTTGGAGCTCTTCAAACAAGTGGAAAACATCTGGTCTTTGCTCAGCAGTTAACATAGTTTGAAAGCCCAAAGTCAATCCTCACCTTTTTCCTTTCAAAGTTTAAGAAACTTAATTTAATCTTAATGCCTCTTTCAAAGGCTCTATTTTTCAGTGACCTTGGTGGTGCTTGTCCAGACTATTTCTAGGCTCCTCTATCTCTAGGGTAGCAGCATCCAATAGGACTTTCTGCAATAATGGGAATGTTCTAGATCTGTGTTGTCCAATAAGTAGCCACTAGCCATGTGTGGCTATTGAGCACTTGAAATGTGGCCAGGCTGACTGAAGAACTGAATTTCAAATTTTATTTAGTTTTAATTTATTTGAATTTAAATAGCCACATGTAGCTAACTCACCCCATTGTGTATAGCACATACATGTTCTGATCTTGTTTCTGGCCTCCCGAGTATTATCCTTGCCCTTTAAAGACCTGCTGACTTTTGTTCAGTTTGTGATCTACTAGGACCCTCTACTCCGTGTGACCTTTTAGTTTCCAGCTTCCATTTGAGTGCTTTGATATTTTTTCATGTCACCAAGTCTGTATTTATCTCTACTGAAATCTATTTCTACCTGTTTCTCATATTGTTTGGAATAGTTTGGCTTTGACCAAAGAGGATGGTCATACTGTAAAGTCAGCTGGTGGATAATTATATAAGAATTCCTCAGATGAGCAGAATGAGGGATAGGAGAAGAGCAGTCATGACTTTCCTAACTGATTCATAATTTCTATTATAGGGGCTTCCTATTGCTGCAGAAGTGGGGAAAAGACAATATTGACTTCCATGTTTCCCTGCTTCTTCCCCTGAAAACCTTGCCTGATCTTTTTGCTTTTTGCTTTTTTTTTTTTTGCTTTTGTGTTATTTTACTCTAATGTTTGCAAATATTACGTCAAACTGGTCTTTCTGATTCTCAGAGGGGGGAGGTTACAAAACTTCAAGAAAAATATTCATGAAATGGAAGGGTCTCTCAGCTCCAAGGGTCTGATAGTGAATATGTTTGCCACTGCTTTCTTCTCTTCATTGCCCTATTATTGTTCCACTGACCTGCGCTTTTGACCTTGCATTATGCCAGAGAAGGGTGGTACAAGGATTTTACATAGGATATGTGTTCCAAGATCCAAGAGATCAGGGAGTGTTTCTTTAATTTGTTAATCCAGTGTGTCCTTTTAGCAATTCTAATGTACAATTCTAATTTTACAGTTAGTAAAGTGCTAAAACCTACTGAAAGTTGATTTTAGGAGATGGCAGCAGATGACCAGCTATGTACTGTCATTTTCTGGCACTGCTGAATTATATTTGTCTCTGTGTTCAGCATCTGCCCCAATCAAACGATGATTCTCCTGAGCAGGCCCAGGAACCCCAGGCCCTCCACCCCCTGTACAGAGCCAGTGCTGCTCTGTTCCATTTCAAGTAGACTTGCACAGAATTAACCTTACACAGTTAATGTTTAATTTTAAAAGCTGCTTTTTTTCTTTTCTCTTTTTTTTGTATTTCTATTTTGGTGAGCAGACCAGATGCTTTGCCAGATTTACTCTCAGCTAATTGTGTAGTTCCATGTCCTGAAATGTGCCCTTGTTTGCTTAAAACCTGCTGATTTGCAAAAGAAACGGTTCCAGGAATGTGGGTCAGAGTGGACGCTCCTGTGGAAGCTGAACTGACCAGGAAAGAGCCTCAGAAGCCTGGCTGGGGTGCTGGGTGTGTGTAAATCTGCAGGGATAGAGGACTCTTCGGGGCAGGATTGTCATTTTAATGATAAGGCTGCTGGTGGTGGGGTGGGGTGGGGTGCGGCTGGAGACATGGACAGAAATCACTTTGGCTCTGATCCGCCTTTGGAACCCCCTCAAGCTTTTCATCTTGAGCAGACTTTGGGGCAAGATTGAAATAAAATATTAATGCAAAGCTGGAGGAAAATAATTTTCAAATCTGGCATTTGCTCTGCCTCTGTCCCTGGAGGCCCTCTGATGAGATGTATGTGAAACAGGTGTGATCTTCCAACAAGAATAGAGTAAGCTAGTATTTTGTTGAGGATTTTTGCATCTGTGTTCATCAGTGATATTGGCCTGTAGTTTTCTTTTTTTATGACATCTTTGTCTGGTTTTGGTATCAGGGTGATGGTGGCCTCGCAGAATGAGTTTGGGCGTGTTCCTCCCTCTGCTATATTTTGGAAGAGTTTGAGAAGGATAGGTGTTAGCTCTTCTCTGAATGGTAGAATTCGCCTGTGAAGCCATCTGGTCCTGGGCTTTTGTTTGTTGCAAGATTTTTAATCACAGTTTCAATTTCAGTGCTTGAGATTGGTCTGTTCATATTTTCTATTTCTTCCTAGTTCAGTCTTGGAAGGTTGTACTTTTCTAAGAATTTGTCCATTTCTTCCAGGTTGTCCATTTTATTGGCATATAGTTGCTTGTAGTAGTCTCTCATGATCCTTTGTATTTCTGCAGTGTCAGTTGTTACTTCTCCTTTTTCATTTCTAATTCTTCTGATTTGAGTCTCCTCCCTTTTTTTCTTGATGAGTCTGGCTAAAGGTTTATCAATTTTGTTAATCTTCTCAAAGAACCAGCTTTTAGTTTTATTGATCTTTGCTATTGTTTCCTTCATTTCTTATTCATTTATTTCTGCTCTGATCTTTATGATTTCTTTCCTTCTGCTAACTTAGGGGTTTTTTTTGTTCTTCTTTCTCTGATTGCTTTAGATGTAAGGTTAGGTTATTTGAGATTTTTCTTGTTTCTTGAGGTAGAGGTGGATGGACCTAGAGTCTGTCATACAGAGTGAAGTAAGTCAGAAAGAGAAAAACAGATACCGTATGCTAACACGTATGTATGGAATCTAAAAAAAAAAATGGTACTGATGAACCTGGGGCAGGCCAGGAATAAAGATGCAGACGTAGAGAATGGACTTGAGGACACGGTGGAGGTGGGGGGACGGGGAAGCTGGGATGACGTGAGAGAGCAGCATTGACATACATATACTACCAAATGTAAAATAGATAGCTAGTGGGAAGCAGCCGCATAGCACAGGGAGATCAGCTTGGTGCTTTGTGACTACCTAGAGGGGTGGGATAGGGAGGGTGGGAGGGAGATGCAAGAGGGAGGAGATATGGAGATCTATGTATACGTGTGGCTGATTCACTTTGTTATACAGCAGAAACTAACATAACATTGTAAAGCAATTATACTCCAATAAAGATGTAAGAAAAAAAAAAGAATAGACTAAGGATGAAGTTGCTCAGTTACTCTGCCCCGTTCCTGAATCTGGAACCTGATGGCAGAGGTGTCCTTGGGGATTAGGCCCCAGGGAGGATCACAGAGCTCCGACTCCTGCTGCCTGGGAAGTGAGCTGAGAGCAGCCTGGAAGGGATTGAAAAGCATAGTGGGGGAACCGAAAGAGAGAGACAAAGTGGATGCAGCTCCAGTGGAGGGACAACAGCAAGAGGAGGGTCACCTGCCCACACCTTGGTGACAGCAGGGTTGGTAGGGAGGGTGCAGATGGGAAAGGGTGTTCCCACCTAACAGTGGGGAAGGATATCAAACTCTTGTCATTTTTAGCACATGCCCCTACTCAGGGTATCCTGGGGACAGCCCCAGTCAGGGCTTTACCACTCCTGGTTGGCTGTGTGCTCCTGCCAGCCCTGAGATCTTTCTAGTGTTTGGGTGACCTACCAGGCAGACACTGGGGAACAACTCACTGTATTTCACTCAGCTCTTATAATCCATTGAGAATTTATTTCAGTCCTTGGAAGTTCAAACATTTTAATAATTGCATTAGTTTCCTATGGCTACATAACAAATTACCACAAATTTAGTGCCTTAAAACAACACAAATGGATCTCACTGGGCTGACACCGAGGTGTGAGCAGGGCTGTGTTCCCTTCTGGAGGCGCTAGGAGAGAATCCATTTTCTTACCTTTTGCATCTTCTAGAGGCTGCCCGCATTCCTTGGCTTATGACTCCTTCCATCTTCAAAGTCAGCAATGGCCAGGAGAGTCTTTCACACATCCCATCCCTTTGACACTCACTCTTCTGCTTTCCTCTTCCACATTTAAGAACCCTTGTGATCACATTGGACCCACCTGAATAAACCAGGATCATTTCCCTCCTTCAAAGCCAGTTGCCTAGCAACCCAAATTCCATCTGCAAACTTAATTCCCTTTTGCCATGTAACCTAACATGTTCACAGGTTCTAGAGATTAGGATGTGGACATCTTTGGGGGACTGTTGTTCTGCTCACCTTAATCATAAACCCTTACCTTTCTCCTTTCTCTTTATAGACCTCATTTGACTCTAAAATGCCTCTGAGATAGGTGAGTGGGTGGGATTAATGTTTCTTAATAATAAGAAAACTGAAGTTAAAAAAAAAAGTAAACAAACAAAACTTGCACAGATGTCACCCTGAGTTTACTTTGAAATAGAGAATAGTTAAGATACAGGTCATGGTATTCAGTTCATGTCCAGGCTATAACTCTAGGTAACAACGCATATAAAAGAGAAGGAGTGTAGGGAAAGTATGACCTTGTAGGACTGATCTCCGTTGGCCTTGGCCTGCAGCAGCTTGAAGCAGGATTTCGGTTCCCCGGCCAGAGATTGAAGTGAGGCTGTGGCAGTGAGAGCGCTGAATCCTACCCACTAGACCACCAGGGGCCAGTGACAAGGCTCTGGCCCGTCAGCTGTGTAGAAATGAATTTCCACAGAGAGGTGGAAAGTAGTGAAACAAGTAAAGTGTTTATTAGGAGGAAAAGGGTACATGTGGATAGAAACACGGGAGGGCTCAGAGAGAGAGTCACGCCCTCATGGTAGTTTGAATCACTTTAATAGGACATTTCTTCCGGGTTTCCTTTGGCCAATCATCTTGCTTTGCCTGGTTCTGAGTCTGTATTTGGTTTATCTCAGGGTCCTCCCATGTGTGTGCGCGGATCTCTCAGCTAAGATGGATTCTAGGGAACAGGCCTATGGGTAGGTTGACATCACTTACTATGAGGTGACGCTCCCTCCCTTTTTGACCTTCAAGGAACCTTTCTGTGCGTGTGTAGCTGGGAAGGTCTCCTTGACTTTGAGAATGAGGGATATGTGGTCTCTATCTCTTATCTGGGCAGGGCTCAGCTTCTCCTCCCTCCTGCTATTTTGGAGTATCTGTCCACAGGGGATGAACTCCAGCTGCTCAGCCTGGGGCCCAGCTATCTCCTGCCTCAGGACCAGTGGTCAGACTTGGATCCAAGTTGTGTGCTCACATGAACTTGATCTGAGTATGGCATTTCCTCTTCCAGAGTCTGTGATTCCCTGTTTTTGCCTTCCCAATTGGCTTTGAAAGTAACCAAAATGATAGCTTAGGGACTTCCCTAGTGGTCCAATGGTTAAGACTCCGCACTCCCAGTGTAGGGGGCCCGGGTTCGATCCCTGTTCAGGGAACTAGAGCCCGCATGCCACAACTAAGAGCCCGCATGCTGCAACTAAAAGATCCTGCATGCCGCAACTAAAGATCCGGCACGTGGCAACAAAGATCCCGCGTGCCGCAACTAAGACCCAGTGCGGTCAAATAGGTAAGTAAATAAATAAATATTTTTTTTAAAAAAGATGATAGTTTAAACACAGATACTTACTGTGGCAAGGTATGACCCAAATGCAAAGCTATTTGTATTTATTAAGGTGAATGCCATAGAAAGATGCCACGTGGACAATAAAAGCCACGGCCTTGGTACTGACCTTGCTGAATTTTACATGAAGGAGGAATAGACTATTTTTATCAAGCAATCAAAATATGGACAAACTTTTTTTTTTTAAATAACGAATGAGCTTTTTGAAAAAGAATTAGAAAACCTGTGATATTTAGGGCAATCCTAAAAGCAACTAGCAAGGAGCAACTCTGACTGCCATTCCAAGATTGCCATTCAAACACGTAGGACTCATTTATGCAGTTCTCCTAAAAGCTAAATTTCCTTTGTAGTTTGACTGGGAAGGTCAGGAATTGAATCCAGAATCTAGGGAAATCAATGAAGAAAGAAACAGTCCCTAACCTACTAAGAGGCTGGATTTAAAAGGCTTATACTGAGCTCCTGCTTGCTGACACTCCTCTGTTTTATTCTGTTCTTTTTTGGGTGGAATTAAAGACTTCCCCATCCTTAGCACAATTTCTCTGCTCAGGGGCCAGATTTAAAAACAACAAAACCACACAAACACACACTATTGTGTGTGGGTATTTGGCTATGTTTTTGTCAATAATACAGGGGCTTATACTGTTAAGCCAGGAATTAAACTTGAAAACAGCATGCCTTCTACAAATGGACACCTTTACCAGGTAACTCGAGGTTGGCAGCATACACCACATGGACACCCCGAGGCTTTGGAAAGGGTAACCATATTCTGGAGTGGCCCAGCATCTCAGAAAGCAATTATAGTAGAACACTCCTAGGGTGGGTTTACCCCAAGGTTAAGTGGTGACTGATTCTTCTTCTTCTAGCTCCGGAGCTTGGCTGTCTCAAATAGTTAAAATGAAAAGGGAAGGAATGTTTTCATTGGAGAGTCCCAACAGTTTCCAGCATATTTTCCACTTGCCTGTCTTTACTCTTGGGCCTGAATGAAGTAGAAGGTGGAGTTTTCTCTACTGAAATCATGAAAATCTGGCATGTGTGCACTCCTATCTGCTCTTGATGTCACTCATGCTATTAACTGCAGCTGTGTTTGCTACAAGAGAATTGCTTTTGTCTTTGGTGAGGATCATGTTGCCTTGTGATTGTCCTGTGATCGATCGGCGTGGGCATTTTTGTGAGGGGCTTGGTTATTCTTGTATTTTCGTTGTGTCTTTTTCACTCTTCAGTCCATGTGCTGATTTGGGCTTGTTTGCAAAGGGAAGAAGTGTTTGGCTCATTCCATTTCACACAGTAAAGGCAGCAGCTTACTAGGGCCTGTTTTTATAACCTAGAAGACTGAAGTTTTCAAAAGAAATTTGGCAAGCCATAGGTGTGTTATTAAGATTTTGTGTGATAGGGAGCCGCACAATAACACCCCTAGTGCACATGGGCATCAGCCTTAACTCTATTTTTTTTTTAAAGTTTAAAAATCAAAGCAAAACAAGATAAAAACCTTCCATTAAAATGTTATTAGGTAAGTTTGGACATTTAAGCTCCACGGTCTTACATCTACGAAATCCAGAATCAGTTCCTTTTTGTTTTTGTAAGACCAAAAATGGATTTCAGAAAATATTTAACTCGATATTTAAAAAAAAAAACTTACTATAAACGCTGAGGTATAAATATTGAGAAAGATCTGGCAACTCATATTTTAAAGAATACAGTTTAGAAACATCTCAGTTATAGATTCATAGGACTCAAGAAGTTATGCATTTGTGGAAAGGTTTTCTTATTTTTAAATTTTAATACCAGGCCCTTTACTAAAAGAAACAGAAAAGCATGGTATCTAACTGGCACAGAAGCCCCCATGATTTAAATTGCCTCTCAGAATCCTTTTCTGACCACCCCATATGACTGATCATTTTTCTCCTTTGTCAGCTTCTGTGTGAGCTCTCAGTTTGTACTTCGTTAATTTGCATTTGCAGGAATTTTGCTTAATAAAATGTGGCTTTGGGTTTTCTTTCAAGAAGAGAAGGAAGTGAGTGTGCATGCCAAACTGCTTTATTTATTTATTTTCTTGTTTTATTATTTTTATTATTAAATATTCTCTAATTATCTATAAAATTGAATGTTAGAAATTACTTGAGTTAGCATTTACAAAATATTTTGAAAATAATATATTCCCATGCAGATGCAAAATATTATCCCCGAAAATGCTATTTAGCTTTGGTAAACACCCTGAATTTCCCATTCAGTCACCCTTTCTGCCCTGATTCTTTTAATTGGTAACTAGTGGATGTTCCTGTCCTAATAAATTTATTTTATCTTTAACATCTTTATGGGAGTGTACTTGCTTTACAGTGGTATGTTTGTTTCTGCTGTATCACAAAGTGAATCAGCTCTACGTGCCAAACTGCTTTAAAAGCACTGCTGCTTCCTACCTCCAACAGTGGGTTCGTGCTCTGTATGCCTTGGCTATTTGAAATGGGACAGAACCCCATGCAGTGGGGCCCAGAGTCCCCCCACAAGCACCCCTTTATTACTCTCTCTGACACCCCAAGTTTGGAAAGGTGCTACTAGACTATAAGTCTCTTGAACGGTATCTTAACTCATCCTAGAATCCCATGTGCCCACCAAACAATAGGACTTCCATTAATCTGTAGAACTGAACTGTGTGGTAAAGCTTTGGATGGACCTCAATTTGAATCCCAGTTCTGCCAGCTACACGCTATGTGATCTTGATAAACTTACTAGAGCTCTCTGTTGCTCGGTTTTTCTCACTGGCAAAATGGAAAATGGTATTATTATAATGATTACAGATGTCCCTGGCTTATGATGGTTTTACTTACAACTTTTGGACTTTATGATGGTGCAAAAGTCATACGCATTCAGTAGAAACCATACTTCAGATTTTGAATTTGGACCTTTTCCTGGGCTAACAATATGCTGCTTTATGCTCTCTTGTGATGCTGGGCAGGGGCAGCCGTGACTCAGTCAGCCACGTGATCACAAGGGAAAACAACGAATACACTTACAACCACCCTGCTTTTCCCTTTCAGTATAGTATCCAATAAATTACATGAGATAGTCAACACTTTATTTTAAAGAGGCTTTGTGTTAGATGATTTTGCCCAACTGCAGGCTAATAGAAGTCTTCTGAGCACGTTTAACATAGGCTAGGCTGAGCTATGATGTTCAGTAGGTTAGGTGCATTAAATGCATACTCAATTTATGATATTTTCAAGTTATCATGGGTTTATCGGGACATAACCCCATTGTAAGTAGAGGAAGATCTGTATTATACTAATGTAAAATAATACAATTATTAGAATTCCTTGGAGGAGTAAATAATACAGGAAAAACATTTAGCTTTCCACAAGGAACTACATCAGAAAATAGCAGTCCTTTTAAATAGTTTATCAAAAGCGTTCCCATTTAAAAAATTAATCAAATACATATCTCTTTAACTGCCAGCCAGCTTGGATGAACCTGAAATGACCAAGGCCAATGCTCTGAGTTAGTACAATTCCAACCAAAAGCAAAACCCCCCCGATTTCTAGTTTGCTAAAAATTGCTCAGCCTTTCCATAGGTAAACATACTATTCTATTTAAAAAAATGATAATAGCTTGTGTACCCCTTTTTTACTATTTGTCTTGACCCCTGAAGATCTGGGGTCCAAAGAGGAGAAATAGTGTCATTTTTCCTGCTTTGGCTTCCAGATTGGACAGGTCTAAATCAACCCCAAAAAAAATATTTTTGGAGCATATGTCTGGGGACAAGTAACACTGCTTAGTGAAAATGCATGGTCTTTAGAGCCCAGCAGGCTTAGGTTTATTTATTTATTTTTTAAATTAATTAATTAATTAATTAATTTTGGACTGCATTGGGTCTTCGTTGCTGTGCACAGGCTTTCTCTAGTTGTGGCGAGCAGGGGCTACTCTTTGTTGCGGTGCGTGGGCTTCTTGTTGCGATAGCTTCTCTTGTTGCAGAGCACAAGCTCTAGGCGCGCGGGCTTCAGTAGTTGTGGCACGCGGGCTCAGTAGTTGTGGCTCATGGGTTCTAGAGTGCAGGCTCAGTAGTTGTGGCACAAGGGCTTTGTTGCTCCATGGCATGTGGGATCTTCCCGGACCAGGGCTCAAACCTGTGTCCCCTGCATTGGCAGGCGGATTCTTTTTTTTTTTTATTTTAACATCTTTATTGAAATATAATTGCTTTACAATGGTGTGTTAGTTTCTGCTTTATAACAAAGTGAATCAGCTATACATATACATGTATCCCCATATCTCCTCCCTCTTGCGTCTCCCTCCCACCCTCCTTATCCCACCCCTCTAGGTGGTCACAAAGCACCCAGCTGATCTCCCTGTGCTATGCGGCTGCTTCCTACTAGCTATCTATTTTACATTTGGTAGTGTATATATGTCCATGCCACTCTCTCACTTCGTCCCAGCTTACCCTTCCCCCTCCCTTTGTCCTCAAGTCCATTCTCTACGTCTGCGTCTTTATTCCTGTCCTGTTCTAGATTCTTCAGAACCTTTTTTTTTTTTTTTTTTTTTTTTAGATTCCATATATATGTGTTAGCATACGGTGTTTATTTTTCTTTTTCTGACTTACTTCGCTCTGTATGACAGTCTCTAGGTCCATCCACCTCACTACAAATAACTCAGTTTCTTTTCTTTCTTATGGCTGAGTAATATTCCTTTGTATATATGTGCCACATCTTCTTTACCCATTCATCTGTCGATGGACACTTAGGTTGCTTCCATGTCCTGGCTATTGTAAATAGAGCTGGCAGGCAGATTCTTAACCACTGCACCACCAGGGAAGTCCCAGGCTTAGGTTTAAATCTTGTCTTCTGTTTACTTGTGTGACTCTGAATAAGTTCTTTAACCTCTCCTGAGTCCCAATTTTAGCTTCTGTAAAATGGGAATAATTCCTGCCTTACAGAGTTGTCATGCAAATCAAATGAGATAAAGTTCTAGCACAGCATCTGGTACATGGCAGACCTTCAATTAAATGGTGGTGGCTATTACTTGTATTAGTTTTGGGAGTCTCGTCAAAATTTGAAAGCTTACACTTAGTTAAGAGTGGTTACTGGTTTTAAAATTAAGATTTTTTTTTTTATGCCAAAAAGATTTAGGTATGAGTAAATGTGGCATTTCTACCCTCTAGGGTAGAAATTATCTATTATCTATTACCTATTAGAGAAATTACTGTATATTAAGAACAGGAGGCAGGAGCTGAGTTCTAACATGGCTTGTTTGTTTATTCATCTGTACATTCAGTTAACGTTCTTAAATGCCTATGATGTGCCGAGCATGGTCTTAGGTACTGGGGATACAGGAATAAGACCTAGTCCCTGTCCACAAGATGCTCATTAACTGTAGTGGAGACAGATATTCAAACTTGCTTTCTACCTCATCAGGACCTCTGCCCCATCCTTTTCTGCTGATTATCCTTCATGGTTTCACTTAGTAGAAACCTCAGGGCTCATTCCTCTTGCCACTACAAACAATACTTGAAAATCTTCTTACTGTTGTTTTTCCACTGCATTTGCTCCATATACTCCTAACTCTGGATCAACTTAACCATCTACCTTCTGCCCAAGAGTACCCAGAAAGTTCTAGAAAATGACCCAATTGCATAGGTTGGAACAGCTGCACACATCCATCGTGTCCACCCCCAGGTGAGCTCTCAAATACCACTTAATAATTCTTTGCCCTGCCCTGGTCAATCCTTCTGCCATTTTCTACATCCAATGATCTGGTCTCTTCAGCCTCATCTTTCTGCTTTCTTCCTCTCAGCTCACGCTTGAACATTACATACACTGAATGGGATTCCCTACACACAACATGAAATGAAATTTTTGCCTTCCCTGACTTTGCTCATGGCATCCCCCAGGCCTGGGGAGAGGGAACCCTGATCAGCCTCGATTCAAGTAGTCAGTTCCTTGGCAGACATATCTGTAGAGCAGAGATGAGTGCCTCAAGTTATCATAGCTAGATGACACAAACATCAATTTCTTTGATCTCATGATTACCAAGCAACTTTAATGATTATAATTTGGCTTTTTAAATAGATTTCCTATAGGAAGAAAATATACTTGCAGTTGTATTTTGCATTATAAATGAATAAATTCGTACCCTGGTTTGTACATCAATCTTTTATAAGTTTAGTTACTGTGGTCACTCCTTTTGAATCTGCTTAATTTGGGATATACTAACAAAATCGAGTTTCTGTTTGGGAAAGCCAAGGATCAAACTTCTAAACCCACATGGACAACACCAAAGTAATTAGCTGGCCACCTGAGACAATGTATCTATATCATCTCCCTACATCAGCAATGACTTCTAAAGACCCTTACAACTCTAAGATCATACTGCCTCAAGAGAAAGGTGTAACAAAAAAAAAATCTTAGATGTGCCCTATTGTAGTGGAAATGTCCCCAATGGATATACATTAGCTTGTTAAAAACATCCTTGTAATAATATCTGATTTCCTTCTTTTAAAGCTTTGCTTTCCAAGCAGTCTCTGCAGTTATAACTTGATCCCCCAAATGGACCTGGACCCTCAGGGAGGGCAAGCCTTATGCCTGCGTTCAGTGTGCAGGGAACTCAGAGCCGATATAGCTCCTATTATACATTATCAGTAAGTGTCTTATCAGTTTAGATTGAGGTAATCAAAACCCCTGCCTGATCAAGCCTGAGGGTCAAGTTGCTGGGCCCACAAAGAAATAAAGTGAGTTTAAAGACCTAGAAGGAATTAAAGTACCCAGGAAATTCAGAATATAAAATTATAAGAATATTTTCCATATATGAATGCTTATTCTACTGTTTATCTCATTTAATTCTTGCAAAAGTCCTATAAGCACTCATTTTAAAGATGAATAAACTAAGGATTAGGTTAAGTTAAATAACTCGACCAAACTGATAAATGGAGCAAGGATTTGAGCATAAGTCTGCTTCCAAAACCCGTGGTTTTAATCACCGTGCAACACTGATTCCCCTTAACTAAGTCCGTTCATTCATTTGTTCACTGTCATGGAGGAGGAAATCTTCTTTCTGGCTGGTCTAAGAATTAAATTGACATGAGACAGATTAACAGGAGAAATCCAAACAAAAGTTTAATAACGTGTACACGGGAGAGACCCAGGAAAACTGAGTAATCACCAAAATGGCTGAAACCTTCACCTTAAATACCATTTTCAGTTAAAGAACAAAAGGGGATGTTGGGGGTTAAGGGTCTGGGACATCATAGGGGAGGAAGGCAATTAACATGAAGATGGAAGGCAAATGTTTGTTAAATGAATGTTTGCTGGGCCTTGCAGAGACAAGGGGACACAGAGTGGACTCTATCTCTAAGAGTTTCCCTCACCGCACCTGGCCCGTATCCGCTGCAGGTATCTCTGGCGATAGCTCCATTCTGGAAACAGGCCCTCCATCTAAATTCTTTTTAGGCAGTTGGCGGAAGGTCAGAGTTTCTTCCTGAGGCTTTTGGGCCTTGTTTGTTTTCAGCTTGAAATCATCTACATGCCAGAGACATTTTGGGGCAGCAAATTTTGCTCCCCAACATCACCAAATATTTATTGAACACTTACAATGTGGTAAGCACTGGAAATACAAGGATGAATAAGACATTTACCATGAAGACCTTACAATTAAGTAGTAGGAATCTCATATATAAAAATACATATAATTAATCATTTTAGATGCAGTCATAAAAGATGAGCAGCAGAGATACAAAGAAAAGTGTGCAAGGGTTACCTGGAAGTAGGTAGGAGACGATGGAACATTTCCATGGAGGACATGACAGTTGAGCCAAGCATTGTAAGACAAGCAGAATTTCACCACGTGGATAAAGTTACTTCAGGCTGAGAGCTGAATGGAGGGAAAAGGTCCGGAGGCAAAATCCAGAATGGTGCACTGGAGGAGCTGCACGTGTAGGATTGGAGGGGTGGCAAGATGAGCCAGACAGGCGGGAAGAGGCCTGGAAGACAGGAAGTGGAGAGTCTGGTGGAATTTTAAGGAGAGTAGTGGCATGATTAGATTTATTTTTAGATTTCTCAATAACTGTAGGGAAGGTACAATAAAGACAAGACATTTACTAGTGCAACATGGAAGAGAACAGTGAGATTGTTCCTTTCCATGATCTGGTCATTATACTTCTATTAAGATATGCTTGTCCTCGCGTAAGACCACCCAGATGTTTTCCCTTGAAAAATAGCACATAATGAGCTCCTTAATTATTAGTGAACTGATTTTTTGAGAGGTGTGGGTTGGAAGATGTGTGTGTGTATGTGTGTGTAAAATGTATTTGTGCCAGCATTTCAGCCTCTTATGAGATTCTTTTGAAATGTGATCATTATCTATCAAATTAGCTCTCCCTCTCAGCTTTGTATCATTTTCAAATATGGCAGCATTGTCTTCTGTTTCAATATAGATACACCATTCATTGCCTACAGTATAAAGTTCAAACTCTTTATTATATGAAACACTGATAACATCCTGATGCCAGTCTTTCCAGCTCATCTCAGGCCCTTCTCAACATACCTTATATTTTAATCATATCAAACTACTTTTGGTTCTGTTCAGGCCTTATATTTTCAAATGTCTGTGCCTTTGTCTATGCTGTTCCATCTGTCTGAAAGACTATCTTGCCTCCTAGTCAGGATTCCTCACTTTTCTTCATATTTTACATAGCTCTATTACAATATTTTCCTAAGCCATGATGATCACCTTAAATTTGTCTCCTCTGCGAGCCCTTGGCTGGAAGGGCAGGGACTCAATCCTATTTATCTTTTTGTCCTGGAGTACCAAAGCATAGTGGATGGCATACTGTTGGAGCTAAGTAAATTAAGTTTACTTTGCAGAACAAAATTATAGCATACTAAAAATAAAAAGCATGAATATATCTTTTGCTGCTCTGCTTTGTAAATTACCAAATAATCAACAGTGAACTGCTCTCCTGCCTTCCTTAGCAAGGGCTTATTGGGCATCAGGAGCTCTAGTTTTTAGGATAGCAAAAAATTTAACTCTTAGCAGCTTTTATTCTTTTTAGGAAAGCTATTGAAGCAAAGTCCTAAACTTCCACTCTCTTTAGTGATGATTTTAGTTCTTCTAGGTACTAATGAATCAAGCATTTGTAAAATAATTATTAAATATACATATCAAACATTTTTTGAATTTGCATTTTGAATTTGAATTTGAATATCAAACATTTTTCTCTTTTGAGCTATAATATTGAGCAGTGTCTCCAATGTGTTTTCAATTAGAATTTAAATAACTCAAGATCAGGAACTAAAACCCTTTAGCGATGAATCGATAATACCACTTTCCTATCAGCCAAATATAGTGCTATTAGAGTTCTGAAAAATTGAAAGAGAAGACCATTCTTGGTTGATTATTGTTTTTAAAAGTCTACATTTTTAACGTAGCCAAGTGCTAAACACTTAGGCCTGTGGAACAATGAAGGACGAATAAGTAGCTGTGATATATACACTGTGATTGTACAGACCTCACTGGCTTAGAAAGCCCTTTCCAGTCAAGGGTGTGGCTGTGGAACTTATTTAGTTTGAGCATGTTGATAAGCTAAATTTCCAAGTGTCTTAATTTTTCATAGAATATATGTTTTATTTATCTTCTGGTCTGTGCCTTTTTAAGAGTTTTATTCTTTCTTGAGTTTGGTTGAAATGATTACGCACCGATGCTTAGCCTCATTTTCAGAAAGATGTACATCTATGTAAGTACCAGGATAAATTTAAACATCGTGGTTAAACCTGATTTTAAACACATTTTTCTAGGGCCTGAATGTTTTTAAATGCTTAATGCTTAAACACTGTGGCGGGAGTGGGGTATGCAGTGGACAGGAGGTTTTTAGGATGGTTCTTAGAATGAGTTTTAGAATGATTAGCTGTTTAGTTTTGTTTTTTTGTTGACTGAAAACCCTCAAATTAACAGTCTTTTAAAACTAGAATAAGATGTATACCCATAACAAATTAGTGTTAATTGCACTTAAAAAATACAGCATTGAAGTTTGCTGACAAACCTTTTGTAGGAGCAAAAATCTATCGTTTTACATTGTAACGAATTTACAGGATAAACCATTCCACTTGCCTCATTGTTTTCTGCCTCCATGCCTATTTTGCTATGCAAAAGCTTTATGTCAATTTACTTTTTGAGCCGTTTAAGACCAAACCAAATTATTCCTTCAGAACATTTTAAACAATCCCTTAAAGACCTCATTTCCTTGGCTATGTTTCCAATCTTGGCTTATCACTGTAATATTTCATGCTCCATGCTTCCGAAAAAATTCAATATTCAAGAACAAAGTAATCCAGAGCTTTACTTTATTTCAGTCTTTTTATGTCCTAGGGCTGTCCCAACTCAATGACCCAGTTTTTATTGTGTCACATCTGTCTGTTGCTGACTGCGACCAGCTTGCCTAAGCCTTTTCCTGTCCCTTATCAGTTTTCCCTTAATTCAAAAAAAAAATTTTTTTTTTTTTTTTAACTCTTTGCACTTCTCCTTTCACAGCTTTTAGTTTTTTTCCTCCTTAGGAGACTCTGTTCCTGTGGTAGCTACTCAGAAACACAAAGATGAGTGGGTGACTAAGGTCTCTAAATCTGTCCTTGTCAAAATTTTCATTGCAGTATCTTTAGAATTACAGAAAGTGGATATTATAATTTGGCAATATGCATCAAGAGTCCTCAAAAATGTTCATACTCTATGATCCAGCAGTTTCACTTCTGAGACTCTAGCTTACTAATTAAAAAGAATCATCTAAGATATGGAAAAAAGCTGTATACATGAGATGTTCATTACAATGTTATGTATTATTGGGGAGTTCTTTTGCTTGGTCTAATAATTAAATTGATGCAAACAGATTAATAGGAAGAAAAAAACCCAATTTAATTCATATGCACGGAGGTCTCATAAAAATGGAATCCTCGAGGTGAACAAAGCAGGCTGTTTATATATTATTTTTAGACAAAGAAACAATTATTTGTGAAGATTTAAAGGCGTTTGTGCTTGGGGTAGCAGTCTAATGAAGAGGTAACAAAGTTTGTCTACAGAGTTTTCTTAGTCTTGAATTTCCTAACTCTGGTGATAAGGATGCTTTCTATCGTCCTGGTATAAGGAGGATACTTTCACATGGGAGATTATTTCCTGCTTTCATGGGGAAAGAGCGGGTTAGAGTGTTTTTCTATATCATTTTTTCTCCACTGGCTTAAATTCAAACTAATCAATATGTCATTGTAGCATATCTTGGGGCAGCCTGCTCTGAGGCCCAACAGTATACATGCAAAAGAAGAAAACAACCCAAATATGCAACAATAGGAGAGAAGTTTAATAAATTACTGTCTATCTACTTGATGGAATATTGTGCAATCATTTAAGATAATGGTTGTGTTGACTATGTAGAAAGATAGGTAAAAATTTATAATGTTTTCAGAAAAGCAGGGTGCAAAGTCGTAAGTGCTGGTGGTCACAGCTATGTTTTAAAAAGCATTTACAACGGGAAAACTGCAAGGAAAGAGGACATTTGCTAATACTTGTTATTTTAGGGTATGGAGTTATAGATGATTTTTCTTTCCTTTACTCTCAAAATCTAGATTCAATTTCTTTTAAAATTTAAGTTTTTGAAAACTATAGTCTTCACAGATGCAAATTAAGAACTATTCAGATATGTCATGTCAAAATTTATAAAAGGCTATTTCAGATAGAGCTCTATTTAAGTCTAATAATCTAACAATGGCCAGGGGATGGGGGTGGATAAGATAGTGAGTACGTCATTTTGTTTACCATTGTGTGTAATCCCCAAAAAGATACATTAGAAAAAAAATTTTAATACCTATTTTAAAATATAAAATAATTTTAAAAAAATCTTAATAGGTTCTACTCAAGTTTATTTTACTGCCACTGACTTTATCCAGGCCAGTTTGTTCTCTCCAAAGTTGCTTCATCAAGTTCTACCTCTAGCCCAACCCTTATAGTACATTTCCCACATTGTTTTCAGAGAAATCTTTCTGAAACTTAAATGTATGTGATATTTCACTGTTTAAACTATTCAGGGATTCAGAATATTAGCGTCTTTAGCTTACTAGCTCCTCCCAAGCTTCTGTATCTTATTCTGTGTCCTTTCTTTTCATGCACCTTTCCCACCAGTTTTATCAAACGACATGTAATACCTGAAACAGTACTCAGAGTCACTATTGCTTCTGTCTCTTAATACTGAAACTAACACTTAATACCAGCTCAGTCTTGAAATCCCAAAGTGTTACTTTCTTTGGGAAGCCTTCCCAGATTCCTCATCTTTTATGTATTCTCTGTAATCCTACAGTGCTATCCCTGATTTGCCCATCTGCTTTTTCCACCAGACAGTAAACGTCTTATTATTGTGTGCATGGGCATATGAGCGAGTGTGTTTAACAGCACTCCCTGCCCCTCCCGCCCCATGTCCCCTCCCTGTGCTCTGACAATGAGAGGAATAGTGATTGCTAAATGGTGTTGATGAAGGGCCAGTGCGCTAATCCTGGACACCAAGTGAAGGAAAAAAGAGAGGAGATGCACCGGAAGCCAAGGACTGTCAGCTGTCAGGTACTTATTAGGTAGAAACTCATGCAATGCACCTCCCTGATGAAGTTAGACTTTACTTCCAACGTTGTACCCCTGAGAACAGGGAGCACATTTATTTGTCTATGAACTCGCCACTCTTCCTTGTACATACTAGGCATTCAAACATATGTTGATTAAAACCCAATTTTTAAAAATCATTCCGATTTACAGAAATTCACATCCACCTTGTCTATAATTAGGAAAAAACCCTGGGAAAAAAAATACGTGAAAGACAAAGTGTTTGTGAAGTGTTTGTGAAGCTCAACGTCCTAACTAGAAAACTTCAGAACAGTGCTGTGAACCCTGAAGAGGAAGATGTAACTGGAATTAAGGATGGGCAAACTTATTCAAACAAAATAAAAATAAGGACTGCCTAAACTCCAAATGTGCTGACATGGAAATATCTACCTCGATTTTCGTATGCTTACATAGGGAGCCAGCTATACTCCAAAAGAAAATATTGGTTCAGACTAACACAAAATCATGGTTTTATTGTATAGACAAAAAACAAATAACTTGGTCATGTTCTCAATGGATTTTCTTAGTTTCTTTTTTCTCATCCTTATTATATCTGTATTTTAAGTAATATGGTTATTAGAGCAAATTTTTTTTTAATTTTAATAAATTGAATACATTTTCCCCCAATTTTTATAGTTGTTAAAATTTTTGATTATCACTCTTAACATTTTAGTGATTACTCTTTTAACCCTAAATTAAAGTTTAAATGTTTCAGAGGCTCTGATATTTAAAATAAAACTCTGGAAACAATTGTTAAATAGAAAAATCTTTCTTATCATCCCCTTAATTTATCTGCTATGTAGATTTAGTGTTCTTATTTTATATTTTCTTATAAACTCACCTATCTATTCCTATCTAGAAACAAACACAACAAATATGTTTTAGTAAACTATCCAAACAGAATTCTATTTTGAATTTCAAATTATTGGAATATACCTAGTGACAGCTTTGGTATAGGGGAAAGGCTAATCAGCCAGTGCATGGGGGTAGAAAAATTTGACTGAACAGAAAGAGCATAAATAGACTGGTCAGGTGTGATTAGTAGTGGGAAATAAAAAAATTTTCAAAAATTAAGCAATGTAAGAATGTATAAGGCACAGCATGGAAATCCTAAAATAAGCATGAATTACAGAACAGGAAGATTAGAAAGAATGATTTTTAAGGTAGCTACAACTATCTCTCAGTAAAATACGTTACTTATAAAGGCACATTTCCCTATAGGAAAGAAAATATATCCCTTAAGACAATCCAATAGTCACTTAAAAATAATGTTCAGATACACCCAAGCAAACTCTGTAATAAAAATAACAAACCCACAGCCCAAAAGAACTGTACAAGACAGGAATGATTCCTACAGATACTTTAACATAAATATTAACATAACCTTATTGTAAAGACATTTTACACACCACCGCCATAAATACCAAACACAGTTTTATTTATCTACTTATTTATTGTTTTGAAAGGTTTTTTTGATGTGGACCACTTTTAAAGTCTTTATTGAATTTGTTACAATATTGCTTCTGTTTCATGTTTTGGTTTTTTGGCCGTGAGGCATGTGGGATCTTAGCTCCCCGACCAGGGATCAAACCTGCATCCCCTGCACTAGAAGGCGAAGTCTTAACCACCAAACTGCCAGGGAAGTCCCTGAACGCGGTTTTATGAAAGTAACAATTTTAGAATAAAAACATTTCTTACATAGCATGATAATCCACCTGGTTTCTTCTTAACCTCAGTATAACAGCTAAGACCCTAGCAGACATGAAAATCTGGTGTCTTAGTTTACAAATGTAGTCTAATACATCAGAATACTGACAAGCATTTCCACGTGCTTCAGACATACTGCCAACACATAGATAGCCAACAAGATTAAAAGAAATATACACATTTCTAGTTATAGGTACTAACTAGAAATATTACAATAAAGATGTAATGCCACCAATACAGGTTTTTACACACCTGAAAAAGTCGACAACAACAAAAAATTCAGATATTTGACATCAGGTAGACAACACGTAGGCTTTAGGGTTGATTTACTGCTTTCATGTGATGTACAAATAGTCTTACCATTGCCCCCAACCTTGGAATTTCAGAGCCAGAGAGCATACAGTTCAGAACACTTGCTTTATCCTTTTTCTCATGCTAGCCCTCTGGTGTTTTCCTAATTCCTGCAGTTTTCTAGAATGATCTTTCAGATTTTTCACTCAACAGCACTGGGTCAAATCTCTTCTATACAGGATCTCACTCTTCTCATGTCTCCTCTGCTCACAGAGAGCCGGTCAAAGTCTTGGAGGTGGAAACGAGTTGCCAACTGATTTACCATTTTCCTTAGGGTAAGAAATGCTGAAACAACTTGGAAAGTAAGGAATATAGTGAAGATGATATGTACTGCTTTTTCCAAGGGCAGATTCGTTAGGCCTTCATTAAAGAGCAAGAACAGAATTAAAGGCAACTGCAGTAGAAGGCTCAAAAGCCAAAAGCCAGCCAACTCAGGAACCTGCAATGACACACGTGATGAGTATCAGATCAGTGAAGTACAGTCTTCTGTTTGTATCCATAAGCAAATGATACTACTTGATGGCACTACTGTGAACATACATTTTGAGCTCTGTAAATCAAAAGGAGTACAACATGGTCCTTGTCCTCAGAAAACTTACAGTCTAGACCGGAAGAGAAAACTTACTTATGTGACAGTCCTAGAATACTATAGTGAATAATGAAATGCACCACTTAGCATTATAGACTAAATGCTACAAGAAATAAGACAAGAGGGTAAGTAGGGTAGGTAAAAGACAGAATTCAAGGAGGTAGGCTTTTAAAGTTGGGTAGAAGGAGGAAGAGGCAAGAACTTAAGTAAGCAAAGATGTGGAATGAGTATGACTGGGAAACAACACATCACCTGGAATGGATGCTTGGATTAGGAAAAAGCAAGAAATACAGTGGGACAGGCTGGGACAGGCCCTTATGAAGGGCCTGAAAGAACACAGAAATCTTTAGGGATTATCCCTAAATTCTGGTAACTGTAAATGCTTAGGCAGCATGATGATTCAGAAAACATGAGCCTTGCAGAGGAAATGAGTTTATCATTTTCCCCCATTCTCTTATTCAGGATCTAAATAATCATGTTTAATTGACCAAGTATTTTCAAGACTGGTGAGAAGAGGGAAAACTATCACTTCTTAAGTGTTTACTATGTTCAGGTACTTTACATAAATTACTTAATCCTAACAAACCTGTGAAGTAAATATTTCCCCAATTTTATATGTGAAGAAACCAAGGCTCAAGAGATTAAGCAAACAGACCACAGTGACAGATGTGGTGAAGTTGGAGCTAGGCCTTAACTACAGGCCTTTGCTCCTTCCACCACATCTCACTGCCTTTTCCTTGTTAGGAAAATCTTACTGCATTTATGTGTAGCACTGAGAGAAAGGAAAGAAGAGCCTACCTTCTCCTGCAGGTTCCCCATGTAGCCCAGATACAACCTGATAGCTTCAATTAAGGTTATTAGGATGATAACGGTGACCACAATGAATTTGTAGTAATCAGGCAAGATTGAATACTAAAAAAACAAAAATAAACATGTACATAAAATCTCACATATAGTAAGACTGACCTGAGATTTTAAAAAAATATGAAGAACTTTAATTTTATTGACAATGTAACAATGCCAGGGATGGCACAAGAGACCTCAGCAGAAGTAGTAAAGTGTAGATTTACCTTCATCTGAAGCATCATAATGCTGCTCACCCACCAAAGTGGGAAAAAATAAGTGTTAAAATAAAGTGACATCTGCAATGCCAAACTGGAAACCATTTCATTATCTACAGAAGAAAGAGAGAGAAAAGGAACAAACGCTTAACCCTGGTCTCTGCCCTATACGTCCTTTAGTTCCTTAGAATTAATAACCATAGCATCAGCTTAACGAAACTCCAAATTTTAAGCCTATTTATAATCATTGACAGTGAAAGGAAATAGTCATCATAATACTATTTAGTTCCTATGTTGGCTACTTGGGGGGTATGTTTCATATTTTTCAATTACATTATCATTTTCCCATTACAGTCTGCTGACTTTTTTGCATACTACTGGTATAAGTTGAATGTGGAATATCAATATGAATCCTACTGAGCAGATAACAATAATAATCATTACCTCTTTTGTAGAGTTCTGTGTAAAGAGCCTATGAAATGAACACATAAAATACATAACAACTAATCTCTCACATATAAACTAATCTCATGCAAAATCTAATCTCCCCAAATTATAATTAAACAGACACCCCTTTTCAGCATATCCTAATCCTACCTGTTCATTCATATCCAATTCAATGCCACTTTTTCCATAAATCCTTTCTCGAGCCCATTCCCCCACTCCAGCAGAAATCTCTTTCCCCTCTAGGTACTTATCACTCTAACCTGTGTGTAAGAAGTGTTAGCAAACAGCCACACTCCCCTCACTTGAGACACAATCTGGTTACTGAAGAGACAATGAGCTCTGGAGTCCAAGTAAACCCGGAGTTCCCCAAACTCCCTCAGAACTCTAGATGCCAGACTTGGAATAAATTATTTAACCTCTTTGAGCCTTAATTTATTCACCTGTAAAACAGTAACATTAAAATTACCTCACAGGTTGCTTGTGAGGATTAAAGACAATATAAATTACTTCACCCTAGCACTATGCCTGGCACTTAGTAGGCACTCAATAAATATGAGTCCTTTTTCCTTCTCTTTTACTTATACACAGGCTCATTGTAAGCACAGACCACATTCTACCCAAACTTGAGGCCCTCACAGAACCTAGCATCTTGCTTTACACATGGAAAATACCAAATATGCATAAGCAGAAAGAATGAATTAATGAATTCATTAACGAATGAATGAAAACATACTATTATAAGGGCATTACCAGTGTAGCCATTCGTGATACATGAGTTTCACTTATCTAAGGCTGATTACATAGTACCTTTTGCTTTCATATAAGGGAGAAGGGTCCTAAATTAAGAATTTGATTTTAAAATTGGGCCCTACAAATGCATCCTAAATTTGACTAAATTCCAACAATTTAAGAGCAGATATATATTTTGAAATCCACTGCTCTAAATGAAAAAATTTACAAAGGCTCTAAAATAAATATATTTTTAAAATTTATTTATTTATTTATGTATTTTTGGCTGTGTTGGGTCTTCGTTGCTGTGCGTGGGCTTTCTCTAGTTGTGGCTAGCGGGGGCTACTCTTGGTTGCGGTGTGCAGGCTTCTGATTGCGGTGGCTTCTCGTTGCAGAGCTCTCGCTCTAGGCGCGTGGGCTTCAGTAGCTGTGGCACACAGGCTCAGTAGTTGTGGCTCGCGGGCTCTAGAGCGCAGGCTCAGTAGTTGTGGCACATGGGCTTAGCTGCTCCATGGCATGTGGGATCTTCCCGGACCAGGGCTCGAACCTGTGTCCCCTGCATTGGCAGGCAGATTCTTAATCACTGCGCCACCAGGGAAGCCCCTAAAATAAATTTCTTAAAAACAGATTTTTATGTCTTTTTCTCTGCATCTGAGTATTTTATATCTATCGTTTAACAGTTTTAAAATATAAGATAATCATGGTCTCTCACAGCAAGGTTTTTCCTTTAGCTCCAAGACTATCCCTGATTATTACGTCTACTTTTGCTTGCACCCATTTATTAAATTACCACTGATAAAGGAATGCATTCTTACAGTCTGTTAAATCTGAAGGTAACTCACTTGCCTAGGATTTTCTCATAACAATAGTACAACTCTTGGTCAGCTGCGGTCATAATACACGCTTGCAATTACAGTACAAATAATCAAACCTAATTCAGATCCACAAGGAAGAAAATGTGGAAAAATAGTGGTAAATTAGTTAAGCTGAAAATTTTAATACCTTTAGAGCAAACACTGTCGTCAAATTTTGCAAAGAAGTTTTTATGTTAAGAATTTTGTACATGAGCATCTTAAGAGTTATGCTATGTCTATATTTCAGCAGATCAAACTTACCATCATGCAGTTGAAAATCAAGTTAATATGTAAATTAACCTTGAAAGCACAAGACATGAATTTACTAAATTCTGCAAAAGTACAAGTTGACTTCTGTAAACGGAATTTAAATTAAAACATTATGTAATATAAATCAGGGGTGGGCAAACTACCAGCCAGCTGCCTGTTTTTGTATAGCAAGTGAGCTAAATATGTTTTTTCACATTTTTAAATGGTTGAAGAAAAAATATCAAAGAATAATAATATTTTGTGACACTGAAAATCATGAAATTCAAACTTTAGTGTCCATAAATAAAGCTTTATAGGAACACTGCCATGTCTATTCAATTACCATTACCTATGACTGCCACAGAGACCTACGGCCTGCAAGTTCTAAAATATTTACTATCTGACCCTTTACAGAAAACCACTGATACTTTACATCACCAGATTTTAGTGCCTTGGCTTTAGAATAAAAAACGTAATAACCTAATTTTTCACATTATGTTTTTCTCTGTACATCCTAAATCAAGACCAGGCCTAAATTGAGAGGACAGGCAAGTAATCAGGGTGAAAATTTGAAACGATGGGAAATGACTTTTCTTTGCCCCCTTTAAAAAATCCCTAAACCAAGCAAGAGGAAAAGATTTCTATTTCCCAGAACAGTTCAGTGATAAAAGCTGTGTGGGTTTGGTTGACAGTATGTTGTCTATCATGATTTAAGAGAGGGAAACTGTTTTGCAGAAAACTGCGTTGTCACTTGTCATGTTGAATGTAGCATCGTGGTATTTTGTTACTTGATTTAGGGCAAGAGGTATAAATAGCGGATGGGAAGGAGAAGGCAGGGACAGTGCGAGTTTTGTTTAAGGCGTTGCTAGAGTGGCAGGTGCCACTCTGGATTGGATAGCGTTTAAAATAAAACTTCTTTCCATGTCTTCTGCCAGAAAATGGACTTGTGGTGGAAAGTACTTGTTCTGCTAGGAAAGGAGAAAAGGAAAAGATATTTTACTGGGGTAGGGGATAGTAAATGGAAAGAGGAGATTGCCTGGGCTGTTTCCACTCCACCCTGGCCAGAAAAGGCAGGGCGAATGCCGTAGAGGAAAAGCAAAGTCGGCCTTCTCAGCCTTCTCGGAGGGCAAGGGACCGGACGCGGGCTGTGAAGGCGGCTTTTACATTCTTTTTTGAGGAAGGCCGGCGCCACCTCAGCCGCCCCGCTTGCAATTAGCCGGCCAGGCCGCAGCACTATCAACCCGGAACCGGCTGGGTTACTGGGCCGGGGTATCTGGTCCCCATCTCAGCCCCATCCCTCGGCCTGGCCCCTCCTCCAAGGAGCTTCCCGCACTGCGGAGAACCAGCTGAAGGCGAAACCGCCATCTTAGGTCTGGGCAAAATCCGGCTGCTCCAAAACTCGCGCCAGGTCTTCCGAGGGCCACACGCCCTGCGCTGGGCCTCCGCCACTCACCCGGACCCTCGTTATACTCCGGCCCGGTCCGGCTGGAGTCGCTGAACACGGTCCGGCTGAAGTTTCCCAGCCTCTGGCGGACCGGATCTGGCAGCTCCATGCTCTGGCCTTGGTACCGCTCACTGCTGCGTCTTCGGGCGCTGTGGTGCTCTGAGGTTCCCACGGCAACCGGGCGGCGAGGGCGCTGGAGACCCGGGCGCACGCGCGGCCGCACTGCACGGCCGAGGCGTGGGGCTCCCTGGAAGGGAGAGGAGTGCGGGAGAGCCCATGCTTGCGGAGCGCCTAGCCAGGTGCAAAACCGCGGATTCCTTAGTCCTGTTTTAAGCTCCACCATTTTAACAACGAATAAAAATAATAATAAATGACCTGGGGTTGGACTGTGATACAAGGAGCTCTAACAACCTTGCCAGTGGGATGCAACCTTTCTGGAAGGAAATGCAGAATGAAGGCAGAGCTTATAGAACGTTCATGACTCAGTAGCTTATACGTGTTTGTGTGTGTGTGTGTGTGTGTGTGTATACACACACGTACTCTTCTAGGAATATATGTTATTATATACTAGGAATATTTCATATATATACATGCCACACACACACAACTCTCTTCCAGGAATTTATGATATTATATTTTATATATACACACCATATATTACATATATATATTTGATGGAATACATTGCAGCAGTTTAAAAACATGCCTGCAACGAATTTTTTTTTTTTTTTAATTTATTTATTTTTGGCTGCGTTGGGTCTTCGTTGCTGCACACGGGCTTCTCATTGCGGTGGCTTCTCTTGTTGCAGAGCACGGGCTCTAGACATACAGGCTTCAGTAGTTGTGGCTCGCGGGCTTTCGAGCACAGTCTCAGTAGTTGTGGCACACAGGCTTAGTTGCTCCGAGGCATGTGGGATCTTCCCGGACCAGGGATAGAACCTAGTCTCCTGCACTGGCAGGCAGATTCTTAACCACTGCGCCACCAGGGAAGCCCCGAATATTTGATAATATGGATTAACTTTAAGTAAAAATAAAAAACCAGAAGTAAAACTAAATAGGAATGAACCTAATTTAGTAAAATGTGTGTGTAAATATGTGGGAAGCAGAGAGGGGGAGGAGATGGTACAAGCACTGCGGCTTCAAAAAAAGACTAGAAGGAAATAATCCAAAATGTTAATAGTAATTTCTAGGTAGTAGATTATGGACGATTTAAAAATTTTAAAACATTATGTATTTTCTGGCTTTCTCTCAAATAAGACATATTTTTTAAAAAAACTATTTAGGTATAATACATATACAGAAAAGGGCACAAACCGAATATACAGGTGTAACCAAAACCCAGATCAAGAAACAGAACCTTACCAGCACCCCCAGAAGCTCTCCATGCCTATTCCCTTACAGTGACTAACCCTCCACTTCTAACCGACCTTTCCTGACTTCTATAGCATAGAATAGTTTTGCCTATTTTTATTCTTTATATAAAAGTAATCATCCAATAAGTGCTTTAAAAAAAACACTAGCTCTTTGCCCTCAAAATTATTCTTATGAAATTCCTTCATATTGTTAAGCGTAGATTCCTTTTCCTTGCGGTGTGGCCATACCACAATAAGTTTATCCATTCTACTGCTGATGAGCCTCTGTGTATTTTCTAGTTTGGAGCTACTATCAGTAGTGCTGCTTTTGGTGAAAATATGCTTTGTGGTGAACATATGCATGCATTTGTGTTGAACTTGTTTCTAGGAATGAAATTGTTGGCTTATGAGGTACAACCCAGCTTTAATAGATACTGCCACTTTTCCAAAGTGGCTGTACCAATTTCTACTGCCGCCAGTGATATATGAGCATTTCTGTTGCTCCAAATCCATCACCAGCACTTGTCATTTTCCATGCTTTCCTCTTAGCCATTCTGATGGGTATGTGATGAACAGTATTATTTTTACAATATAAAGAAAAACCACACATATTTATATAAATGTCAAGAGGAAGGTATGGGAGGAAATCGCTATATGGGTAGAATTTCAAAATAATTCAACAAATGTTAATTGCATTCCTACTCATTTTGGGGCATTGTCTTGGGCTAATTAAGGATATAGTCCCTCCCCATCAAGAAGATCAGCCAAGCGAGAGACGTGGAAACAAATAAGTACACTATATTTTAGTAAAGGAACATAGATGAGGAAGCAATTAATTCTAGTTGGGGATGTCAAGAAAAAGCTGGCTAACTTCTGCTTCTCTTCAAGGTGGAGCTCAGCCCTCAGCACCTCCAAAATGGCTTCTAGGACCTTCCTGAAGCTGGTTTAAGTGCCCTCCTCTGTGTTTCTCAAAGCATATTCTTCTGTGTTACTTTGGTCACAGTGCCAGTCACGCTGTACTACAGTCTATTTATGTCTGTTTCTCTTGCTAGTCCACAAGCTGTTTGAGGTCAGGGATGGGCTTTCATCTTTATATCCTGAACACTAGCACAATGCCTGACCTAGAATAGGGACTAGATAACCATTGAATGAATAAAGGGAATAAAAAGTCTAAAGACCATTCCCCTATCTTCCCATTTCTAGTTCAAAGACTTAGCCAGCCTTCACTCTGTAGAATGGAGAATTGATGTATTAAAACACAGTTAACTATAGCAACCAAAACAATTTTAAACTTAGCAACAAAGAGTCAATTTTGATCTATTAAATTAACCAAGATTTTTATAAAGAGCACAGTGGAGCAGGAAGCCTCATGCTCTGCTGACTGGATTATAATTTGAACAATCTCACTGAGGAAAGCAATTAACAATGTGTACAAATTGCCTTAAAAATATTCCTGCCTTTATCACACTAATCCAGATTTTAAGCTCTATTTTGGTGAAATAATCATAAAAACAAAATTTCATATTCCAAGATATTACTTCTAACATTATTGATTTTCTTTAAAAAAAAAAAAAGAAAAAAGGTGGGGGGAGCATTTGAAATGCCCAACCACAGGACCTAGTTAAGCAGATTATGATATTCATGGTGAGGTGTTGGGCTGTAGTGGAAAGGATGCCTTTGGAAGCAGAGAGAGCAGTGTTCAAATCCCCTCAAATTCTCGCTTCACCACCTAAGAGCTATGCGGTTGCTTTCAAACCTTTGTTTTGTAAAGTGAGGCTAGTGCTAATTTACTGTTACAGTTGATGTAAAGATTATATCATTAAGTAAGGCTTTCTATAAGTGATAGCTATCATTGACACATCTATTAAAATGATATTTGTGAAGAAGAAATACCTACAATGGAGTGAAATCATGCTAGCATTTAATTTTCTGAATTCAACTGTATCTGTGAGGCAATACCTCTATTGCTTTCCCAGTGGATGCAATTAACCATAAAATGGTCCATGATTGTTAACCAAATTTGTCAAAAGCCTGCGTGAATTCTTTTTTTTTTTGGCGTGCGTGAATTCTTTTAAAGATTTTTTCCTAGCATTGAAAAAAAGTGTAACATATCTTGTTCAGACTGCAATTATTTCATCAAAATTCTGGAGGAAAAATTGATCGAATTATGGGTATTTTTACTTTTATTTATTATTCAAATTTCCTACAATAACCATGCATTTCATAGTTTGAAATAAATCTTATTAAAAATAGAGAGGAAGAGGCAATGATGGTACAAAAAGAGAGAAGAGTTTTGAGAGGAAAAACTTGTGGTTTGGAAAGAATCCTGCCATTATTGATGTCACACATGGTCCAAAGGGCTCGAAAAACTTTCCAACTATTACTTTGTTAGTTTATTATCACAATATTTATAAAAAAACAATCACATTGGTGAAATACTGCAGAACAAAGAAGGGAATCTACTTTTGTGGAATCAAGAGATTAGTATAATTTGGGTTTCCCATATTCTAAACCTATTACTAAGGATCTAAAGAGAAGTATGGAGTCTCCATTCTCAAAATCAAGGGAATCATTTCCAGCAAGATTAATAAATAACCCTGTAGAAGCAGCCACATAGCACAGGGAGATCAGCTCGGTGCTTTGTGACCACCTAGAGGGGTGGGATAGGGACAGTGGGAGGGAGACACAAGAGGAAGGAGATATGGGGATATATGTATATGTATAGCTGATTCACTTTGTTATAAAGCAGAAACTAACACCATTGTAAGGCAATTATACTCCAATAAAGATGTAAAAAAAAAAAAGATTAATAAATAACCCTATAAAGTTAAACTGTTTACTTCTTTTTTTTTCTCTTTTAAAGAGATAGCCTTTATTTTAAGGATTTTTATATTGAAGAATTCAAAAAGTGGTAGGTTTTTGGAACCTATTGATCTGTATTTAAAAGATACAGATCAATTTGTTGACAAAGATTCACCAAAAATAATTTGAACAAGTGGGAAATTACAGTTAATACTACTGAAACCTACTAAAATAATTCCAGGACATATGGTTTATCTGGCATAACGATACTTCTAAGTGCTGTGACTGATATGAAACTGACTGCTTCTTACTTTTCTGAACACACAGTGGTATAATTAACAATATTCAATCACTTCTGTTCTTTCCCAGTTAAAAAACTAATATATTCTTCTCTTTAAATGTTTTTTACATATACAATTTCAATATTTTCGTTCAATAGTGGTGTGGTTTAACAGGTTTTTCATTCACGAGTCAAACAACAATCCACCCAAAGGGAAATGATAGTCTATAGGCTCATAGTGCAAATAAGGAGTTTGGGAATGCAGCAACTGACATTTCTAAAATACAAAACAGATAAAATTCTAAGAAGTTACATGCAGTAAGCTCAACTAAGCATCTGGCCACAGAACTAGAACATTTGATAATTTTACTGGTGATTTCAGTGGGACTCCAGATGTTTCCAAACTCAACTTGAACTCTCATCTTAGGCTTTGTATTTTGCTTTTCCAGCTTCACTAATGACACAAACGTGATTCAAATCCCTGAAGTATTCATTATAGTCAAGGGCATATCCTACAACAAACTTGGCTAGAATTTCAAATCCAACAAAGTCTGGTCTGTATCCAACACTTCGAGGGGTCCTTTTCACCAGCAAGCTTGCAACCTTGATCATCTTTGGATTATGCTGCTTGACCAAGGAAAGCAAGGTTTTCATTGTTTTGCCAGTGTCAATTATACCTTCCACAATCAACACATTCTTTCCAGTGAAGGTTGAGAGATCATCTTCACCAATTACTTTTATGTCGCCTGTTGACTGGTCATTACAGTAGCTCTTCAGTCTGATAAAATCTACAGTCATAGGAATGGATCTACCACTATTTCTCTTCAGTAGTTTGATGTAATCCAGCAGGTCAGCAAAGAATTTGTAGCCCCCTTTGAGCACACAGAGGGCCACGGTGTGATGGCCTCCCATCTCCTTCTTCACATCTTGAGCAAGACGTTCGGTCCTGTCCATAATTAGTCCATGAGGACTAAACACCTTTTCCAAATTCTCAGAATAATGATTAGGTATATAAAATAAATCTAGGTCATAAGCTGGTTAGTTATTGCTAATCACGATGCTGGGGCTGCAGATCGCCATAACAGAGCCCGCTGACCCGCCGGCTGAGGGCAGTTTGGGCTAAACTGTTTACTTCTTATACCAAACTTGATGGTCAGAGTAATAGCTACTTCTCCAATAATTGCTTATTGTATTTCATTGGGATTTAATTACATCTATGGTTTACTTTCCTAAATATGTATTTTCACAAAAATTTTGAGCCTTGGGCAATGATTTGTTTCTCTTTGACCAGAGGCAAAGTTGTTTGGTAGTAACATGTTACCCTATGTGACAAGAAACTGATTTGGGGAGTTATTAAATAACTTACTTTAAAATTACCTCTTACTATAATAAAGGTATAAATTCTTTCCACTTGATACTAATAAAGAGTTTAGAAACAATATTTTAAAGTGAACATGTTAATTTATTGCCTTAAAATGAACTGTGAGAATTCCCCGGTGGTCTGGCGGTTAGGACTCTGCGCTCTTACTGAGGAGGGCCTGGGTTCAATTCCTGATCAGGGAAATAAGATCCCACAAGCCGTGCCACATGGCCAAACAAGCAAACAAAAACTGTGAGATATTTATAAGAATTTAGATAAAATTTAAAGGTAAGTTATATGTGGGCACAATATCCTTAGATATGATTCCATATCAGCATCCACATTTAAAAAATCTTATTCTATACAGACAACTTATATGGCTCAATATCAAAAAACCAAATAATCCAATTAAAAAATGGGCAAAAGACCTAAATAGACATTTCTCAAAAGAAGACACACAGATGGCTAACAGGCATATGAAAAGGTGCTCAACATCGCTAATTATTAGAGAAATGCAAATCAAAGCTACAATGAGGTATCACCTCACCCCAGTCAGAATGGCCATCATCAAAAAGTCTATAAATAATAAATGCTGGAGAAAGTGTGGAGAAAAGGGAACCCTCCTACACTGATGGTGGGAATGTAAATTGGTGCAGCCACTATGGAAAACAGCATGGAGGTTCCTCAAAAAAAACTAAAAATAGATTTGCCATATGATCCAGCAATCCCACATCTGGACATATATCTGGAAAAGATGAAAACTCTAATTCAAAAAGACATGCACCCCAGTGTTCATAGCAGCACTGTTTATAATAGCAAAGACATGGAAACAAACTAAGTGTCCATCAACAGATGAATGGATAAAGAAGATGTGGGATACACTCAGCCATAAAAAAGAATGAAATACTGCCATTTGCAGCAACATGAATGGACCTAGAGAATATCATACTAAGTGAAGTAAATCAGACAAATATTATATGATATCACTTATATATGGAATCTAAAAAGTAATACAAATGAATCTATATATAGAACAGAAACAGGCTCACAGAAAACAAATTTATGGTTACCAAAGAGGAAAGGGAGGGAGGGATAAATTAGGAGTATGGGATTAACAGATACAGACTATTATACATAAAATAGATAAGCAACAAAGCTTTACTGTATAACGCAGGGAACTATATTCAATATCTTCTAATAACCTATAATGGAAAATAATCTAAAAAAAATAATTGAATCACTTTGCTGTATACCTGAAACTAACACACAATATTGTAAATCAACTACAGTTTTAAAAAATCTTATTCTAAATTACCTGAAGTGTGATCTTATAATCCTCAAATTGCTAATGAATAATAAAAAAGCTTTTGGAATCCCAAATATAATATATTCTATTCACAACACTTTTCAAAGGTTTAAAAGAAAGAACCAGGCTATGAATTGCATAGAAAGTCAAACCTCATGAAAGGAATTTTTCTTGCTATATTAAGTGATATTTTAAGGCTGACTTTAATATTTTGTCTTCAAAGACATACCCATTGAGCATTCTTACTAGAAAGTTCTTTCCCTTTAAAAATACTGTGTATATTATAGTTTTTTGGTTCTGTGACATTTCTTTGTGTTAGATTACCCACACTCTTCATATGCTATAGCAAGCAGCTGCTCCATGCGTCAAACCATGTGGGAAATGAGAATGACAAACCCAGGGAAGATCAGTAAAGCAAAACCTTTAAGGAAACCTCAGATCTGTCAAGTGAATTATGTTGCTGATTAGGAGCAAGTGGCCATCTTACTGAATAAGTAATAAGTTCCATTTTTAGTGTGATAGTATTATTGTGCTAATAGTACTTTCTATATTGCACTGTAAAATGTGCATTATGTCCCCCTTTCTAAAAGGAAATTAATCCTTACCTTTTAGTGACTGTAATAAAATATTTCTCCCCCTCCACTAAATATTTTTTTTTAAAACAGAAACAAAAACTCTTTATTAAAAAAAAACAACAACCAGAAATTGTGATTGACCAGAAAGGTGAAGATACACGATCATATTTAAATAATTCTACCTAATCAGATCTACAATGTTTGATGGTTCTGGAGGGCAAAATGATGTGCCAGGAATATCATTACATCTTCCTCCAACATACAGATATTAGAAAAGAAAACAGATGAAGTCTCTATCATTTTCTTGATTTGTTTTACTTATTTTTATAAATAATACCTCACCAGTAAGTTAATCTTTTTTATCACATTTTTTTTATTCAAACAGAAAGTCACAAAAATTATAATCATCCTCATCAGTTCACTCAGTCCCATGTAATTAATTTCTTTTTCATCTTGATCTTTTGTTAGCACTTTTATGAATTCATCAGTTTTCCATCAGAGTTCTGAAAATGCTTATTCATTCAGTTCAGCAGTATAGTCAGTTACCAGAAACCTGTACTTGTCAGAGCCTTTTCCATGAATTCCTTGAAGATGAAACCCTTTTATAGGAACATTTTTGCAAAAGCATCAGAGTACACCCAGAACTGTCTGTAAATGACAAACGACTTTAAAGTGACCACGGTTAAAGATTTGATGAAAGTTCATAATAATGCAATTGACAAGGAAATTTAGTTATTTCTGAGGTATACATTTTAAAGTAATAACTAGAATTATGACTTATAACATTATACCAGAACATATACGATTTTTAGGAATTTCATGTAATGTCTGAAACATTTATATTAACATATTTCCATACAAATAACCCAAAGAAAGTTTAGTATTAGTTTTTATTTGTTAATTCTTGAATTTTATTTTATTTATTTTTTTATACAGCAGGTTCTTATTAGTCATCAATTTTATACACATCAGTGTATACATGTCAATCCCAATCGCCCAACTCATCACACCACCATCCCCACCCCCCCATGGCTTTCCCCCCTTGGTGTCCATACATTTGTTCTCTCCATCTGTGTCTCAACTTCTGCCCTGCAAACTGGTTCATCTGTACCATTCTTCTAGGTTCCACATACATGCGTTAATATACAATATTTGTTTTTCTCTTTCTGACTTACTTCACTCTGTATGACAGTCTCTAGACCCATCCACGTCTCAACAAATGACTCAATTTTGTTCTTTTTTATGGCTGAGTAATATTCCATTGTATATATGTACCACATCTTCTTTATCCATTCGTCTGTTGATGGGCATCTGGGTTGCTTCCATGACCTGGCTATTGTAAATAGTGCTGCAATGAACATTGGGGTGCATGTGTCTTTTTGAATTATGGTTTTCTCTGGGTATATGTCCAGTAGTGGGATTGCTGAATCATATGGTAATTCTATTTTTAGTTTTTTAAGGAACCTGCATACTGTTCTCCATAGTGGCTGTATCAGTTTACATTCCCACCAACAGTGCAAGAGGGTTCCCTTTTCTCCACACCCTCTCCAGCATTTCTTGTTTGTAGATTTTCTGATGAAGCCCATTCTACCTGGTGTGAGGTGATACCTCATTGTAGTTTTGATTTGCATTTCTCTAATAATTAGTGATGTTGAGCAGCTTTTCATGTGCTTCATGGCCATCTGTATGTCTTCTTTGGAGAGATGTCTATTTAGGTCTTCTGCCCATTTTTGGATTGGGTTGTTTGTTTCTTTAATACTGAGCTGCATGAGCTGTTTATATATTTTGGAGATTAATCCTTTGTCCATTGATTGTTCTGCAAATATTTTCTCCCATTCTGAGGGTTGTCTTTTCATCTTGTTTATGGTTTCCTTTGCTGTGCAAAAGCTTTTAAATTTCATTAGGTCCCATTTGTTTATTTTTGTTTTTATTTCCATTACTCTAGGAGGTGGATCAAAAAAGATCTTGCTGTGATTTATGTCAAAGAGTGTTCTTCCTATGTTTTCCTCTAAGAGTTTTATAGTGTCCAGTCTTACATTTAGGTCTTGAATCCATTTTGAGTTTATTTTTGTGCACGGTGTTAGGGAGTGTTCTAATTTCATTCTTTTACATGTAGCTGTCCAGTTTTCCCAGCACCACTTATTGAGGAGACTGTCTTTTCTCCATTGTATATCCTTGCCTCCTTTGTCATAGATTAGTTGACCATAGGTGCGTGGGTTTATCTCTGGGCTTTCTATCTTGTTCCATTGATCTATGTTTCTGTTTTTGTGCCAGTACCATATTGTCTTGATTACTGTAGCTTTGTAGTATAGTCTGAAGTCAGGGAGTCTGATTCCTCCAGCTCCGTTTTTTTCCCTCAAGACTGCTTTGGCTATTCGGGGTCTTTTGTGTCTCCATACAAATTTTAAGATTTTTTGTTCTAGTTCCATAAAAAATGCCATTGGTAATTTGATAGGGATTGCATTGAATCTATAGATTGCTTTGGGTAGTAGAGTCATTTTCACAATATTGATTCTTTCAATCTAAGAACATGGTATATCTCTTCATCTGTTGGTATCATCTTTAATTTCTTTCATCAGTGTCTTATAGTTTTCTGCATACAGGTCTTTTGTCTCCCTAGGTAGGTTGATTCCTAGGTATTTTATTCTTTTTGTTGCAATGGTAAATGGGAGTGTTTCCTTAATTTCTCTTTCAGATTTTTCATCATTAGTGTATAGGAATGCAAGAGATTTCTGTGCATTAATCCTGTATCCTGCAACTTTACCAAATTCATTGATTAGCTCTAGTAGTTTTCTGGTGGCATTTTTAGGATTCTCTATGTATAGTATCATGTCATCTGCAAACAGTGACAATTTTACTTCTTCTTTTCCAATTGTATTCCTTTTCTTTCTTTTTCTTCTCTGATTGCTGTGGTTAGGACTTCCAAAATTATGTTGAATAGTAGTGGTGAGAGTGGACATCCTTGTCATGTTCCTGATCTTAGAGGAAATGCTTTCAGTTTTTCACCATTGAGAATGATGTTTGCTGTGGGTTTGTCGTATATGGCCTTTATTATATTGAGGTAGATTCCCTCTATGCCCACTTTCTGGAGAGTTTTTATCATAAATGGGTGTTGAATTTTGTCAAAAGCTTTTTCTGCATCTATTGAGATGATCATATGGTTTTTATTCTTCAGTTTGTTAATATGGTGTATCACATTGATTGATTTGCGTATATTGAAGAATCCTTGCATCCCTGGGATAAATCCCACTTGATCATGGTATATGATCCTTTTAATGTGTTGTTGGATTTTGTTTGCTAGTATTTTGTTGAGGATTTTTGCATCTATATTCATCAGTGATATTGGTCTGTAATTTTTTTTTTGTAGTATCTTTGTCTGGTTTTGGTATCAGGGTGATGGTGGCCTCATAGAATGAGTTTGGGAGTGTTCCTTCCTCTGAAATTTTTTGGAAGAGTTTGAGAAGGATGGGTGTTAGCTCTTCTCTAAATGTTTGATAGAATTCACCTGTGAAGCCATCTGGTCCTGGACTTTAGTTTGTTGGAAGATTTTAAATCACAGTTTCAATTTCATTACTTGTGATTGGTCTGTTCATATTTTCTATTTCTTCCTGGTTCAGTCTTGGAAGGTTATAACTTTCTAAGAATTTGTCCATTTCTTCTAGGTTGTCCATTTTGTTGGCATAGAGTTGCTTGTAGTAGTCTCTTAGGATGCTTTGTATTTCTGTGGTGTCTGTTGTAACTTCTCCTTTTTCATTTCTAATTTTATTGATTTGAGTCCTCTTCCTCTTTTTCTTGATGAGTCTGGCTAATGGTTTATCAATTTTGTTTATCTTCTCAAAGAACCAGCTTTTAGTTTTATTGATCTTTGCTATTGTTTTCTTTGTTTCTATTTCATTTATTTCTGCTCTGATCTTTATGATTTCTTTCCTTCTGCTGACTTTGGGTTTTGTTTGTTCTTCTTTCTCTAGTCCCTTTAGGTGTAAGGTTAGATTGTTTATTTGAGACTTTTCTTATTTCTTGAGGTAGGCTTGTATAGCTATAAACTTCCCTCTTGGAACTGCTTTTGCTGCAACCCATAGGTTTTGGATCATCGTGTTTTCATTGTCATTTGTCTGTAGGTATTTTTTGATTTCCTCTTTGATTTCTTCAGTGATCTCTTGGTTATTTAGTAACGTATTGTTTAGCCTCCATGTGTTTCCGTTTTTTACGTTTTTTTTCCCTGTAATTTATTTCTAATCTCACAGCGTTGTGGTCAGAAAAGATGCTTCATATGATTTCAATTTTCTTAAATTTACTGAGGCTTGATTTGTGACCCAATATGTGATCTATCCTGGAGAATGTTCCATGCGCACTTGAGAAGAAAGTGTAATCTGCTGTTTTTGGAGGGAATGTCCTATAAATATCAATTAAATCTATCTGGTCTATTGTGTCATTTAAAGCTTCTGTTTCCTTATTTATTTTCATTTTGGATCATCTGTCCATTGGTGTAAGTGAGGTGTTAAAGTCCCCCACTATGATTGTGTTACTGTCGATTTCCTCTTTTATAGCTGTTATCAGTTGCCTTATGTATTGAGGTGCTCCTATGTTGGGTGCATATATATTTATAATTGTTATATCTTCTTCTTGGATTGATCCCTTGATCATTATGTAGCATCCTTCCTTGTCTCTTGTAACATTCTTTATTTTAAATCTATTTTATCAGATATGAGTATTGCTCCTCCAGTTTTCTTTTGATTTCCATTTGCATGGAATATCTTTTTCCATCCCCTCACGTTCAGTCTGTATGTGTCCCTAGGTCTGAAGTTGGTCTCTTGTAGACAGCATATATATGGGTCTTGTTTTTGTATCCATTCAGCAAGCCTGTGTCTTTTGGTTGGAGCATTGAATCCATTCATGTTTAAGGTAATTATCGATATGTATGTTCCTATGACCATTTTCTTAATTGTTTTGGGTTTGTTTTTGTAGGTCCTTTTCTTCTCTTGTGTTTCCCACTTAGAGAAGTTCCTTTAGCATTTGTTGTAGAGCTGGTTTGGTGGTGCTGAATTCTCTTAGCTTTTGCTTGTCTGTAAAGCTTTTGATTTCTCCATCAAATCTGAATGAGATCCTTGCCGGGTAGAGTAATCTTGGTTGTAGGTTCTTCCGTTTCATCACTTTAAGTATATCATGCCATTCCCTTCTGGCTTGCAGAGTTTCTGCTGAGAAATCAGCTGTTAACCTTATGGGAGTTCCCTTGTATGTTATTTGTCATTTTTCCCTTGCTGCTTTCAATAATTTTTCTTTGTCTTTAATTTTTGTTACTTTGATTACTATGTGTCTCAGCGTGTTTCTCCTTGTGTTTATCCTGTATGGGACTCGCTGTGCTTCCTGGACTTGGGTGGCTATTTCCTTTCCCATGTTAGGGAAGTTTTTGACTATAATCTCTTCAAATATTTTCTCTGGTCCTTTCTCTCTCTCTTCTCCTTCTGGGACCCCTGTAATGCGAATGTTGTTGTGTTTAATGTTGTCCCAGAGGTCTCCTAGGCTGTCTTCATTTCTTTTCATTCTTTTTTCTTTAGTCTGTTCCACAGCAGTGAATTCCACCATTCTGTCTTCCAGGTCACTTATCCGTTCTTCTGCCTCAGTTATTCTGCTATTGATTCCTTCTAGTGTAGTTTTCATTTCAGTTATTGTATTGTTCATCTCTGTTTGTTTGTTCTTTAATTCTTCTAGGTCTTTGTTAAGCATTTCTTGCATCTTCTCGATCTTTGCCTCCATTCTTTTTCCGAGGTCCTGGATCATCTTCACTATCATTATTCTGAATTCTTTTCCTGGAAGGTTGCCTATCTCCACTTCATTTAGTTGTTTTTCTGGGGTTTTACCTTGTTCCTTCATCTGGTACATAGCCCTCTGCCTTTTCATCTTGTCTCTCTTTCTGTGAATGTGGTTTTTGTTCCACAGGCTGCAGGATTGTAGTTCTTCTTGATTCTGCTGTCTGCCCTCTGGTGGATGAGGCTATCTAAGAGGCTTGTGTAAGTTTCCTGATGGGAGGGACTGGTGGTGGGTAGAGCTGACTGTTGCTCTGGTGGGCAGAGCTCAGTAAAACTTCAATCCACTTGACTGTTGATGGGTGGGGCTGGGTTCCTTCCCTGTTGGTTATTTGGCCTGAGCCAACCCAACACTGGAGCCTACCTGGGCTCTTTGGTGGGGCTAATGCCAGACTCTGGGAGGGCTCAAGCCAAGGAGTACTTCCCAGAACTTCTGCTGCCAGTGTCCTTGTCCCCACAGTGAGCCACAGCCACCCCCCGCCTCTGGAGGAGACCCTCCAACACTAGCAGGTAGGTCTGGTTCAGTCTCCCCTGGGGTCACTGCTCCTTCCCCTGGGTCCCGATGCACACGCTACTTTGTGTGTGCCCTCCAAGAGTGGAGTCTCTGTTTCCCCCAGTCCTGTTGAAATCCTCCAATCAAATCCCACTAGGCTTCAACGTCTGATTCTCTAGGAATTCCTCCACCCATTGCCGGACCTCCAGGTTGGGAAGCCTGATGTGGGGCTCAGAACCTTCACTCCAGTGGGTGGACTTTTGTGGTATAAGTGTTCTCCAGTCCATGAGTCACCCACCCAGCAGTTATGGGATTTGATTTTACTGTGATTGCACCCCTCCTACCATCTCATTGTGGCTTCTGCTTTGTCTTTGGATATGGGGTATCTTTTTTGGTGATTTCCAGTGTCTTCCTGTCAATGATTGTCCAGCAGCTAGTTGTGATTCTGGTGTTCTCACGAGAGGGAGTGAGAGCACGTCCTTCTACTCTGCCATCTTGGTTCCTCCCCTCCACTAAATATTGATACATCTTACCCCCTCTTGCTTGTTTTATTTTTATTTATTTATTTATTTTTGGCTGTGCTGGGTCTTCATTGCTGCGCATGGGCTTTCTCTAGTTGCGGCAAGCAGGGACTACTCTTCGTTGCAGTGCGTGGGCTTCTCGTTGTGGTGGCTTCTCATTGTGGAACATGGGCTCTAGGCACGCGGACTTCAGTAGTTGCAGCACGTGGGCCCCAGAGCGCGTGGACTTCAGTAGTTGTGCACAGGCTCAGTAGTTGCGGCTCGTGGGCTGTAGAGCATGGGCTTAGTAGTTGTGGTGCGCAGGCTCAGTAGTTGTGGCTCGTGGGCTCTAGGGCACAGGCTCAGTAGTCATGGTGCATGGGCTTAGTGCCCCACGGCATGTGGGATCTTTCCAGACCAGGGATCGAGCCTATGTCCCCTGCATTGGCAGGTGGATTCTTAACCACTGGACCACAATGGAAGCCCCTGTCTTGCTTGTTTTAAACTGTGGTTTTGTGCTTTTAACAAATAGTATACTTTGTCTTCAATAACATACTATACATTGCTTAGTCATGTTCAGTTATGATCCCCAGTCACATCAAAATTGTAAGGGCAGAAATCTTATAAATGGACAATTTAGTATGAAAATGATGGGTGTACACATAGGTAAAAGAGTTCAAATAATTCAAATGATTTATTATATTTATATAGATAAATAACACAACTCTCCAAATTTTCTTGAAGGTAAATTTGCTTTGCAAAATAGAAAATCATTGCAATTTTTTCCTATATCCCATTCCTTTTCCTATTATATTTTTAGTTAATACAGAATTGTTCTTTTTTTTTTTTTCTTCCAACACATGCTGTGAAGATTAACAGAACTTCCAGGTCGTTGGAGACAAGTGTAATAGGATGTCAACAGGGATGTTTCCTGGGCCCTGGCTAAGTTCCAATGCTGTGCACAGAAGGAGATGAGCTCACATATTCTAAGTTCAGGGACCACCTGTCATTAGGCCAGCCCACCTATGGTTAGGCCAAGAAATGTCAATACAGGGAAACAGCCCAAACACCAAACATCCCCCACACCACCCCATCCCTACTCCCTGAAGTGTAACGAAAGGGTGAGTAGAGAGAAGGTTAGCTTTTTGTTAAGTAGAATATTCATAAGGTTACTCTATTCCCTCTCTTCACCCCATTCTCACTGTAATAAAGGAGATGGAGGCACTTCTTCCTCTCAAAGTCTAGAGAAGAGCATTCAAGAGAATTGCTTATAAAGTTTAGAGATGCCCAACCTTCCCCCTCTCCTAGGTTGGAGACTGGTGATTGTCTCACCTCTGATCTCTCCTGGACCGGCAGAGTGCTCAATGTTCTAGGAAAAGGAGAGGGGGCAGTAGAGAGATGATCTAGATGAAGGAAGGGGCACCACGGTCACCCACATTGCCCCCTCCAAGAGAGGCTGCTCACTGGACCCCTTGTGGAGGAGGTCAAGTAGATGCAAGATATGCCTCAAGGAACTGGGCAGCAGGGAGGCACCCCAAGGACCTTCAACAATGAAGGAGCCAGAACTTGGATTCTCTCCAGTTTAGAGAGCACTGAAAATCTGGCAGGGTTAACTAGAGAAGCAGCAGCATCTGAAAGAGAGGGAATTACCATCTTCCTACTGGGGAACCACATAAGATAGCCACTTCCTCATTTCTCCTCTTGCCCTGACATTAGAAGCAAAGCACTGGAAAGAAGGAGATGGGAGGATATACAGAACAGAGCGCTCCTGCCCTCAAGCCTCTCTGCCCCTCGCTCCCATCCCCCCCACACACACACATACTCCAAGCCACTAGCAACAGACTTGTCTGCCTTTCTCTGGAGGGAAGGGAGGAAAAATAGTTTTAATTCAGTTTGAAGCTTAGTAGAAAATGAACAGAATTGAACCTTACTTGCCAGAATGAGATGATCCTAATAACTTGAAGAGGTGGATAAATAGAATCAAGCCAAGGTGTGATGAAGAGGGTTGACACCCAGCAAGAAAATTGCAGGGGCAGAGCACAATTTGTGGGGGAGATTATTGGAAAAATAAAGCCATTTCATATTTATAACCCAATGAATTGCGAGTCCTCAAGGAAGTAGTTACAAAGTCAGATAGAGTTCTAATTTTTACAGGGGAGTGGGATGATCGATTCTGAACAACACAGACTGGTGAGAGTGATATAAATACAGGTAAATTACAGTGGTTTTATTCTTTTCTCTTAATTGAAGTATAACATACGTACAAAAAAGTATACAAATCATAAGTGTAGAGCTCCATGAATTTTGACAAAGTATACCCATCTGTGTAACCGGCACCAGATCAGGAAATAGAATGCTATCAACAGCCAGAAACACCCCCACGTGTCCCCTTTCAGTCATTATCCTCCTCCTCTTCCTCCTCCTCAAGTCACTGCTATCTTGATTTCTATATGTGTAAGTTAATTTTGCCTGATTTTATTTTTACATAAATGAAGTCCTATATTATGTACCTTTTGTGTTTACTTCTTTCATTCAACGTCACATTTGTGAGATTCATCCACGTTGTTGTGTGTAGAAGTAAATGGAAATCTTCCATTTTCATTGCTGTGTAATATTTTGCTGTTTGAATACACCATGAATTTTATTCATCCAAATGGTAATGTACTTTGGGTTTTTTTCCCCCAGTTTGGAGCTATTACAAAGAGTGCTCCTGGACTTAGTTGCTAATATTTTATCTAGGACTTTCACATCTATGTTCCTGAGAGAGATTAACCTGTAATTTTTCTTTCTTGTGATGTTCTTGCCAGCTTTTGGTACTACAGTTATACTGACCTCATACAATGGTTGGAAATATTCCTTCTTTTTCTGTTTTCTGGAAGATTTTGTGTAAGATTCATGTTTTTCCTACCGTGTTTTGAAAAATTCACCAAAGACGCCGTCTGTGACTAAAGTTTTCTTTGTGGGAAGGTTTAAAATTATAAATTTAATTTAAAAAATTTTGGGGGGCTTCCCTGGTGGCACAGTGGTTAGGAATCCACCTGCCAATGCAGGGGACATGGGTTCGTTCCTGGCCCGGGAAGATCCCACGTGCCACGGAGCAACTAAGCCCGTGTGCCACAGCTACTGAGCCTGTGCTCTAGAGCCCGTGCTCTGCAACAAGAGAAGCCATGACAATGAGAAGCCCGCGTACCGCAGTGAAGAGTAGCCCCGCTTGCCTCAACTAGAGAAAGACCACGCACAGCAACGAAGACCCAACACAGCCAAAAATAAAAACAAATAAATAAATATTTTATTTAAAACATTAAAAAATAAATAAATAAATTTTAAATTGAAATATAGTTGATTTGCAAGGTGTTAATTTCTACTGTACCGCAAAGTGATTAAGTTATATATATGCATATATGTGTATGTAATGGAAAAGAATACAAAGAATGTATATATATGTATATACCTATATACATACATATACATACACATATATACATATATACATTCTTTGTATTCTTTTCCATTATGGTTTATCATAGAATATTGAATATAATTCCCTGTGCTATACAGCAGGTCCTTGTTGTTTATACATTCTATAATATAATAGTTTGTATCTGCTAACCCCAAATTCCCACTCCATCCCTTTCCCACCATGAATTTAATTTTTTAATAGATAGAACTACTTATATTTGCTATTTCCTTTTTGTCCACTCCGTTAAGTTGTATATTTCTAGCAATCTGTCCATTTCATTGGCATGCAGTTGTTTATAATTTCGTCTTATTATTATATCCTTTTTAAAAATTGAGTTGTAATTGGCATGCAACATTATAATAGTTTCATATATTTAATATTGGCGTATATTGCAAAATGATCGCCACAATAAGTCCAGTTAACATCCATCACCACACATAGTTACAAAATTATTTTCTTGTGATGAGAACTTTTAAGATTTACTCTTTTAGCAGCTTTCAAAAATCCAATACAGTATCACTAACTATAGTCACCATGCTGTACATTATATCCCCATGACTTATTCATTTTATAACTGAAAATTTGTACCTTTTGATTCCCTTCCCCCTTTTCACCCTTCCCCCACCCCTTGCCTCAGGTAACCACCAATCTGTTCTTTATATCCATAAGCTTGTTTTTTATGTTTGCTTGATTTCTTAAATTCCATATATAAATAAGGTCATATTTATTTATTTTTTTCTGTCTGACTTATTTCACTTAGCATAATGCTGTCAAGGTCCATCCCTGTTTTCACAAATGGCAAGATTTCATTATTTTTTTATGTCTGAGTAATATTCCATTGTGTGTATATATCACATCTTCTTATTCATTCATCCATCAGTGGACACTTAGGTTGTTTCCACATCTTGGCTATTGTAAATAATGCTGCAATAAGCATGGGGATGCATATATCTTTTTGAATTAGTGTTTTTATTTTCTTGGATAAATACATAGAAGTGGAATTGCTGGATCAGATGATAGTTCTATTTTTAATATTTTGAGGAACCTCCATACTGGTTTCCATAGTGGCTGCACCAATTTACATTCCCACCAGCAGTGCACAAGTGTTCCCTTTTCTCCACATCCTTACCAACACCTGTTATTTCTTGTCTTTTTGATAATAGCTATTCTGACAGGTGTGAGCTGTGTATTCTTAATGCTGACAGGATCTATACTGATGTCTCTCCTTTTCTTCTTGGTATTGGTTATTTGTACCTTCTTTGTTTTTTTCTTGATCAGTGTTGACAGGGGTTTGCAATTGTTTTAGTCTTTTCAAAGAACCAATATTTGGCATTTGGTTTTCTCCATATTTGTCTTCTGTTTCTTAATTTCTTTTCTAATCTTTATCATTTCCCTCTACTTTCTGTGGCTTTCACTTTCTTTGAATATGATTTTTTAGATAGATATGTAGATCATTGGTTTTCAGGTTTTCTTATTTTTAATATGTACACTAGAAGTTATAAAATTTCCTTTAAGTTTGGCTTTTACTAAACTCTACAAATTTTGATATGTAGTATTTTTCTTACCATTTTGTTGAAAATATGTTCTAATTTCCATTGAGATCTCTTCTTTGACCCGTTGGATATTTAGAAGTATATTGTTTTTATTTCTGAACACTAGGGAACTTCTAGTTATCTTTTTATAATTGATTTCTGGCTTTATTCCATCATAGTCAAATAATTTAGTATTATTCTAATCCTATAATATTTGTTGAGACTTGCTTTATTGCCCAGCATATGGTCAATTTTAATAAATGTCTAGGTACACTTGACAAGACAATGTTTCCTTCAGTTGTTGGATGCAATGTTTGGATGGTTAGTTTATGTGTCAGCCTGACTGCACATCACTTAGGTGATACCCAGATAGCTGGTGACACATTAATTCTAGGTATGTCTGTGAAGGTGTTCCTGGAAGAGATTAGCATTTGATTCAGTAGGCTGAGAGAAGAAACCCCCCTCACCAATCCACTGGGGCCTGAATGGAACAAAAAGGGGAAGGAAGGGTGAATTCACTCTCTCTGTTCTTGGGCTGGAACATCCATCTTTTTGTCCTCAGACATCAGAGCTCCTGGTTTTCAAGCCTTCAGGCTGAGACTGAATTGTACCACTGGCTTTCCTGATTCTGCAGCTTACAGATAGCAGACTGTGGGACTTCTCTACCTCCATAACTCTGAGTGAGCCAATTCCTATTAAAAAAAAATACAAACATACATACATATATATGTATATACACGCACACAAGTTGGCCCTTGAACAACACGGGGGTTAGGGACACCGGCTCCCCACGAAGTCAAAAATCCATATATAACTTACAGTTCGCCTTTCTTGTATGCAGTTCCTCAGAATCCCTCATTCTGCATCCTCAGATTTAACCAACCACGGATGGTGTGACACTGTAATATTTACTACTGAAAAAAATCCACGTGTAAGTGGACCCATGAACTTCAAACCTGCATTGTTCAAGGGTAAACTCTATCTATCTATCTATCTATCTATCTATCTATCTATCTATCTATCTATCATCTATCTATCTATCTATCTATCTATCTATCTATCTATCTATCTATCTATCTTTCTTTCTTTCTTTCTTTCTTTCTATTAGTTCTGTTTCTCTAGAGACCCCTGACTAATGAAAGTGTTCTATGTAAGTCAGTTAGGTCATGTTTGTTAAATGTTAGTTAAATCTTCTATATTTTGATTTTTTTGTCTGTTTGCTCTATCAGTCACTGAGGAAGGTATGTTAAAAACCTTCATTCTGATTGCGAATTTGTCCATTTCTCCTTTTAGTTCTGTTAATATTCTTTATGATATTTTGAAACTACGTTATTAGGAGCTTAGAAATTTAGAATTGTTATGCCTTCCTTGTGAGTTGATCTTTTTATCATTATGAAATGTCTTTTGTAGCTCTAGAAATGCTTTTGCTTTACCATATAATTTTCTATTTCTCTCACTTTTTCTGTGTTCCCTTTTATCTCCTTTCTTGCTTTCTTTGGATTTATTTTAAATTATGTTATAGCTCCCTCTACTAGCTTGTTAGGTATGCATTCTTTATTACTTCTTTTGTGGTTACCCTAGAGAAAAATGCAGCCTTGAATCTAACACAAATGAATACTTTACCACCTCCCAGACAATGTAAGGACTTTAGAACACTCTACTTGCCTCTATCCTGCCTTTTGCCTTAATGTTGTCACATATTTTAATTCTACATACAGTTGAAACCCCACAATATGTTATTATTATTGTTTTATGTTAATATTCATTTAGATTTACCCAGGCTTTTACTCTATTGCTCTTTATTCCTTCTTGCACGTCTATGCTTCTCTCTGGGATTATATTCCCTCTTTCTTTCAATATCAGTTTTCTAGCAATAAATCCTTTCAGATTTTGTTGGTCTGGAATGTCTTTATTTTGCTTTCATTTTTGAAGGGTATTTCACTGGGTGTACAATTGTAGGTTGGCAGAATCTTTAAAGATGACAGACATACCGTTGCCACTTTTTCCATTATTTCTGATGATAAGGCAACCATTAGTCTTATTCTTGTTCTTTTGTAGATATTGTATCTTTTTCTCTGGCTACTTTGAAGATTTTACTTTGTCTTTGGTTTTCAGTGTTTGACTATGATGTGTTTAGATATGAATTTCTAATTTTTAAAAATTCATATCTCAAGGTTTATAGCTCTTCTTGTGGCTGATATATTTTGGAATTTTAGAAAATTATTGGGTGTTTTTTATTCAAATATTGCTTCTTCCCATTTTCTCTATCTTTTTTTTTTCTCCCCATGTTTTGGTCTATGAATATATATAAAAGTAAAATTTGTGATTATTAGACAGAGTATGTTTATTATGAGCATACCATGTCACTCTAACCTCATTTTCTTCTTTGCCAGAATTAGCAAATTAGTAGTATCAGACACATCAGTCACAGTGCCTACCATGACAGTGTTTAACTTCTAGATGAAAATGACTTACCCATAGCCTCCTGCTCGGAGAAGCAGAGTTGGGCTACTCTTTGCACAGTGGTAGCTAATCAGATTAGCTCTCTCCATGACTTGGAGTGGGACAATGTAGAAGAAACTTGTTAGTCAATTTCAAAAGAAGAGCAAAGCAGATCTTGAAACAGAAGCCAGTACTTGAGGGAGGCACCATGTAGGTCATAAAAGAGAGAATAGAAAGAGCATATTTTCTCCAGAACTGCCTTGATTCTTGGGATTTATTTAGTTTTAGGTACTGGATGTGTAATCTTACAAAAACCCTAATTTGTTTATTTCTTTTTTTTTTGGATTACTCATTTTTTATTTTTACTTTTTTTACACCTTTATTGGAGTATAATTGCTTTACAGTGTTGTGTTAGTTTCTGCTGTACAACAAAGTGAATCAGCTATATGTACACATATATCCCTATATCCCCTCCCTCTTGAGCCTCCCTCCCACGCTCCCTATCCCACCCCTCTACGTTGTCACAAAGCATCGAGCTGATCTACCTGTGCTGTGCAGCAGCTTCCCACTAGCCAACCGTTTTACATTTAAAAACCTTAATTTCTTAAGGTGACCTAAATGAGTCTGTCTTCATTGCAATCAAGAGACTAATATACTAGGGAAATGCGACTGAATGTGTATCTGAGCTTCAGCAAAGTACTTCATTAAGATATGTAATACCATGTCTTAAGACAAGATTGAGAAATTTTCACTAAATGTTGAGTGTAAATCAGTGAATTAGAAACTTATTAAGTGGTCATACCCAAAGGACACTAATTAAAAAATTGCTTCAGTCTGGAGGGAGGTTGTTTTTTGATCTAGTTTTTATTTTTGCTTTTGCTTTTGTTTTTACTATAAAGTTCTTCCCTTGACCTTGTTCTAATCAACATTTTTATCACCCCTTTTGTTGAGGACATGCTTATCAAATTTACTGAGGAAAAACACATTGTTTAGCAGGATCCTACAAACTGGAACAATGGCTAAGTCCAAAAAGATAATATTAAAATTTTTTTATTTCAAAAATAGTACTTGGGAGCTCGAGGCTTTTTAGGGCATGAGCCACCTCGTCTCCTTGCATCGCCTTGCAATAAACCTTTCTCTGCTCCAAAAAATAAATAAATAAATAAAATAATAATATATGTCAATTGCCAAATATTGAGAAAATTATTCTCTTTTTTTACAGTCTTTTTTTGTGAAAAATATAATTAAGATAACAATTTAATACGATTTTCTAAACATTTTAACACTGAAATCATAAACATTTCCAAATCATTAAATATTATTTTGCAATATTATTTTAATATACCATAATTTATTTAATCAATCTCCTCTCAAAAAATGCTGTAATACTGTTTTCTAAACTTTTTTCTTTTGCTTCAAAATCAAATGGTTTTCAAATCTTAAATAATATTTTCTCAATTGCATGACTGTACTATTATTTACACAATTAGAGTATGTTGCCCCCTTTTTGTCTTTAAGATTACCATGATTTCCTATGGCATTATTTTTAGAAAAATGTTACAGTTATTTCTTTCTGATAAACTCCTAGCAATGTATGAGAATCTTGGCTCATTTCTCTGTTGCTTCACCATTGAATATTATGACTTTCAAAATTCCTGCCATTTTTTAAGCACAAATTAGAGTCTTGCTTTATTGTGCTTTTCTTTGAATACTAGTGAAGCTGAACATTGTTTCATGCATATATTGACTATTTGCGTTTCTTGTTTTGGAGCACCTATGTTCACGTCTTTCGTTCATTTTTTAACTAGAGTGTATATCTTAACGTTTCTTAAGGGCATTTATATATTATGCACATTAATCCTTTCTTGAAATAGATATTGCAAATATTTCTTCCAAGTTTGTCATTTTTCTTTTGCTTATTGAAGTTTACTTTTTGACAAAAAGATTTTCACCTTTAAGAAGTTAAATCTATAATCATTTAATTTTTTTTAATTTTTAATTTTTTAATTTTTGGCTGCGTTGAGTCTTTGTTGCTGTGCGCAGGCTTTTCTCTACTTGAGGCGAGTGGGGGCCACTCTTTGTTGTGGTGCACGGGCTTCTCTTGTTCTGGAGCACGGGCTCGAGGTGCACAGGCTTCAGTAGTTGCAACACGCGGGCTCAGTAGTTGTGGCACGTGGGCTCAGTAGTTGCAGTGCGCAGGCTCTAGGGCGCGCGGGCTTCAGTAGTTGTGGCACATGGGCTTTGTTGTTCTGCGACATGTGGGATCTTCCTTGGCCAGGGATTGAACCCATATCCCCTGCACTGGCAGGTGGATTCTTAACCACTGCACCACCAGGGAAGTTCCCGTTTAATTGTTTTTAATTGTTCTTGCCTTTCATATCCTACTCAGAAAGAGATCCTCATATTACATAACTGTTTACCTATGCCTTCTATCATATAATATTTAATATGAATAGAGTGAAGACCAGCTCTTGGGTTCAGAATTCCAATTACATAACCTCTGGTTGGGGGCGCTTTGAGGTTGCCAGCATCAGGGTGCTTTGGCTGCCAAAAATCTCTTGGGATCTTGGACTTCATTAGTAAAAGCTTAAGGTCCAGAATCAGGAAAGCTATAGTCCTATAACACTGCCAAAACTTCAGAGTATGTTTGATTTAAATGTGGTTGAGATTGTTTTATTGGCTAATATTTTAACAGTTGTTGGGGAATCTGTGTAATCAAAAACACTTCCTCATTCTCAAGGTAAGGCAAATAATTTTCACAGAAAACAAGGTATAAAAAGTACAGCTTCAATAGTTTGTTTTTCTTTCAGACTGTCTGATACAGACATCACAGGCATTAACCTCTATTAAAACTTAGAAACCTCCTTGCTTCTTTTAACCGCACCTCAATTTCCAAAACCTTAGTACAAGTTCTGACAAAATTTGCTTGACATAGTGAGGCTTCCTTTTAAAATCAAGGAGACAGCGATACCTACTACTGCCCCTTCCACTCCCCACATTTTATTTAAACTAAACCAGGCAAGAAAAAGAAAAAAGGAGACGAAGAAAGAAAGAAACAAAAGGTGTAAGGATTGGAAAAGGAGAAACAAAATTGTCATTATTCAGAATCAGAATTTCATATGCTTTTAACTTCTTAGTCCTCACCTGGACTATTTCATTAGCTGTGTGTATCACATTTTAAGACTACTGTGTGGACATAAACCAAAACAGATTTGTAGGGAAATAATCATAGTGGTGACAAGGCGGGGACTTTGAAAACATGGCATATGAGGAAAAGATTTGAAAATATTTTACATGGGGAAAAGACTCACAGGAGGGAAAAAAAAAAGAGCCAAATTAGCTACTTAAAGAAAAAATTGTTATGTGTAACAGTGATTTTTTTTTTTTTTCCTGAAAGGCCCAAGGAAGTGTAGTCAGGATCATCAAGAGGCAAGAGGAAGAGAGACTTAAGCTCTGGCAGAACTTTTAAGAGTTAGTGATTCAAAATTCTTAGAAGGATGCCTTAGGAGGTGAAAAGTGCTTTGTCACTAGAGGTTTTCAACCAAAGGCTGAGTGACCATGTGGCAGGAATGCTGTAAGAACGAAAAAGCTCACATTTCTTGAGCACCCAATGTGTGCATGTGCCTAGCCATGCACTATCTCATTTAATCATGGCAACCCAGTGAGGGACGTTCTATCGTATTCCCATTTAACAAATGCAACAGAAGCAGAGGGAATCTAAAGGCCTGCCTGGTATCACATAGAAGGTAAGTATGAACTGCCCAGGCAGTTTGTTTCCAGAGCCTCAACTCTGAATCAATGTACCACATTGTTTGCAAAGAGTGGTTGGCTTCCATAACCTTCAAGATTTCATCAAATCCTGAGATTGTATAATTGTGCAGAGAGGAAAGTTATCCCTTAAGGGATTTATATTAAAGATTAATTTTGTTGGCAGTGATGTTAGGTGGCTCCTGCTTTAGTATCTAATCTTTAAGTTATGAATAAAATCAAAGTCGCTGAAAATCCACCCATCATTTCTAAATTAGAAAGCTGTTGGATATTCATATATCTACCAAGGTACAAGTAAGTTGGTAGACAATGGCTGGGATCCCAGACAGATGCTCTTGGGCTCTGGCAATAAGACTAAGCCTATAAATATCAAATGTAGTATGTCTTACAAAACCAAATATCAGCAGTTTTGAGGTGTCATGGTGTTTTGTGTGTTTTGTGTTTTTTCTTCTTCTAAGTAGATCCAGCAATTGATCTTGGGCTACTTTGATAGCACCTAAACCAAAATTGTTTTATTCAGCATTTTTGAGTGTTATGTCGTGGAGTTATAAGTTATATCATACCGGTCACAGAATGCTGTTTAAAATTTGCAGCTAGGTACATTCTTCAATATCTATATATAACTTCTTAAAATATAGAAACCAGATCAAATATACATAGAAATAATGTGTGTGCAAGAGATAAATACAGAGATTGGCCATTTGCCATTGTTAATAGGAAGAAAGGCATGCACACTGAGAGTTTTAACAAATTACAAATGCCGGGAAGAAAATAATATGGCTGTGTTTGAAAAGATCATGCTATTTACTTGACAGGCTCTGCCAGGGCAAAGTTACAGCTGTGGCCCTGCTTTGCAGATCATTTAAACAGGCTTTTCTTTATGTCACTGACACTTTAGTCACATCCACAGAGCTTTGCCATCAGTAAATAATAATTATTATGTGAGAGAAGATAGCCTACGAGCAGCCCCAGTGTTACCACCACAAATAAATCAATAGAAACACGTTAGTTAAAATGGTTTTTGTTTATTTTTCCAATTTATTAACACCACCAGGCTTGTTAGAAGAAAAATAGATTATCATTTTAAAAAATTGTAAACAGTGATATATGTGTGTTTGCATGTGTGTATACAAAAAAAAATCAGGATTGTCTTTTTAATGTGTTTTTTCCTGATCCTCTCAGTTTAAAACTTTTTCTGTATTCTTTATAGTTGAAGATTTCTCATACTATTATTTCCTATGTCTTGTTATCTTTGTATTCATCTATCTAAGGAAACACGGGGCGGTGGAGAGTGTCAGATGGTCTGGTTTTGAGCATCCTAGCTGTAACAGTTGAATTCTCTGAGATTCAGTTTCTCCATCTACAGTAATACCTACCCAACCATTGTTGTGCAGATGAAAGGAAATCATGAACACAGAGGTGTTCTGTAAACTATGAAGCATCATACCAAGGTCAGGTCCAAAGGTCCATTTCTCCCAGCTTAATCTTTGAAGGAGACTTAAAAGATCTATAAACTATCTTTCAAGTAACTAACATTGGAAATAAGCATGGAAATGAATCATGGTAGACTCAAGGGAAACATATTTCATGCAACTCTTTTCTATTTTTCATTTTTTTAGCTTTCATGGAGAATTACAAGGGCTATTGATCATGTTTATTCTAGCGAAAATTCCTGTGGTTGTTATTGTAGCTGTTGTTCTAGGGATGTAAGAAACACTAGAAGCAAGTTGTGGGCAGCTAAGAGAAAGGGACAACATGTGTGGGTGTGGTTGGCACTTAATCAACATTATTGAATTAATACATATGAATGTAACCAACACCTCCATGTTTCGTTAATTTTAGAAATTTAAGGGGGAAATGGCTGGGTAATTGCTTTGAGGCTTCGTTTCTCAGAGCCTATAGGGTACTTCAGCACTACAGGAGTATGTGGGACAGCAAAAGCCAGAGTGAATTTCTCATGCATTCTACTACCTGAAGCCTTCCTGAAAGTCACACGAGGCATTAATGAGGGGGGGGGGGTTCTATGGAAAAACAATCTTCTGACATTTTTCTAGAATGTGAGTAGAATTTCAAATTGCTTTGTTTATAACAAGTTAGTTGGGTCTTTCTTTCTTCTTTTTGTCCTTAAATAAAAGAAACGCCGATCCTTTAAAAGCTTTGGGGAGGGGCAAACTTTTTTATTTAGCAGTCTGTCACTGAGGTGGAAGACTGTTTCAGATCTGAATGGTACAGTGGTGTTTTGTGCTTTCATCTACGTAAGAATTTTTCAAGCCTGAAAACTCCAAGGTGAGAGATGTCATTCCTGAGTGGCAGACAGTGGGCCCTGCCCAAGGCCAGGGAGAAAGACCAGGGGTGATGCACAGGGATGGAGGGGACCAGGGAGGAGGCTGGAGAAAGAACGGCTCCTTTCCTAGTCATGGGTGGATTGTTCACTGGCTGTTACTTTTCTACGGTGACCAAAATCCTTCTGAAACTCAGCAAGAAGAAGCCTGTGATTTTTAGGGAAAAGAAATGCTTCAAATTCTAGCTACACAGAACTGTATGAGCAACGCATTAGTGCTGTTTGGTTTGTGTGGTTTTGTATATATTATACAGGTTTGGATTACAATAATTCCTCCCACTTGTATAAGGTTTTGCAGTTTTTGAAGCACTTTATGCTCTTAATCCTCACAATAAACACTGATAGAAGGGTACAGATGGTTCCTGACTCACAACTGCTTCACTTTAGACCCCTGCTGTTATGACCTTTATTATTGTAAATATGACTCTCCCAGTATTGGTCAAATCTCACGATGCGACTGCCTATGACTGTCATCATAAGTGACAGGAGAACTGAAGCTGCTTTTATGTGAATTGGTGCCAGAAGTAAAGAACAACTTTTGATTTGATGGATGCAGGTGTACATGAAGCAAATCCATAAGCATCTGAATTAGACAGTGCTCTTGCAAAGGCGTTGTCCATTTATGTCGAAAAAGAGCTACCCCAAGACATCAAAGGGAGAAGTTTTTATTGCAAGCAAAAGTTGGGTGGATCACTTTTAGAAGATAGTTGGCAAAACATTAACTATTCAGGGAAGAAGCCATAAGAACCAGTAGAATAGCATCAGATAATTTATCCACAGAGTCTGCTAAAGATAACATCTACTATGTGCTCTGAGTGTTTAATGATGATGAAATCAGGCGTGGCGATGGGAAGAGGATGAGGGGGTGCAGGAGGAGGAGAAAAAGAAGAGAACACAGTAGTAAGGAAAACTTTAACATTCAAAGAAATTTCTACGCACTGAATCTGCAATGGTAGTTTTTAGACAGATGGCCCTAATTTTCATCACAGTTTGAAGGTCTTTAGAGCACTGAAGCATTTTCTTGCTTCAGGGAGATTTATCAGAAAAATAAAATTTCTTTAGTTAGAACTTCTTTGGACAGGCATTTTTAAGAAGCCTCAACCAGGTGATAAAAAAGAATTCTCTAAGAGCATCTAAAACTTTGGCTTTTTCTTTACAAACTTAGAAAATCATTGTAAAATCATGTATTTGTCTTTCCATGATCGATTTTGGTATTTTAGAGTATAAAATGTGTCTTCAGGAACACTATCTTCACAGATATTAAATGTTTAACTTATGGAAACTCAATTTGTGACCAATATCCAGGAATAAATCAAATCATAAATACCAATTATATGAGTCTCAGTTTATAAACGAGGAACAGACCACAAAGCAGCAAGTGACTTGCTGACTTCCCCTAAAAAAGGCAGATGAGGTCACATAATGCCACATCACTAGACTAAAGTTTAATGATGCTTCCCTTTTTCTCTGTTACTTGAGGAACACATATTTTTCACTGACTGTCAAGCAAATACCCATGTAACATCTGAGGGATTACAATCTTAATATTATGGTAACATCAAGTAAACTAGTTGATGGACATATATATTTATTATCAAGTACTATCAATGGTTAAATTCAACTAAAATTTATCAGATAAAGACAATTTAGTGCAAAAGAAATATGCAGCCATGTTTTGGAGTTATCCACCTGTATCATCTTTGAAACAGGCAGGGAACCAGGTTGTTATTTCAATGGAAGACATGTCCCTCCCTCAGACTGAATTGAACTACCTACCTGGAATTCATCCTTTTCTTTCTTTTTAGAAACTCATTATCTTCGCTGTTCCTCACTCTCCCCTACCTTCAACGTTTTTTCTGTGCCAATCTTCTTATGAACTAAACAGTCTGAACAGACCCAAGTCTCTCCCATCTTAACACACACACACACCCCTACTTCATTCAACCAGATATCTTCTCATCTTTCTCCTCCCCTTAAAACCAAACTTCCTAAAAGAGTTTCCTGTATTTACTCTGTTCATATTCTCACTTCTCCCCAAAACACTCAATTCTTTGTTTCCTAGCTTCAGCCTCATCATGCTTTTAGAGTTGTTTTCTCACCAAGTCACAAATGAACTCTATTTGCTAAATCTAATGGCTACTTATCTATACTTTTGTTGACTTCTCAATAGCATTTAACACTACCAATCACTCCCTCTTTCCTGAAGCTTCCTTTTCCCTGGGCTTCCATGTCTGCTAACTCTCTTGGTTCTTTTCCTACCTCTCTGGTCATCTCTTTGTCAGTCTCCTGTCTCTTCTTCTGCCAGTGCCTAAAATGTTACTGTCCCTCAGGTTTCCCTCATAAGCTCCTTTCTCTTCTCACTGGATGATTTAATCTACTTCTTTGTTTTCAGCCTTTACTGGAAAGAAAGCACAACTTTATGCTTCTACCCCAAATTTCTTCTTCTGAAGGTCTAAAGTGGGTCTTCACTTTGAAGTCCTCCAGAAATTTATCTCAGTTTGGACCTCCCTCCCTCAAATAGAGCCTAGGACAAGGGCTTAGATGCATGAAGTTTATTTGGAAAGCCAATTCCAGGAAGCAAGAGTGAGGGAGCAAGAATAGTAAAACAGAGAAGGAGGAAGAGTCCATAAAGGATACATTGCTGAGCTGTAATCATTATGGCCATAGACTGACCATCACTGTCTATGAGACTCAGAATTTTCTCTCCAAACGAGGGAGGCTGGGACATTGTCCATCAGCTCCCAGCACCCATCAGATGGAGACTGCCCCCAGGAAATGGTAACTTGAGGCATTTCCAGGCTGCATCTTTGCCAGGTTGAATGAATTTCCCCAGCTCTGGAGAAAGCTGTGTGGCAGAAAAGCATAAGTAGGAAACTCAGAGTACAGGGACTTGTTCCCCACAGCTGCATGGAAATCAGAGATGAGCCAATAGGGTAGAAAGCAGGGCACAAAAAGCCTTGCTCCACAACATTCTAAAACTGAACTCACCCCCCGTTGGCTGACCCTCTTTCGGTCTCCCTTTCTTAGGGACTGGCTCCATCGTTCTCTCAGCAGCTCAAACCAGTCACCCGAGCAGCATCTTTGACTCTCTTCTTCATAATGTCCTGTATATTTTCCAAATCCATCTGACTGTGCTCACGCACACTGCCCCTGCCATAGCTTAGCTATTTGTGAGCTCTCACTTGACTTTTTGCAGCAACCTCCTAATTGATATTTTTGCCGTATTTACATATGTTACCCTTGCTGCAACCAGAATAATCTTTTAAAACATTCATTAGATTATGGCACTCACATGCTTAAAACTCTTCAGTGGCCCTCCTTTACTCTTAGAATAAAGACCCAAGTTCTGGACTTCCCTGGTGGTGCAGTGGTTAAGAATCCACCTGCCAATGCAGGGGACATGGGTTCGGAGCCCTGGTCCGGGAAGATCCCACATGCTGCAGAGCAACTAAGCCCGTGTGCCACGACTACTGAGCCTGCGCTCTACAGCCCGTGAGCCACAACTACTGAGCCCTCGCGCCACAACTGCTGAAGCTCGCACACCTAGAGCCCATGCTCCGCAACAAGAGAAGCCACCTCAGTGAGAAGCCCGCGCACCACAACGAAGAGTAGCCCCCACTTAGCGCAACTAGAGAAAGCCCGTGTGCAGCAACGAAGACCCAATGCAGCCAAAATTAAATAAATAAATAAATTTTTATATATTAAAAAAAAAGACCCAAGTTTTGAATACGGCCTTCAGGGCCCTGTATGATTGGACTCCTGCTCATACACCATCTTCATCTGTTGACATTCCCCACCCCATTGTGTACGTTCCATCCTTGCTGACCCTTTTTCAGCTCTGTGGGCACAGTATGTTTTCTTTATGTCTAGGTTTTCAAACATGTTGTGTCTTACTTCATGCGGGCTGCTATAACAAAATCCCACAGACTGGTGGCTTATAAACAACAGAAATTTATTGCTCACAGTTTTGGATGTTGGAAGTCCAAGGTCAGTGTTCCAGCATGGTTATGTGAGGGTCTCAGACTTCTCCTTGTATCCTCACATGGTAGAAGAGGCTAGGGAGCTCTGTGGGGTCTCTTTCATAAGAGCACCAATCCTGTTCATGAGGTCTCAACCCTCATGACCTAATCACCTTCCAAAAGTCCCACCAACTAATACTGTCACCTTTGGGGGTTAAGATTTCAACACATGAATTTAGAGGAAGGGGGGGATGCAAGCATTCAGACCATAGAATGCTATCTTCATCATGGACCACTTTCTCTGTCTGATCCCCCTTTCCCTCATCAATTCTTACCCATGACTTAGTTTCAGATTAGTTGTCATCTCTTGATGATCCTCCATATCTGGACTTGTTTCCCCTCCTGTCTATTCCTACATCATCTTATGCTTTTCTACCAGAGGGCTTGTATAATATCATAACTGCCTGTTTACTGGTCTATATCCCTCTGTAGACTATGAGCCCTGTAAAGGAAAGATCTATTTACACCTTGTTCACCATTTTATACACCCACTGTTTTCCATAGTGTCCTTGACATATTTGACTCTCAATAAGTATTGTTAAATAATTGAATCAATATCTAATGCGTTAACAGAGCCTTAATCCTAACTTTGTGGTAGACTCCTGCAATACTTAGAAAAATTAAGAATTCAACTGGTTCTTGAAGGATTGAAAAGACTTTTTTAGGTTGGTGATAAGGAAAGATTTTCCAGGCTGTCAACCTAAATAAAAGAGGTAAAATGTGGCAAGCTTGAATCACCAAAAATTGAGTTTATTTGGGAATAGTAGAGGAATTGAAATTTGGGACATGCAAACTGTAGCAAGCTATAGGCGAGTCTATTGAGGGTTTAGGGCCCTATTTATGGTCAAGGAATTCAAAAGAGCAAGGAGTTTAGCTAAAGTCCAAGTAGCAAGTTCTTTAGCTTGAGGATGGGGACAGGTTCTTGGCAGATGTTCATTGGTTAAGGGATAACTTTCAGGTTTCTGTAAATCAGGCATTTACCGGAAATCAGTCTCTCAATCCTTAAGTTTCATTTTCCTGAGGGCACATGTGTGAGATTTTCCAGTTCCATTTAAGATTGAAATAATTTCCCAAGACAGAAGGAACAGAATGTATAAAGGCCCTGAGGCAGGAGCAGAATGGCTTGTTCAGGAAACACGGTACAGTTTGGGTGGCTAGAACACAGTGGTACTTGGTAAGGCATGGCAACAATGAGGCTGGTCTCACACGTTGTGGCCAGATTGCAACGGGCCTTGAATGATTTGGATTTTAATGAGTAGGCAAAGGTAGAACCATTAAGGAGATTTTAATAGGACAGCAACATAGTCATTTGAGTTTTAGAAAAATAACTCAAGGCAACAGGGTAATTTTAGGCGGGAGAAAAACAGAAGTAAGGAGTTCAGTTAGGTCATAATTACTGTAAATACCAAGGTCTGAAAAGTAGTGGCACTTGGGATAAAGAAAAGGACTGGGTTTGAGAGACCTTTTAGAGGTAGATTAGACAGGAGTTAAGTGACCAACTGGATGTAAAGAGTGAAGAAGAAGCAGTGTATACTGACTTTGAAATTGTATGCTTGGGAGGATGATGATGTCACTGGCTGAGCTGGTGAATATAATTCAGTTTTAGATAAAATGAGTTTGAAGTGCCTAGGGGATGTCTAATAGATATTCAAAAGGAAACTGAAAATTTGAGTCTGGAGATCAGGATTAGAAGTTGTGGTAGGCTGAATAATGGTCCCCAAAGATATCTAGATTCTACTTCCTGGAATCTGTGAATGTCACCCTATATGGCAAAAGTGACTTTGTAGATGTGATTAAGTTAGGAATCTTGAGATAGGGAGATTATCCTGGAGTATCCAGGTGGACCCTAAATGTAATCACAATTGTCCTTATATGAAGGAAGCAGAGGGAGATTTGACTACAGAAGAGGGAATGGGAGATGTATGATGGAAGCAAGATGCTGGAGGGTGCAAGGAACGAGTAATAATCCAAGGAATGCAGGAAGCCTCCCAGAAGCTGGAAGAAGCAAGGAAAGACTTCTCCCCTACAGCCTCCAGGGGAAATTAGCCCTGATGACATCTTGATTTTATCCCAGTGAAACTTATTTCAGACTTCTGGGTTCCAGAACTGTAAGAAAATAAATGTGTTGATTTACACCAAATTTGTGGTAAAGTTGTTTCAGCAGCCATAGGAAACTAATACAGAGGTACAGTTCAGGGACTAATTGGTAAGGAGTACCAAAAGAGCGGGAATGAATAAAATTATCTAAGTATGTAGAATAAGAAAAGAAGAGGACCCAGGAAAGAACACTTGAGGTCAACTCTCAACCCTCAGGCAGAGGCAGACGGACTTCCATTTCTGGCAATATGCTGGACTAGATATCTGGAATAATCCTCTCATTGAAAGCAACTAAAAAGAGTTAACAAAGTATTTTTTAAATCTCTTGAAATGCATTTTATGCTCTCAGCAAAGTAAGAAACACTTAGAGGCCAAGAATGAAATGCAAGTGGGAACCCAGGAAATAAGCAAAAACCTAGAGAGTCTTTTGCCTTGAGGGCTTTTGCCAGATGAGTGAACGCATTGGTTAAGGTGTGCACAAAGTTAGAAGTCTAAGTATAGACCCATCCACCACTTCTTAAACCTGGGTGCCCAAAAGACTACCCCTTTTGTGTAAGGATGAACTACATGTAAATCTACCGCATTTCCTCCACCCCCAGAAAATTGCAAGGAAAATTGCCTGCCTTGAGGATGACTCTAAATAGAGGGAGAGAAAAAACAAAAAATTCCCTGAGGATTTGTAACACAGCCAACACACAGGCTTGCAGCCCAAATCCACACTATACCTGGGAGTCCAAAAAACTCAAGAATTAAGTTTAAAGTAAACCTCAATGTGTAGTTCCAAGGCACCTAGCAGTAACAAATACAAATCTGTTCTGGGGGTACCCATCTTCAACACAGGCCTTAAAGAATTCCCATCAATAAGTTCTAAAGAAATATGAGCTTATGGTCAAAAATCACAAAATACAAAGGGAAATAATAGACCACGAACAAGGGCCAGCAGAAACAACAAACAACAGAATCGGACTACAAAGCATTAGCCATTGGAATTACCAGGCACAGCCTATAATATGAGTATTTTACATGTATTTAAAGAAATAAGAGAAGGGATTGAAAATATACATAAAACATGACCCAGCAGATTTGAAAGACTCAAAAGAACTACTAGAACTTTAAAATGTAATATTTGAAATTAAAAACACAATGGATGGATTTAATACCAGAATAACCACAGCTAGAGAACGGATTAAGAAATATAGAACTGAAAAATTTTATATAATGTAACCCAAAGAAATGGAAACATAAAAGAGTGGTTATAAATCATGGAGATATTATACGAAATATAACAATTATCTAATCAGAGTTCCAGGCAGACAGTAGAGGAAGGAAGTAGTGAAAGCAATAATTGAAAGAATAAGGACTGAGAATTTCCAAGAAATGACAAACCACAGATTCAAAAAGCCCAACAATCCCAATAAGGATAAATAAAAGGAAATTTACACTTAGGCACATTCCAGTAGAAATGCAGAATACCATAAACAAAGGGAAAAAATGTAAAAGCAGCCAAAGAGAGTAAAGACAGATTACTTTCAACAGGACAACAATTAAACCTAACAACCACGGAAGCCAGTGTACTAAAAGAAGATTACTGTCAACCTAAATTTGTATATTATCTTTCAAGAACAATGGAAAAGGTCAAACATCTTCAAACAAGCAAACAAAAACTGAGAGCTTGCCACCAATTAGACCCTCAAAAGGTAATTCTATAGGCTGCTCTCACTTTCTTCCTGAAGAAAGTGAACACAGATGGAAGGTCAGAAATGAATAAAGGAGTGAGGAGCAAGGAAAGTGCTAAATACGTGTTTAACTGTAAATAAATATGGGCTAAAAAGAACAACAATAATAATAATCTCTTAAGAGATTTTTAAAAGCTAGCTAGAAATAAAATACACAGCCATGAATAGCAGGTAAATTGGGAGAGGAATGATCAAAATTCAAGTGTTCTGTCCTTTTTATTGTTTGGGAGAATGGTAACGATATTAAGTATCCAAGTAAAAATTTCCAGAATAACTACCAAAAGGGTGTATAACTTCTTAATTAAAAAGGAAAAAAGGGGAAAGAGAAAAATATTCAATACAAAAGTGCATGAAAACAGAGAAAAAAGAAATATTGAAGGCTCAAGTCACATTAAAAAGCACAAAATAAGATGGTGGAAATAAATTTAAATATTTCAGGAGTTAAAATAAGCAAAAATAGACTCAATGCCCAACATATTAGGCAAAGATTTACAGATGGGGTGTGTGTGTGTGTGTGTGTGTGTGTGTGTATACATACATATATGTTCTGTTTTAAAGTGTTCCGCTATATTCTGTTTATCTGTCATGTTTAAAACATAAGGATTCAGAAAGATTGAGACTAGGAGTGTGAAAAAATTATACCATGCAGACACTAACCACAAGAAAGTTGGTCTTGCTATATTAGTATCAGACAAAACAGTCCTTAAGACAGAAAACTCTAAAGACAACCATTTCGTAAGGATAAAAGGTTCAGTTCTCCAGGAAAATTTAAGAGTTCTCTAACCTTGTAAGTACTTAGATCAAGCTGACAAAATCAGTAAGGAGATAGAAGATTAGAACAACACAATTAATAAGCTGGCTCTGATTGAATAAGCATTGATAACACTGTACCTAACAACTACAGGATTCACATTCTTTTCAACCAACATGGAGCATTTTTGAAAATTGATCATACGCTGAGTTATAAAGCAAATATCAACAATTTTCAAAAGTTTGAAATCATACAGACCACAGTTTATGGCCATAATGCAATTAAGTTAGAAATCAATAACAAAAGGATAACTAGAAAAAGCCCATATGTGGAAAATTAAGATATCCTCTTCTAAATAACCTGTGGCCTGAAGAGGAAATTATGGTAGAAATTAGAAAATACTAGAATGTGTGGCAACAAACGTGCTATAAAGCAGGATGTATTCAACGCAGATAAAGTAAGATCTAGTGAGAAATTACATCCTTAAATGTTTTTATTAGGAAACATGAAAAGTTAACAATGAACTAAGAAGTTAGAAAAATAATAATGAAATAAAAATAAATAAAAGTGTGGAAATAATAAAGATAACAGCAGAAATCAATGAAATAGAAAAAAATATAAAAGAAAATTAACAAGGCCCAAAATTCTTTCTTTGAAAAGCCTCTTACAGATAAATATTAGAACAAAAGAGATAACTACAGTTGAAGCAGATAATTAAATGATTAATAAGGAGGATTATTAACAACTTTAAGGCTATGGATTGGAAAATTTAGAGAAATGGATAAATTCCTAGAAAAATATAACCTACTAAAACTTCTTCAAGAGGAAATAGAAAATAATAGTCCAAAAAAATTTAAAGAAAATAAATCAGTTGTTTAAAATTGTCCCACAAAGTGAAAACCCAGACCAGATAAATTTTTCGTTGTTGTGATTGTTTTCCTTAAAAAAAATTTTTTTTGGTAATAATTTTCAATCATACAAAAAAAGGAGAGAGAATCATAAAATAAACTCCTCTATACCCACGACTCAGCTTCAATGATTGTCTGCATTTGCCTTTCCTTTTCATTCAAACTCTTCCCTCTCTACTTAAAAAAAAACCTTTTTATTTTGAAATAATTTTAGACTTACTGAAATGTTCCAAAAACAGTACCAAAATTTCCATATATCTTCCACCCAGCTTCCCCTGTTGTTAACATTTTGCATAATCTTAATATAACTAATCAAAGCTAAGTAAACTTTGATACAGTAGTGTTAACTAATCTTCAGACTATATTTGAATATCACAAGTTTTCCCATTAATGTTTTTTTTTCATCCAGGTTACAATCAGAAGTCTCCTCCAGTCTTCAGTAGTTCCTCAAGACCAGGTAGTTTCACTGGTGAGTTCTAACAGATACTCAGGAGACAAATAATTCCAATCTTTCACAAACTATTCCAAAGACAGAAAAGAGGGAACACTCCTTAGCTTGTTTTCTAAAGTTAGCAAAACTGATAATTGAGGTCAATCTCACTTATGAACACTGATGCAAAAAATCCAGATAAACTATTAGCAAATCAAACACTGAAGTATATGGAAAATTAATAAATCATGACCAGGGTGGATTTACTCCAGGAACGCAAAGTTGTATTACCATTAGATAATCAGTTAATTAAATAAATTTATATGTTAAAAGCAAAAAAAAAAATCATATGATCATCTCAATAGATGCAAAAAATGATAAAATTCCACATACATTCTTGATAATTTTTTTAAATTGAGGTAAAATTGACATACCACATATCAGTTTCAGGGGTACAACATAATAATTCCCTATTTGTATATGTTGTGAAATGACCATCACAAGTCTAGTTAACCTCCATCACCACACATAGTTACGCAGTTATTTTTCTTTTGTTGAGAACTTTTGATTGACTCTCTTAGCAACTTTGAAATATGCAGTACAATATTATTAACTATAGTCACCATGCTGTACATGACATCCCCAGGACTTATTTATTTTATAACCAGAAGTTAGTACATTTTGACCCCCATCACCCATTTTGCCCACACCCCACCCCTGCCCTCTGGCAACAACCAATCTGTTCTCTTTATCTATGAACTCTTTTTTTTTTTTAAGAGTCCACATGTAAATGAGATCATATGGTATTTGTCTTTGTCTGACATTTCACTTTTCACTTAGCGTAATGCCATCAAGGTTCATCCATGTTGTCGCAAACGGCAAAATTTCTTTTTTTTATGGCTGAATAATATTCCATTATATATATATACCACATTTTCTTTATCCATTCATCCACTGATGAACACTTACATTTTTTCCATATCTTGGCTATTAATGTTTCTTAAACTAAGAATAGAAGGAAACTTTCTTAATCTATTAAAGTATATCTGCCACAATATACAGCAAACATCATACTTAATAATGAAACATTGGAAATATTCCCTATAAGATTAGGAAAAAGACAATACTACTATTACTACTTCTATTTAATATTATACTGGAGAACCCAGCTAGTTCAATAAAACAAGAATAAAAAGAAATGAAAGTATACACATGGCTACAAAGGAACAAAACTCTCATTACTTGCAGATGATATATGATCATTTACATACAAAATCCCACAATACAAATTATGAGAATTGAACATTTTTAGCCAGATTATTGATTACAAAATCAATGGACAAAAATCAATTGCATTTTTATGCACTACCAACATTGTAATTTTAAAATATAAAATTAAAAATATACCACTTAAACAGCATTAATGATATCAAGAATAAATCTAGCAAAATAAGTACAAAACCTTTATGGAGTTAAGTGTAAAATTATATTAAAGATTAAAGAAGACTTAAATGAAGAGATAAACCATTTTCATGGATTGGAAGACAATATTATAAAGATTTTTATTTTCTCCTAATTGATCCATGGATTCAAGGAAGAAGCAAGAATATATACAAGTTTGTTCTATTTATGTGAGGTTCAAATAATGAAAAACCAAACTATCTTTTTTTTAAAAAATAATACAAATATATGTGGTAAAACCGTAAAGAAAAAAAAAAGGAAAATTTTAGGATATTGTTTATCTCTGAGTATGGAGGGGGAGAGGTAGTATCAGAGAGGGGCTTACACGGAACTTTAAAAAATATAAGAGTTTCTTTTCATAAAGTGGGTACATGCTGTGCCTCCCTTAGGCTAGACATTCTGGGTCTCTGCCCTGGGCCCCAGCTTTGGAGTGCCTTCCTTGGAATTTTGTAGGTCCCTCTTCAGTGCTTGAGAGGACTGAGATGTGCAGTGCCATCCTGCACCTGAGCCCAGACCTGATCCCACGTGGGTCCCAATGGAGGAAACTGCTTTCCTCAAAAGTTTTTAAGTCTTCCTCCAGTGACTAGGATCACTGCAGCTGGCAATACTGTCTGGGCAAAGTACCCCGCTTTAACCAGGACCCACTGGTCCCAGGTACTTATTTCTCTCAGGGGTCCATTTCTCCTTTAGGGCAATCTCTGACTCTTTATCACCTCACCGCATCTCCCCCACCAGGTTGGCCAGATGCCCGGTGGAGCTTTTAGACTCATGCCTATGAAGTGGAGCCTGGGGTCTGGTGCCAGGGCCTGGCTGCAGGGGTGACCTGGTGACAGATCGCTCCCATTGCCAGCAAGATATTTCTTTTGCAAGGTGGCAGGGCCACTGGGATGGTGTGGACACGCTGGTTTTGGGAGATTCTCACTCATGTAGGACTAAGGACAAGGTCGGGGCTTTGGAGTACTGGTGACCCTGCACTGACTTGGGCTTGAGCAGCGTGTATTGGCCATGCTCTGACTCTCACCCACGTGTGTTCCCACTGTGGAGTCACTCCCAGTGTAAGCACCCAAGGGTGGCAGGGTGGCAGTGGGTGTCCCATTCTCTATGGCACACCCTCCTCCCCTCATCACTGTCACCCCACCTCTACCACAGGCTCCCGGCCTTGTGTCAGACAGCCCCCAGGGGTGGCCTTGCTTGTCTCCTCCAGGAATTTTTAAAGGCCATTGTTCTGCAATACTAATGAATCTTTTTGATTGATGACAGTCATGCTGTCCCAGGGGGTCTTAAGCCTTTCTCGATCAGGGACTGACCTTAAGCTAATGGGATCCATCTTCTGGCTCCGCCCCTGGGTCCCTCACTTATCCTCCCTGCTGGTGAAGTGTTTGGAAGGCAATGGTGCCTTCTCTCTCTTTTTTTTAAACTATTAGACTTTTTAATTGAAGTATAGTTGATTTACAATATTGTGTTAGTTTCAGGTGTACAGCACAGTGATTCAGTTATTTCCAGACTATTTTCCATTATAGGTTATTATGAATATAGTTCCCTTTATTTATTTTTTGAATTTTATTTTATTTATTTATTTTTTATGCAGCAGGTTCTTATCAGTTATCTATTTTATACATATTGGTGTATATATATATGGAATGCAGTGATTAGTCCTAATGGGTTTAAGAGAAGGCAAGATCAGAAGATGTTTCTCTATGCCTTCACTATAAAATTTCTATCAGTAAGCTTAACATGACTAGAAAACAAATTACTGTTCACATGTTTCTGCATACTCTGGCCTCATGTTTGTGGTCATCATCATGGAAGCACAGGACAAACTTTGAGAGAGTGATTGGCATGATAGATGGTGCAGCCTCATGAGTAATGCTATAACCAGTATTAAAGACAGTAAATGGCATTAGGGAACTGCAGAAGTAAGAAATCTATATTGTTTAAATTCAAGCGGTTTCCAAAGAGCCATGGCATTGTGAGTAGTAATGGTGTTGCTACCTTTTTCCAGCTGTGGGACATATGAAATTAGCCCGGAACAACTCATTTGACACTAAAGAACAGGAAGAGATGGTACCTGGACTCTATGAAGAATATTCATCTGTACTGATTGGACAATAAACAAATTCTTTATATCTTTTCTATTAACTATTTTAAATCTTCATTGATAAACCACTATTTCTCAGATTGGCCCATAAATTTTGTAATGCAATTTTTAAATCAAATTGTATTTATAGTCAGTTAACTGAGCAAAAATATATTCGATTATGGCCCCGCACACCCTAGGGGTGGTCCTGTGTACTTGATGTCCACGTAACATCATCTCTTTTAGTTTTATAGTTGACTGTTTAATAGTCTGCATATGGATATACTCAGTGAATGACTATAATATTTTTCCTATACTCTTTTGCCTCTTCAGTAGATTATAAACCCTATTCATCTCTCTCTTTTTTTAAAATGCAAAATAAAAAGGCTTAAATGGAATCTTTCCATCATTTACTCCTTGTTACTAGTTCAGGATTTGTTTTCAAGCTTTGCCAAGGGTTGTTTCCACTATAAAATTGTGGTCTCTTCTATCAGCTGGACCCTCAATACCACAGTAATCTTTTTGGGTGCTGAGTTATCCCTCGTCTCCTTTTCTTCAGTGGCTAGTCCAAACTTCAAGATGTCTTCCCCATCATTTGGCTAAAAGTAATTCCCTTTCTCCATGCCCTTACTCTCAGTAAAGGCATTTTTCTCCTATACACACACACATACACACACACATACACACACACACATACACACACACACACCTCAACTTCCTGATAAATCCCTAACTTGTACCACCGTCAAATTATCTTCTCTCACTCTTTCCTCCATTTCACTGTAAGCAGTATTCTTCATTCTAGCCAAGGTTAAATACTCCAGTGTGTTCTGATTAAACCCCCTCCTGCCTATTCAGAACCATACGCTCTCAACTGTCCCCCCCGCCGTCTCTCTCTGTCTCCCTCTCTCTCTCTGTCACACACACATTTGCACACACACACCACAACTTCCTCCTCTCTGATACCTCTTTCCTCCCAATATATAAATTCCTCCCAATATATATATATAAATATATAAAATATATATAAATATATAAAGTTAATTTTTTAATACTAAACAAATGAACAAACAAACAGCTCTTCCTCAATCCAGCGTCCCCCTCAAAACAGGCTACCACATCCTATTGTGAACTGCATGTGCCCAGCAGGGAGCATTCACAGAATCAACATGGTGACCAGGTTTTCTGGGACTGACCATTACACAACCTGAGCAATTATATGTAGTGACCCTCTTCAAATTGTCTCCTTCCCTTTATAGTTACTCTTCCCGGAAAAAAAAAAGCTGTAAGTTACACTTGCTGTTTCTTCTTCCTTATCGTCTCCTCACTCCTTAACTGCTTCTGCACCCTCTCTACCTCTCTGTAAGATTTGGTGCTAAGGCCAACAGTTTCTTATTACCAAATCTAATGGACATTTTTCTACCTTTACCTTACCCAGTGGTTATTTGAAGTTACAGACCATCCCTTTCTTGAGATTTCTTTAACTTCCATCCTCTTCTGATTTTTCCTTCCTCTTACCTCGCTAGCCAGCTCTCAGTTTCCTTCAAGATCTTTGGTTGTCTGAGCCCTACTTAGTGGTCAGTGTTCTCTGGGGTTACATCCTAGACTCTATCCTCCTCTTTTTTCAAGTTTGCTTCGGTGACATAGTTGAAACGTTCGGCTTTACCTATAATGGGGTCACATTTTGAGACATGGAGTTTTGGGGGTGGAGATGAAGAAGGAATGTTCTAAAGTCAAGTGTGAGGTATAATATAACTTAGCCTTAGAGATCCTTTTAATAGTCTATGAACACAGTAGAACACAATGTTCCATAAGCCCCCATGGTTTTTCCTTCAGTGTTGGAAGAGATTATTGAATTTCAACTGAGCACCAGGTTATATATATTTGACTTGGGTTTAGGACCAAAACTATTAAAAAAAAATAGGCACAGTATCTTTAAATATAAGACCAACACTCAGCAGGAGGGAATGTTTAGACCGGGGAAATGGAAACTTGCTAAGAGTATTGCCTCTCGTCTTGGGACGAGGCAATTTTGGGGCGTAAGCTGTATGAGAGGAATGGTGGGAAGAATCATTGTAACTATTGATTTTCTCTATCCCTTTTGTTCTTCCTTTGCTTTGCCAAAGGTGTATATTTGGATTTGCATAAGTGAAATGTGCATGTGCACTCTGCTACCTGCATGCAAATAACTCTTCTGTCTGTATCTCCAGCTTGGTCTTCTGAGCTCAGGCTCACATGCTGGAGATTCCCTTTATAGACAGATTATCCCTTCATATTAACACTCTCTAGACAGAACTCAGCCTTTCTCCCCTGCCCTTACACGATACTCCCCAACTACTCCCCCTTCTCTACTCCTACCTGGAAGAATAATACTTTTGTTCAATCACACAAGCCAAAATACCTGAGAATTGTCCATGGATCTTTTCTTTCCCTTAGTATCCACATTCCATTAACAGCCAAGTCATATTCCCACTATTCTCTTAAAGTTGCTCAAACCCTTTCTCTAGCTGTCCATCCCACTGCTATTGCCTTAGTTTATACTTGTCATCTTCCAACTTTTCCTAAAATTATTACACTGGCTTTTAACTGTGTTTTTTTTTTTCCCCAAGCTTCCATCTTATCCCCTCTTCCTTCTACTGTTAAGAAAAAGCATACAGTGCTTGGAAATAAAGGCCAAGGCTGTGCAGTAGATCCTTTCAATCTGATGTGTTATTTAACAGGTCTACCAAGTAATTATTTCATTATGGAATGTACCACCATTGGAGTTGTTTTTTTATTATTATTATTATTGTTATTATTATTATTATTGGAATTTGTAAGGTAAGGGCTCACACCCTAGGCAGTTACATGTTAACTTGTAGATTTTTGCCTGGTAGAGATGCAAACAGTTTTGTCCCTAAAGGAGATAATCCCAAGATTTTATTGATCTAACGCTAACCATAACTGTCTCTAACTTAAAAGAATAAGAAACTAATTTTGATTCCTCTCCTGATAGCCTATGTAAACCCCCATTCTTCAAATGTCTTGGAACCAGCTTACCTAAATTACTGGTTCCCTCATTATTTAATGAGTTAAATAAAATTCTTGACCAGTGTCCATTCTATATTAACATGAGGCTCATTTTAAAAACTTTTTGAAAATTTTACTTTGACACCATGCTGCTACTAATAAATTCTTTCCAAATTGCTTATCTGATCATGTTATTTCTCTGTTTATTTCCCTTAATGGCTCCCTGTAACCTTAAGGACTGATGTTCACCCTCCTTAGCTTGACACTTTCATGTCCTTTATGGCTTTAGCCCTCCCTACTTTTCTAGCTAAATCTCTTGCCATCCCCTCACAAACACTCTATGTTCTAACCATATGACACTACTAAACAAGCAACACTTTCTCCTCTTTGTACATGCTGCTCTCTCATCTAGAACTCCTCCCCCATCTCACCTCCACTACCCTTTCCCCATTTCCCTCCTTTCTGCGTTATTTACCTTCAAGACCGCCCAGCTATCACCTCCCGTCAAAACCTCCCCTGGTCAGAATGCATGCTGGGTTAGGTATTCCTCTCCTGTGTTCTCCCTGTGCTTCCAGCTATTGCAACACTTGCCGTACCCTCTACAATTCTTCATTTGCTTGCCTGTTTCTGAGGCTAAAAGTAGATTGTAAGCTCTTTAGCCAGGAACTGAACTGAACATCTCTTAAGTACTTAGGTTTTGACTGTACTGTTAAGAAAATGATCTATTTGCCTCATCTGCCTCAGCAAAGAATAAATTTTTGTAGTATAATTGTGTCAAATTTAGTGACTGTCAACAGTGTTTTAAGCATAAGCAAAGTTAGAGGTAGCCTCTTTCCAAAGGCCCTTGCTCCTAAATTTATCCATTATTATGTAGAGCATTTTTCTTGATTTCTTCTTAATGTTATAGTCAGTGAAAGAAAATAAATTTTTATCATACTTTTGTCTAATAGAGGTTGTTCCACGCTTCCTGATCTTACAGTCATTAAGTTACTCAGATTTTTGTTCGTGCTTCAAGTTTTGCCTACAGTCAAAGTAAACCGTATTTATAGGCATGAAAGTGTTCCCATTTTTCCCCCCAAGAAATTTAGAGGAAATTATCTCTTGCTGGTTTTAAGGCCAAGGCTTCCATTGGTACACTAAGTGTTGATGGCCCCCTGATAATAGCTGATGGCACAGCCTCCCCCAGTGTATTGTGTGGGCCCTTGACTAGTCTTTCCTCTCAGCCACTTCCAGCTGTGGCTCATCTGCCCAAGCAACATTTCCTATTGAAATGATTCTATGTGATTTCCTATTGAAAAATGTCCTTCTTGTGCTTTTCTAAATGCTGTTCTGTCTGGAGCAAGTTGGTTCCCTTTGGCAGAAAACACTGTTTGTGAGAAAAAATTTCCTAATGAAAAGAATCCTAGATTTCAATGTTGAGTATCAGCAACATAAGGAAAAGCACACCTGCATATGAGGATTAGAACTTTACATGTGTGATTGACCTCAGCCTCCAACCAAAGCAAAAACACCATCAGGGAAATCCTCTTATGTTTGCACTCACTCTGAACCACCCCCCAGATGTCAAGGTTCATGGTAAAGTGTGGTCAATCTATGTCCTGAAGTACTTTGAGCCTCTAAATCTTTCAAAGTGTACTTTACCCTTTCATTCCGGGTTAGAAAAGCATCATCAGAAAAGCTGAGCTAGAGTTACTTGTTGGTCTCATATTAGATTCCTCATTTCTTTAGATAAACAAGCACCTTCTTCTATTAGTGGATGCTTCTCAGAAGATTTTAAAAACCAAAGTCTCAAGTGATATTAATGTCCCTGCCTAGTTGCAGTAGGATTTGGTTCGATCAGTGGTTTTTAAACTAAGTTCTGAGTGTCCTAATGGGTCCTGCAGAAATCCCTCAGGATCAAAAGGGGTGAGTAGATGATGCTTCCCCAGCCCAGTTTCAATATATGCAGCTCTATTTTTATCCACTTTATATAAATTGGGCTCTAACACACATTTCATTTGGAAAAAAAAAAAAGGGTTCTACTGCTTAAAGATAAGTTTAAAAAAAGAAAACAGAACTAGAATCCTTTTTTTTGGATTCAATAGTGAGCTTACGCTGCATGCAAATAAAGTAGGCTTAAGATACTGATATTGCTGCTAGTACAAAGCGGTGACACATTTATTTTTTATTCATTTATTCTACAAATATCTATTGAACGTCTCCTATATGCTAGGCAGTGTGCTAGGTGCTGGGATATAACTAAGAATAGGCAGCGTACCTACCCTCATGGACCATGTAGTCTAGCAGAAAGATGGGCAGTTAATGCACTGTGATAACTAGGTATGTGTGTTGGCGGGAAGGAGTCAAGAAAGGCTTCTGAGTATTAATGAAGCAAAAGTAGGGAAGTAGGAGTGTTCAGGAGATGGGACTTGTAAAAGCCTGTGGGTGAGAGACATTGTGGCTCTCTGGAAGAACTGAAAAAAAAAATGTGTTAACTCTGGAGTGTGGAGTTCAATATAGGGAAGGCTTGTAAGCTATCTTAAGGAGTATGGACTTAAACTTAAGAGCTATGGGAAGCAGTGGGGCAAAATGATCAGATTTCTTCTTTTAAAAGCTCACTCTGGCTGTAAAATGGAGAATGGAATGAAGAGGAGCAGAGTGGGGAATCAGAGGAGAAGCTATTAGAGTGTTCCAAGTGAGAGATGGGGGTCCCCTGGGTTAAGGGAGCACAAGTGCAGGAGGAGAGCTGTGGCCAGATTCCAGAGATAATGCAGAGTTAGATTCCGCTGAGTCTGATGATCGATGGGATGGGTGTTGCGTATGGAAGGAAGAAGAAGTATCAAGGATGCTATTCACTTTTCTGGCTCAGGCAACTGAGTGGATAGTGGAGTCATTTGTGGAGACAGGGAACTCAGAGGAGAGGGTCAGGTTTAGAGGGAAGGTGATGAGATTCATTCTGGACATGAGTTGGAGATCCCCATGGGCCATCCATGTGTAGATGTTGAGTAGGCAGTTGGGTGTTTAGGTGTATAGGTCAAGACACAGTCTGGGCTAGAGATATAGCTGTGGGACTTATCAGGGTAGAGGTGGTGATCAACATCTTGAGAACAGAGTGAATAACAGCTCCTAGGTAGACTAGTAGGTTGTGAAAAGAAGGGTGGCCTAGAAAGGTGGCCAAGAAAAAGAGGACAAAGAGAAGGAAAATAAGAGAATCTGGTGTCATAGAAATCAAGAGAAGAGAATGGTTCAAGGATGAGCGAGTGAGATACAGTGTTAAATGCTGCACAGGTCACAGTCTGACAAGTGTCTTCAAAATGCAGGCCTGCCTTCTGTCAGTGACAATATTCACAAGCTGTCTGGGATTATCTCAGTCTAGTCAAAAAGTTCTCTGTACTAATCCAGGAATAAATCTCATGTGTAACTGTACAAAAATAACCAGGAGACAGGGCTCCTTTAATTCTCAGTGGATTTCTATATCAATGTGTAATTTTTGTAAATATCTGAAGAAGTTTAAAATCCAAACAGCTAATGATTGAAAAATCCCTACCCACATACATGTGGGCAAATAGCTAAGGCTATCTCTGAAGTGATTTCTCTGAAAATCCAAAAACCAAAATCAAGAATTCCACATGGTCTACTCTTTAATGTAGTATAATGTTAGTATTATGTATAATATATAATAAATATAACTTGGAGATAAATAACTAGAGTAAGTGGAATCCACACACATACCTAAAAAACTGCAAAGTCATGTTAACCCACAATTACATTTTCCTCAGGCTTAGTTTCACCTTCCACTCAGCTTTCTTTACATTCTGTCCCTTATTCCCCTTTCTACCTGTACTTTTGGGGTTAACCTTAAGGGAGCTATGATTGTGGGTAAATATGTTGAGTTTGAGATTCTTCACAGAATGCGAGGTAGTGTTTCCCACAAGGGAAGTCATTCTTTGCAGAGTTCACCACTCTGTAAACCACATGGCTGGAAGGAAACCTGGGGGTTATCTAGTCTACGTTCTTCCTTTTATAGTCAACGAAATTAGGATAGAAAGAAAAGAAGTAACTTGAGCGATGACACATCAGGCATTGAGTGGGCAGCTGAAGTAGGTCTACATACAGCCTGCCCTGGATATATAAATATAATGCATCTTGCAGAAGAGAGAAAGAACTAAAATATGTTCTGTCCTATTTTATACTGCAAGACTAAATCTGTTCATGTCAAGTTGCTAAATCATTCAATATAAAATAAAGAAAAAGGTTTACTTTTGTATGTTTGAGAGACATTATGAGAAACAGTCCACAAACATGAATTCTCTTTTATTTCCTGTTTCACTTCATTTTATGCAGACATTGTTTCCAAAGAGATCAAAGATAGGAGAACACACTGATTTATTCTGTGATAGTCTGTGTAGCCTACATCTTGTTTCAGGGTCCTTCCCATTACAGCACTCAAGTTCATCCATCATCCCTTTCCCAACAATGCCAATACTTTGACCTTCTTATGAGATGTCAGGGATTCATGTGCCTGCTTGGATAGAACTGGCAATGGGACAAGGAGAGACTGGGCCAGGAGAGGCTGTTAAATCCAACTGTCCCTGGGCCAGGTCAGTGTAAGAGAGGAAATGGCTTTCTGTGGACAGATGCACCCCTGAGCTGCCAAGGATCTTGACGGGATGGTAGAGGAGGTAGCTTTCTAAATATTGGAAATCCAAAACCCATGGTAGGTGATGGAGTATAAGGAAAGACCTTGGACTTTGGAGTAAATGGACTTGGCTTAGCATCCTAGCTGTGCTTCTTAGAAGCAATGAGACTTTACAAATTTATTTTAACATCTCTAAGCCCTTAGTTTCTTCATCTGTAAAATTTAGTTGTGAAGATGCAGTGAAATAAAGACTGTTAAGAACCCAGCACAATAGTTAATAAATTTTAATTTCTCTTTCCTTCACTTTAAATTCCTTAGGCTCCTCCCATCTCAAGCCCTGTCTCTTCACATCCCAACTAGATGGCTCTGCTAAAGAGAGACTCGAGTTTTTACTGAAATACCCTTGAAGAAAACCTCCTCGGAACTTGGACCCACATTTTCAGAAGGAATTGGCACGGTAAGCCAACACTATTGCTTTTCCCCCCCAGTTTTATTGAGATATAACTGACATATATCATTGTATAAGTTTAAGGTATACAACATAATTATTCAATTTATGTACATGTTGCAAAATTATCACCACAATAAGATTAGTTAACATCCATCAACTCAAATAGTTACAACTTTTTTCCTTATGGTGAGAACTTTTAATATCTACTCTCTTAGCAACTTTCAAATATACAATACAGTATTGTTAACTATCGTCATCACGTTGTACATTATATCCTCAGAACTTATTTATCCTATAACTAGAAGTTTGTACCTTTTGACCACCTTCACCTAATTCCATCATCCCCTGCTACTACACCCACCACCTACTCCCCACCCCCTACCTTTGACAATTACAAATCTTATCTTTGTTTCTATGGGTTTGGTTTTTTGGATTCTACCTATATGTGAGATTATACAGTATTTGTCTTTCTCTGACTTGTTTCATTTAGCATAATGCCCTCAAGCTTCATCCATGTTGTTGCAAATAGCAAGACTTCCTTTTTTCTCATGGCAGAATAGTATTCTATTGGGTGTATATATACCACAATTTCTTTATCCATTCATCTGTCGATGGACACTTAGGTTGTTTCCGTGTTTTGTCTATTGTAAATAATGCTGCAATGAACATGAGGTGCAGATATATTTTCGAGATACTGATTTTGTTTCCTTTGGATATAACCCAGGAGTGAAATTGCTGGATCATATGGTAATTCTATTTTTTTTTTTTTTTTTGAGGGACCTCCATACTGTTTTCCATAATGTCTTTACCAATTTACATTTCTACTGAGAGTGCTCAATAGTTCCCTTTTCTCCATGTTTTTGCCAGCATTTGTTATTTCTTGTCTTTTTCGTGATAGTCATTCTTATAGATGTGAGGTAATAGAGTGGTTTTGAGTTGCATTTTCCTAATAATTAGTGATGGCCAACACTATTTGTGACAGAGAAAAATTGCTTGCAATTTATAATACCCAACTGATTCCAAAAGAACTTCTTTGCTGAACAGTGTGATTGGTATGAGGATGCAAGATTAAGAAAGTTCACTAACTTGTTCTGCATTGGAAACTTTTTATTTATTTATATTTTGCAGGAGGTAGAAGGGGAGGGCAGGGCCAAGGGACAAGGCAGTGAGATCCAGAACCAGGGAAAACTGAAGCCTATGTGTGGACAAGATTAAAGGGTGAAGAGGTAGCCGAGGGGAACTTTGTGGGGCACATGGAGATGTTTAATAGGAGTTTCTGTGAAAGTTTGCCATCTGGTGCTTGATATAACCCTTTCATGCATCTCTCTATAAAATCTATAAAAAAAACCTGTGTTTCTCATAATGTCTCAGGGGAGTCGAATTTGTTCTTGTTGAGAAGTATAGAAGTGCTGAGTCCTACTTCAAGGTGTCTGTGAGTCCAGGACAGGGCTGCCTATGAAGTCCAGACATATCTGGGTCATATTACTTAGATATCAGCATCCTCTCCTCTGGCCAAAGATATGCGTTGTTTTTAAAAAGCAGAATAAAGAAATAAACACATAGAAACCATCATTATTAGGCCCAGAACCACACATCGAATCTCTGAAGGATGAAGATAGTTTCATCTGGCAAAGGAACACAAAATCCAGAAGATTTTGGCTTAACCTACATCTTCCCTTTGTGCCTCACAAAATGGTTATAGAGCTTCCACTCCAAATCTTTCTGATCTGGACAATGTTACTCGTTCAGAACATTTACCTGATGCTGTAAAATTTGTGTGAAAAGTCAAGGAATAAAACAGTATTCAGTAAATCCTAAGGCAGGGACTCTCAGTTGACTGAGAACTCTTTCTATGCCCAGAAAACAAACAGCAGCAGCCTTCCCAGCTCATTTGTGACGTATTGAGGGAATGCGGTAATTTTCAGAGCTTCCAGCAGAGCTTGTGGTCACATTTAGCTCTATAGCTCTACCTGCTCATAACTCTCCTTGCTTTTTCACAGTGGAACTGTGTCTATTAGGAAGCAAGAAGTAGCTTTTAAGAAAAAGGTCTCAGAAAAACACATACCTCATAAAAACTGATATGAGTGAAAATTGCATGTAATATAGATGACAAAGTCCAGGAGAGAATCCAGGAAGCTTTTAAGATTTGAGAGTGGTGCGTAGCGTACTGCTTTGGAACAAAGGCTACTCAAATGAATAAGCTGCAGGGATTTGTTGTGGGAGCTTAATTGCTTCAAGACTTTGGTGCCACTTCCAGAACAGCTACTCGTTTAATTGGAAAATTGGTTTCTACAGAATGACTAACAGGTACAAATGAGTGAAAGATGCTCTGCTGCAAAGATAACATAAAGATAGCTCTGAATGTGCCACCCTGAGCCATCACATAAGCCAGCTCTGAGAACTGAGCATTGTGATGTCGAGGAAAGAGCATAAGATTTAGAGTCAAATGACCAAGATGAAAACCCAAGCTCTAATATTTGCTACCTGTCAAGTAGCAGGTCACTCAGTTCTTCTGAGACTCAATATGCTCTTCTATCAAATGAGCTGTTATATGTCACATGATTGTCATGAGGCTCAATGGATATACAGTATAGATGGAAGCACTTATAGCTTATTACAAGATATTGAATATAGTTCCCTGTGCTATACAGTAAATCTCTGTTGCTTATCTGTTTTATATGTAGTAGCTTCTATCTATTAATCCCATACTGCTAATTTATCCCCTCCACATTACCCCTTTGGCAACTGTAAGTTTGTTTTCTATGTCTGTGAGTCTGTTTCTGTTTTTGTATATAGATTCATTTGTATTATTTTTTAGATTCCACATATAAGTGATATAATACTATATTTGTCTTTCTCTGATTTACTTCACTTACTATGATTCCTCTAGGTCCATCCATGTTGCTGCAAATGGCAATATTTCATTCTTTTTTTATGGCTGAGTAATATACCATTGTATATGTGCATCTTCTTAAGCCAGTTGTCTGTTGATGGACACCTGGGTTGCTTCCATGTCTTGCCTATTGTAAATAGTGCGGCCATGAACATTGGGGTGCATGTATCTTTTCTTTTTTTTTTTAAATCTAACAAAGTGTTTTTATTTTTTATTTTTTTAATTTATTTTTTATTGAAGTATAGTTGAATTACAATACTGTGTTAATTACCACTGTACAGCAAAGTTATACATATTTATACATTCTTTTTCATATTCTTTTCCATTGTGATTTGTCACAGGCTATTGAATATAGTTTCCTGTGCTATACAGTAGGACCTTATTATTTATCCATTCTATATATTGTATTTCAAATTGGAGTTTTCGTCTTTTCTGGATATATGCCCAGGAGTGGGATTGCTGGATCACATGGTAGCTCTATTTTTAGTTTTTTAAGGAACTTCATACTGTTTTCCATAGTGTCTGCATCAATTTACATTCCCACCAACAGTGTAGGAGGGTTCCCTTTTCTCTACACCCCCTCCAGCTTTTATGTTTTGTAAACTTTTTGATGATAGCCATTCTGACTGGTGTGAGGTGATATCTCATTGTGGTTTTGATCTGCATTTCTCTAATATTAGTGGTGTTGAACATCTTTTCAAGTGCCTGTTGGCCTAGATGGAAGCAATTAAAATTTTATTTTATTTTATTTTAATTTTTAACTTTATTTATTTATTTATTTATTTATTCATTTTTGGCTGTGCTGGGTCTTCGTTGCTGCGTGCGGGCTTTCTCTAGTTGCAGCGAGTGGGGGCTACTCTTCGTTGCAGTGCGCAGGCTTCTCACTGCGGTGGCTTCTCTTGTTGCAGAGCACAGGCTCTAGTCGTGTGGGCTTCAATAGTTGTGGCACGCGGGCTCAGTAGTTGTGGCTCACAGGCTCTAGAGCGCAGGCTCAGTAGTTGTGGCACACGGGCTTAGTTGCTCCACAGTATGTGGGATCTTCCCGGACCAGGGCTTGAGCCCGTGTCCCCTGCATTAGCAGGCAGATTCTTAACCACTGTGCCACCAGGGAAGCCCTAAAAAAATTTTTTTTTGATTTAAAAACTAATACATGTTTAGCACAAGAAACTTGGAAAACAGAAACAGAAAAAGGAAAATACCAAAGAAGTACCCATCATTTTATCAACCAAGGAGAATAGATAGTATTTCAGTGTCTTCAATCTTTTTTATATGTATGAGTACACACACACACACACACACACACACACACACACACACTCTTCCTTTTAAACAAAAATAATATTTTAACTGCATATGTTTTTGTAGCCTGCGTTTCTACTTAGCAATATATTGCGAAATATTTCCTGTGTCAATAGTTTTCTACTACATGTTTAGGAAAGCAATTTGTGTGTGTGTGTGTGTGGTCACACCGCATGTCTTGCGGGATCTTATTTCCCCTACCAGGGATTGAACCCTGGCCCACAGCAGTGAAAGCCCCGAGTTTTTACTACTGGACCTCCAGGGAATTCCCAGTAAAGCCCTTTTAAAACTGTGAAGGGCCATTCATATATCAGTAGTTATTATTAAAATATGAATGAATGAATGAATATCCTCATCTCTTCCCCAATATACACAAAACCCTATGCATCCAAAAAGTTTTCCTGCATCATTCTATTGGCAATTCTCTAAATAAAACTTAAGGTGAGTGCAATAATTTTTGCCTAGCTTTTGTTATTTCTTTTCTAATCTTTTCTTTCTAATAACTAGGAAGACAAAAGTTACAAAATGAGGTTATGTGCCAATATATTTTATTTTAAATGCCTTTGATTTATTCTCTTCAAATTTGCTTTGGCAGTGATGCATGGCTTCTGTTGAGAAATGCTACATGTGTACCATGATGCTTCACATTAACATAATTTAACAATAATTACCTGGAAGTCTGGACCCACTGTCCCTTTGTTTTCCACGTTCAAGGTCTTTTACTCTCATGAAGAATATATATGCTTTTGCTATGCACACAACTAGGAAATAAATTGCAACTTTGATTTGGAAATGGTTAAAGATGATGAATGGGCAAGTTAATTTGGTATGAGGATGTTTTGCCCACTTTCCCTACCTTATCTAATCTGGATTGAGATTTTGGAAGCATGGACCCTCTTTCTGACTCTGTTACTATTCATGCGTTGTAAGCAAGCCACTCACCTTTCCTCAACCTTGGTTTTCTCATCTGTAAAATGTCAGGAGGAAAAGAGATCATCTCTAAACTTCTAAGATTTTAAGGCCACATTTGGAGAACCAGGTGAGCATCCTATTGGCATATCAGAAATGCCCTGGAACAGCTCTAACTAGTTGATAAAATATTGAAATCTTTTGCATCACTTATTAAAATGCCCCGGCTAGAGCTTCCAAGTGCCCCCATTCTGCAATCCCACCACTTTCAATGTCCCTGGCCCTTCCTCCTGGACCGTCAGCCTCCTCCAAATTCCACCAACTAAGGGGCCTCCAGCTGGCATCCATTCTGGTTACTCAGTTTCTGACTCCATCTAGTTTTTAAATATTTTGAATATCCCTCCTGATTATAAGAAGCTCCTTTGCATGCCCAGTGCACAATGCATGCCGGCTCATGACAGAGGCTAAATCATTATCCCTGTGACTAAATCTTCTGAAGTTCACACAATTGGAGACTATGTTTAGAATTGACCATTTTTACATGTAGTGGGTGGAAATAAAGTGAAAACCTTAACTGAACTTTGTGAGTTTTATCGATTTATGCGTAATTTAAGGTAAAATTGATACATTTCTTTTTCTAAGTGTATTCAGTTGTTTCTATTGTTTAAAAAGTAAAGTGATTTTTTTAAGTTTAGTTTAGACTTCAAAATAGCAGGATATAGGAATGTATTCTTTTTTTATTTTTTGAATGTCTTTATTGAGGTTTCAGTCACATATCATAAAATCCACCCATTTAAAGTGTACTGTTCAATGGTTTGTAGCATATTCAAGAGGTATGCAACCATCATTACAATCTAATTTTATCACCCTAAATACCCATCCTCCTTAGCTACCACGCCCCATCCCCCTTCCCTCAGCCACTGGAAACCACTAATCTACTTCTGTTTCTATGGATTTGCCTATTCTTGGACATTTCATATAAATGGAATCATATACAATATGTGGTCTTTTATTGACTGGCTTCTTTCACTTAACATTGTTTTCAAGGGTATGAGTATATTCTTAATGTAGAATCAAGTTGAAACCAGAAGCAATCCTGAGCCAAAGTTTGAAGACACAATACTATTTGGCTTGGTGATTCAGCTCCCCAACCCCCCGGCCTTCCCTCCCTAAGTCGTTTCCCAATTCTGGACTTATCTCCTCCCCCACAAACAAATGTCTTATCAAAAGCTTCAATCTGTGAAGATCTGTTTTATCACAGATCTCACAAACTCATTGAAAGTCAGGAATCAGAGGCAGTGGGGACTTAATACCCTACTATCCCCAGTGGTAATTAATTTAAAAGGATAATTCCTTAATAACAATAATAGTTTTCATTTTGGAGCCCTAACTAAGGGCTGGGTTCTGCACTAAGCACATTTCTATATCTCGCTGTAGGTAATTCTTGCTAACCACAGAGGAGTATATTAATATTTTAATTTCACAGAGGATAAGAAAGAGGTTCAAAGAAGTTAAGTAATTTCCCCAAAGCAAGCCACTATCCAATGGCAGAAACAGGATGTCCATCCAGATGTGTTTGATATTAAGGTCCATGCTCTTAATTACTTCATTTCATAGAGTTTAAGACTCACATTTTTCACATTTTAGTGTCTCCAAAATTGGGATGCCTCTTACAATTGGTGATGTCTTATTATAATTGGCATCGGTTTTTCTTTCTTAGTGGCACATAAAATAGTGGTACATCTTACAATTGATTATATCTTTGTTCTGATAAAACTTGGTATAAAACAATATTGCCTCCCTAAAGGAATTAACCTTTAATAATGAAATTTAAGGATTAGTGGCAAAGTTAGGAGGAGAGGAGGAGATGGATTTTGAGGGGAAATGCCCCCCTCAACATCACAATGTATCTCATAATACAAATGCTTACATTCTTCTTCTGTGGATAAAAGTGATCTGATAAATGCTGTCCTCAGTCACAAACAATTATGTTTTCTGAATATATACTGAAATGGAAAAACTTTGAAATCTAAATTTTTCCATTGCAGTATAGAGCAATGATGGTCTTGCAACATCAGTTAAAGAGCTGTCATTGTTATTTGAATTGATTTTAATTTCATTTAATTTAAAAAACATTATGAAACTTTTAAAGGATTATCTTCCAACTCTGAAAAAGTTGAGGAATCACTGACCTACAGCAAATTGATATTAGGATATTAGATGTATATTTGCAATGCCTCATGTATTTCTATATTTTCTTCTCATACTTTCTGCCCATGACACTTTTCAGAAGAAAGTGAATATAAATGTTTTTGCACAAAAAATTCCCTCCCAGTATTTCTCTTTCTGTTTTCTAGCAGAGGCATTCTAAGTGGAGTGCCCTCTGATCTTTCCAGAGCAGAATGAGAATGAGGTAGAAGGAAGGAGGCAAAAGAAACTCATGAGTATTCACTTGTTCAGTTAGGTTACTGTTGACCTGTTCTTTTTTCTTTCTGGTGTTTATCTAGACTGAGTCATAGAACTATAGGCTTTCCTGTCCTGTATAGAGATTCACCCAGTTGAGCTGGAGTCAGGATTTTCTTTTTCTGGACCAATCTCAAACTAGAAACTTAAAAGGAGAGAGAGAGAGAGGTGGAGAAAAGAGGGAGAGAAGAAGGGGAGGGGAAGGGGACAAAAAGGCAGGGGATAACATTATCATCAGATGATGCTTTTTTAAAAAAGAGCTCCCTCTGGTTGCCGTGTGAGAACAGACTGGAGAATTGTTCTTGAAGATAAGAATAAGACGTGGATTCTTGTCCCGACGCTATCAGATGCTGGATGACTGAGGCAATGCATTGATCTTGGTTTCCCTAATGAGGTTAATTATGTCTGTCATATCTAGCTTACAAGTTGTTATGAGATTCAAATAAAATGATGCATATGAAGTGTTTTGAAGAAGCTCAAAGGGAGACACAAATACAAAAATTAATTTAGATGGCAAGGTGCTACATAGCAAAGCTTCTGTGATAATAATTACAACAAAATAGCTACACTTATTAAGCACATATTTTGCATTTTGTCTTCACAGTAGCAATTATGAGAAAGATATTATGACTTTCAATTCAGAGCTGAGCAAACAGACTTAAAGAAGTTAAGCAACTTTCCCAAGGTCACAGTTGCTTAGTTGCAGAACCAGGATTTAAACCCAGGTGTGGCTGACTCTTAAGCCATAGCTTAAGTCACTCCACTTACATCTTCAATCTTTTTCTTTGTCACATTTATTGTGAGAACCACAGAAAATGTAAGTACTTAAAGTAATAACTCATTTTGCCCACACATATAATTTATAAGCTTGCCTTCTTTTTCTTTTGTGTGTTGTTTTCGGTTTATAAAACTTTTTTTTCTGCTATAACTGAGTTATATGGACAGCTGGAATGATAGCAAATAAGAGCTGAACGTCAACAAGTAAGCAGGTCAGCCTTTTTCACCAGACTTAGGAGCAACTGGATAATATTTTCTGGGTTTGATCATTCTTTGTTATTTATATGATACCAAATAAGTTTGCTGAATTATAGAAACTTTTTTCTTTCTTTTTTAAATTGAGATATGATTGACATATAGCATTGTGTAAGTGTAAGGTGTACAAGATGTTGATTTGATACATTTATATATAGCAATGTGATTACTATCTTAGCATTAGCTAACACCTCTATCGCATCATGTAATTATCATTTCTTTTTTGTGGTGAGAACAATTAAGATCTACTCTCTTGGCAACCTTGAAGTTTATAATACAGTCTTGTTGGCTATAATCACTATGCTGTGCATTAGATCCCCAGAACTTATTTATCTACTAGTTTCAAGTTTGTATCCTTAAACAACATCTCCCCGATTTCCCCAACCCCCCACCTCCTGATAAATACCATTCTACTCTCTTTTTTAACGAGTTCAGCTTTTTTAGATTCCACATATGAGTGATATCATACAGTATTTGTCTTTCTCTGTCTGACTTATCTCACTTAGCATAATGCCCTCAAGGTCCATCCATGTTGTCTCAAATGGCAGGGTTTCCTTCTTTCTCATGACTGAATAATATTCCATTGTGCGTGTGTGTGTGTGTGTGTGTGTGTGTGTGTGTGTGTGTATGATATGTGACAAACAGATCACATCTTCTTTATCCACTCATCTGTTGACCAACACTTAGGTTGTTTCCGTAACTTGGCTATTATGAATAATGCTGTATTGATCATGGGACTGCAGACATCTTTTCAATATCCTGTTTTCATTTCCTTTAGCTATATACCCAGAAGTGGGATTGCTGGATCATATGATAGTTCTATTTTTAATTTCTTGAGGTAGTGCCATACTGTTTTCCATAGTGGATGAACCAATTTACATTCCCACCAACAGTGCACAAGGGTTCTTTTTTCTCAACAACCTCATCAGCACTTGCTATTTTCTTCTTGGTGATAGCCATTCTAACAGGTGTGAGGTGATATTTCATTGTGGTTTTATTTGCATTTTGCTGAAGATTAGTGATACTGAGCATCCTTTTGTGTACCTTTTGGCCATTTGCATTCTTCTTTGGAAAAATGTCTACTCAGTTCCTCTGCCCATTTTAAAGTCAGATTATTTGTTTTCATTATTGAAATGTATGTGTTCTTTATATATTTTGGTTATTAACCCCTTATCCAATATATGGTTTGCAAATATTTTCTTCCATTCATTAATTTTCCTTTTGATTTGTTGTTTGTTTCTTCTGCTGTGCAGAAGCTTTTTAATTTGACATAGTGCCATTTATTGATTTTTGCTTTTATTGCTTGATGTTTTGGTGTCATATCTAAAAAAATCATTGCCAAGACCAATGTCAAGGAGCTTTCTTCCCTATGTTTTCTTCTAGGAGTTTAATAGTACCAGGTCTTATGGTTAACTCTTTAATTCATTTCAAGTTAATTTTTGTGAGTGGTGTAAAATATGGGTCCAATTTCATTGTTCTGAATATGGTTATCCAGTTTTCACAAGACCATTTGTTGAAGAGACTATCCTTTCTCCACTGAGTGTTCTTGGCTCCCTTGTCAAATATTAGTTGGCCATATATGCTGGGGTGTATTTCTGGGCTCTCTGTTCTATTCCATTGGTCTCTGTGTCTATTTTTATGCCAGTACCATACTGTATTAATTACTGTAGCTTTGTAGTATAGTTTGAACACAGGACATATGATGCCTCCAGTTTTATTCTGTCTCAGGATTGCTTTGGCTATTCAGGGTCTTATGTGGTTCTATAGAAATTTTAGGATTATTTTTTCTATTTCTGTAAAGAATGCTCTTGGAATTTTGATATGGATTGTGTTGAATCTATAGAGTGCTCTGAGTAGCATGGACATTTTAACAGTATTCTTCTGATCCATGAACAAGGGATATCTTTCCATTTGTTTGGATCTTCTTCAATTTCTTTCATTGAAGTCTTGCAGTTTTCATTGTATAGCTCTTTCACTTTTTTGGTTAAATTATTCATAAATATTTTCTTGATTTGATGCTATTGTGAATGGGATAGCTTTATTTTTTTGCAGATATTTTGTTGTTAGTGTATAGAAACACAACTGATTTCTATATGTTGATTTTATATCCTGAAAATTTAATGAATTCACTGATCAGATCCAACAGTTTTTGATTGAGTCTTTAGGATTTTCTATATATAAGATCATATCATCTGCAAATAATGGCAATTTTACTTCTTCCTTTGCGATTTAGATGCCTTTTATTTCTTTGTCTTGCCTAATTGCTCTAGCTAGAACTTCCAGTGCCATGTTGATGAAGAGTGGTCAGAGTGGGCAACCTTGTTTTGTTTCTGATCTTAGAGAAAAATATTTCAATCTTCCACTGTTGAATAGGATGATAACTATGGGTTTGTTATATGTAGCTTTACTATGTTGATATATGTTCCTTCTATGTCCAGTTTTTTGAGGGCTATTATCACAAAAGGATGTTTTATTTTGTCAAATGCTTTTTCTGCATCTATTGAGATAATCACATGACTTTTATATTTTATTCTATTAACGTGGTATATCACATTTCTTGATTTGTGTGTACTGAACCATTCTTGCATCCCAGGGATAAATCTCATTTGGTCATGGTGTATGATCCTTTTAATGTGTTGTTAAATTTAGTTTGCTAATATTTTGTTGAGAAATTTTGCATCTATATTCATCAGGGATTTCAGTCTATAGTTTTCTTTTCTTGTGGTGTCCTTATCTGGCTTTGGTATCAGGGTAATGCTGGCCTCTTAAAATGAATTTGAAATTGTTCCCTTCTCTTCAATTTTTTGGAAGAGTTTGAGAAGGATTGGTATTAATTCTTTAAATGGTTGGCAGAATTCATCAGTGAAGCCATCTGGTACTGGGCTTCACTGTGTTGGAAGGTTTTTGATTATGGATTCTATCTCCTTACTCATTATTGGTCTGCTCGGATTTTCTATTTCTTCCTGATTCAGCCTTCGTTGGTTGTATGTTTCTAGGAATTTATCCATTTCTTCTAGGTTATCTAATTTGTTGGCATATTGTTGTTCATGGTAGTCTTGTATGATCCTATGTATTTCTGTGGTATCAGTTGTAATGTCTCCTCTTTCATTTCTGATTTTAGTAATTTGAGTTCTCTTTATTAGTCAGTCTAGCTAAAGGCTTTTTGTTTATCTTTTCCAAAAACCAGCTCCTAGTTTTATTAATATTTTCTATTGTTTTTCTGGTCTCCATTTCATTTATTTCTGCTCTGATTTTTGTAATTTCCTTCCTTCTGCTAACTTTGAGCTTTGTTTGTTCTTCTTTGTCTAGTTCCTAGAAATGTAAAGTTAGGTTGTTTATTTGAGATCTTTCTATTTTCTTAATATATGTATTTATTGCTATAAATTCCGTCTCAGAACTGCTTTTGCAGCATCCAGAGGTTTTGGTGTGTGTGTTTCCATTTTCATTTGTTTTAAGATTTTTTAAATTTCTCTTTCGATTTCTTCTTTGACCCATTGGTTTTTCAGGAGTGTGTTGTTTAGTTTCCACATATTTGTAAACTTTTGAACTTTCCTTTTGTTGTTGATTTCTAGTCTCATACCACTGTGATAGGAAAAGATACTTGATATGATTTCAGTATTCTTAAATTTGCTAAGACTTGTTTTGTGGCCTATCATATAATCTATCCTAGAGAATGTTCCACATGCACTTGAGAAGAATGTGTATTCTGCTGCTGTTGAATGGAATGTTCTATAAATGTCTATAAGGTCCATTTGGTCTAATGTATGGTTGAAGTCCAACATTTCCTTGTTGCTTTTGTCTGGAGGATCTATCCATTGCTGAAAGTGAGGTTATTGAAGTCCCCTACTATTATTGTATTGTTGTCAATTTCTCCCTTCAGAGCTGTTATTATTTGCTTAATATATTGAGGTGCTCCAATGTTGGATGTGTATATATTTACAATTATTATATCTTCTTAATGAATGACCACTTATAATTATATAATGACCTTCTTTGTCTCTTGTTACCATTTTTGGCTTAAAGTCTATTTTGTCTGATATAAATATAGTTCACCTGCTTTCTTTTGACTTCTACTTAAATGGACTAACTTCTTATATCCCTTCACTTTGAGCCTATGTGTGTCCTTAAATCTGCATCTTGTAGGCAGCATATAATTGGGCAAAACTTTTTTCACTTGAATGTATTGTCAAAAATTCTGTTATACAGACAAACAGAATAGGACAGAGTCTATGCTTTCTGTATAAAATTATATATATCCACAATGGAATTGGTCCCAGTGTCTGAGCTTTGAGCTATTCACAGGCTTAAATTTATAGCAAAGGGTCAAATATAAGAAATTCTAACTTGTCATATGTTCCTGCTTCCTCACTCCAAACTAAGCCAGTTTTGATGAAAAAAATTCTGTAATGTGAGTGTTGATGAAAGAGCAAACAGACTTTTTTTTTTAATAACATGAGATTTAGGAATTAAACACAGCAGGCAGAAGATCCTGTAGGAATTTCAAGTGATATTTTACGATGGTTCACTACAGGATGTTCTAAGCCTTGGTTTACATAGCGTGCTACTTTATATAGTATTCTTTATTCTTGGGATCCCAGCAAGAGGAGATATTGTATTGATATAGATAATCATCTCTGCTTCCTTCCTATCTGGCCAGGCAGGAAGGGAATAAACAAAAATAACATCTAGCTCATAGGAGAAGTAGGAAAGAAAGTTTAGAAGAGAAAAGGCCAACATAAAAAAGAAATGTGAAGTAGTGGATATTTTGAGTAGGATAAGCTTACATTATGGATCTCCTAAAAGATAAATAAAAGTTGAAAATATGTCTAAATGTTTTAACTGAACTTTCTAAGAATTACTAATTTTATGGCCTTTGCAAGGAGATATCTGCCACATCTTTCAAAATATCCAGGGGTCTTCTTATATTCATTTATCATTTACTCTTCTTTTAATTATGTAATTAGTGGTTGTTTCATTCATCATGCACTTGTGAGGCAGATGTCAGAGACTGGGCATTTAAAAAGTACAAAAAGCAGAGTTCTTGTCTGTGGACTGCTTAACATTTGGTTGGAAGGCCCAGATATATAAAATAATAAGAGGACAAAAGCAATACAGTGACAGTGTTTCAGTTAGGAAGAAATAGCAGGGGTGTAGAGAAAAAAACAACAATATTTCTATTGCTGTTTTTAAAGAAAACTGCCATTCTACCCAATGGAATAATTTAGTGAGATGAGCACTAGGAAGAGATTGGTCATGGGAGTTTGAGGGTAAAAGCTGGAAAAAGCTGAATTGCAATGCTTCATAGAGGAAAATACTTCAGGGTTCTTGATTCAGTCTGGGGGTAGGGGAGGGAAGTAGGGGAAGATAAAGAATGGAAAGAGAGAAGAGAGGAGCCAGTAAGAAAAAGACAGGCTGTTGTCAGGCCATGAAAGGTCACAGGATGCTCAACATGTCATTTTGAAATTGTTTGTATCCTTGTGACTCAAAGCCCTCTTTCTCTGACCTTCCTTCCCAGGGTGCTATCTACAGTAAATATGACTCTTCTCAGGAATGCTGTGTGCAAAGGAGTAGTTTATTGTTGTTGTTTGTGTGTGTGTGACTGCCGAAGAAGGAGCTAAGTTTCACAGTATGGATCTCAGAGAGCACCTGGAAGGGAGGCAGAGTAGGCCCGAGAACCCAAGGCTCAGAAGCGCTCACAGAAATCATAGAGGATTGTGGGCCATGGACTTGTACCCGGGTCTCCAGGGAATGAAGCCTCAGCTGACATCCAGTTTCCACAGACAAACAGGGATATGATCACACCAGTGGTGCATGTGTGTGTTTCGAGGTGGGGTGGGTAGTTAGAGAAGGGAAATTTTAATCCAAATCTTGGAAGGAATGGTGTTTTAGGATTGGTTGTAGGATAGCAGCTGGACATTATAGGGTGACACCCAGCATGAACAAAGCCATTAGCAGACACTCACACGTGCACATAATTTATAAATGACAATATTTTGGCTACAGTTGGAGATTCACTGTGGGTTTGAAGGAACCCACTTTCAATTCTTCTTCAAGTTGCTAGTGGTTCAATAAGAAACAAGGCCCAGACCTGTGGTTTGCAAACTTGTTTTTAACAATGGAATCTTATCTTCAAATAAAGTCTTATCCCAAAGTGCAACAGGTAAACAGAAAAAACTCAGTTGCCCTGGTTGAGAGGGTAGCAGTCTTTTCCTTTTGTGCTCTCCCACGCCCATCCATTAGAATTCGTGGGGATCCACAGAGCACAGCCTGAAAACCAACACCCTAGAACAAGAGAAATGAGACTGTATCATTGGTCTCCTTTCTTGATTAAATTATACTGACCTTGCCAGAAGAAATTCCATTTAGAAGTTTGTGCCAGAAAGTGAAAAACGTCGATACTATCTATAGTATACTAGTATTGGCAAGGGAACAGGGAAATGGGCACTCTCAAACACTGTTGCTGAGAGTATAGATTGGTACAGTCTTTTTCTTAAGACAATTCATCAAAATTTTAAATGTATGAGCCAGGTGATCCCTCAGGTTCCACTAAGGAAATCTTTCCTACAGAAATACTTATACATCTGCCCAAAAGTGTATGTACAAGGATGCTCATTATTTATAAGACTATCAAATCAGAAACAAGTTAAATAGAGGAATGGTTAAATAAATTATGCTACCTTCATATAATGGAATATTATTCTCATTAAAATGAAAGAGGTAGATATATATAGATAGATATAGATATAGATATAGATATAGAAGGATGTCCCTCATACACTAAGTGAAAATGTAAGTTACAAAAGAACATAGTTAATATGATACGTGTATATTTTTAAAGCAAGCAAACAAACCCCCCCATATTCTATGAAAGCTGTGTAAGTACTTCTGATTGCAAAAACAAAAGAACTCCAGAAATAAATGGTTAGTTTCAGGGTTTAGGGTTTATTTCTTGAGAAGGGTAATGGAAGTAAGGGGGCATACACTTTTTATTGTTTGTGTTATTTGGATTGTTTACAAAAGACATGCACTAATTTTATAATTAAAAAAGCAATGAAGACAAAGATAAAAACAGCAACAAAAAATAATTGCTTGTTTCAAGACCTGGTAAGTTTTCTCTTTTATATCAACAAAATTCAAATAATGTACCCTTCTTTCCTTCTTTCCCTAGCTACCAGGAAATCCAGAGTAAACTTTGAAGCATGAACCCAGCAATGACATTGACCTTTAAACCTAGAATATTTACATTTCCTTTTTGCTTTGGTCCTGTTTTTTCTATTTCCAGTTAACTTTTTTCCAAAGCTTCCTGGGCTTATTTTTCAAAAGAGATAGGAATAGGTTATAAAGAAAGAGACAAATTCTGAATCCCTCACTCTGAGCAGCCCACATTTCCTTGTTAGAAACTCTCTAGGGCTGAGGAGTGAAGGATTTGATTTACTATTTATACTTTATACTCTGATTATTCTCACATAGGATCTGAGGACAAGAATTAGTACTCTTGCGGCTATAAAAAACACTTGGCTCTACTTTGGAGTTTTACTTTGTCTCTACTCCAAACTTAAGAGCTGCAGGGACAGTCAGGAGGCTCTTGAGACAAGACTTGTCTTCATCCTGTAGATGGTGGGAAATCACTGAGGGTTTTTAAGCAAAGGAGAAACTGGATCTTAACCGTGTTTGAAAAAAAAAATAGTTGGCAGAGGAAAAAGTCGATTGGCATGGGGAAAGGCAGAGATACTCATTAAATATCGGTAGACTGGTTGGATAATTAATGGTTAAATGACCAAGGTAGTTTAAAATCCTGTATTTATTGGAAGAGACTGTGCATCATTTGTCAGTAATGCCAGGCTGGATCATTTGGTCTGAACACGGGCTTAGTTAGGTCCATATCATAGGTCCATTTAGATTCAAAAAAGAAAAAGAAAATTGAGTATCATAGACTGCAATGTTTAATCCAGCAAGCCATCTCATAAGGGGGAGGGTGTAAGTAGCTCAAAGCAAAGACATCCTTTGGTCAGAAAATAAGGAAAGGCAATAGTTTTCCCAGGTACCTTGGCAGTGGCATCTTTATTTGGAGAGGGGCTCATTCTTTTCGCTAAGGGTGATGAAGTGTATCTGCCTCATCTCTGAGGAGGGAATGCAGCACCGACTAAGGACACTCTTTTGGGGTCAGACCTAGTTCAGATCTTGTGGGGTTTTTTGGCTGTGTTGGGTCTTCGTTGCTGTGCGTGGGCTTTCTCTGGTTGTGGTGCGTGGGCTTCTCAGTGTAGTGGCTTCTCTTGTTGAGGAGCACAGGCTCTAGGCACTCGTGCTTGAGTAGTTGCGGCACTCAGGCTCCAGGGCGCACAGGCTTCAGTAGTTGTGGCTCGCGGGCTCTAGAGCGCAGGCTCAGGAGTTGTGGCGCACGGGCTTAGTTGCTTTGCGGCATGTGGAATCTTCCCAGACCAGGGCTCGAACCCGTGTCCCTGCACTGGCAGGTGGATTCTTAACCACTGTGCCACCAGGGAAGTCCCTAGTTTAGATCTTGATTCTGTCAATTATTAACTGTGTGACCTTGAGCAACCCCACAGCGCCAGTTTCTTCCATTGTAAGTAAAAGTGGAGGTAAAAACACCCACTTCCATGGGTGGGAGGGTAAAATGAGGGAAGGCAAGTTAATGTTAAGGACCAAGTGTGGCTTTCTTTTTATCTTGTTTTTAAATATTGTACTCTGTACCCCCAACAGGACTTAGGGATGCAGTTGTTATTTATTAGTGCAAGCAGCCTGAGGTGTCTGTTTTAGGCCTTTGTACATTGAATAGTTTACAGAATTATTAGCTGTGTTCTCCCCGGTTTTTTTTTTTTTTTTTTTTTTTGGTCTGTTTGTTTTGCGTTCTCCCTTTAGATCTGGGGATGGGGGTTACCGCGCGGAGGGATGCCCCACCTGGCCCTCAACACCCACGTCGCAGGGAGTGCGGCAGGCCCCTCGCCACCCGTCCCCGCCCTGGAGCCCAGAAGCCGAGCTCAGCTCCTGACTCTGGGAGGGCGGCATCTAGACCTCCAACCTACCCTCAAAGGCTTCGGAGTTGCTGGCCCAGCCTGCCAATCGGCCCCGCCCTGCGGGTGCGCAGTTTACAGTAATTCCAGGTCGCTTGGTTAAGGAGAGTCCCATCCCCTGCAGCTGGTCCACTGGCTCTGTGGGTCCTGCCCACCATGGAGCAGATGTCAAAGAAATCAGTGACTCAAAGAATGTTACTAAATTAATATCGGTGTTTTGTGACGGTTATATTTCAAATGCACTGGGATCAGGGACTCCCTGGTTTAAAATAAAGCCCATATTAAACCTCCCTCCATCATGCCTGACAAACACGTGGAGTCTCAGCTGCTTTTCTGTCCCTGCTCACCCCTTGACGCCCCTAGGCTGGGCGTGGCAGGACGCTTCTCACTGAGGAGGGAGAAAATCACCCAGATTCTAGCGAAAATTCTTGTCGCCGCGCCTGGGACTTACAGTGACTGTTCTCTGGCAGTGCTCCTAAAGGGCAGGGTTCATCCTGCTCCCTCTCCGCTCCTCTCCCACGTGGGCGCCGCCTGCCGGGAGGCACCGCCCACGCCTTGTGAGGGAGTCGCTGAGCGCTGACTGTCGTGGGCTTCTGCTGCTGCCGCTCTGCTTCTGCTCTCCTCTCCGCTTCTGCTGCCGCTGCTCTCCTGACACATCGGAACAGGAACAGCCGGATGGCGCGCTGCCCTGACACCTCCGCCCATCCCCGCCGCCGACTCCATCCCCAGGTGTCCTGCTGACATCCAGCCTTCCCGGAGCCCAGTGCCACTTGCCAGTCTCCTCTTGGCAGCAGGTGGTGTGGCGTGTAGAGGAGGGGAAGGACCACAATGAAGTCAAAGTACTTTTGTAGGTCAGAGTTTATTGTTTCAGAGAATGGAGTGACTACCCCCAAGTGTAGTTGTGTGAGTACAAATACACACATGCATTTTTGGGGGGAAAAGTATCAAAGGAATCAATGACTCAGAAGGTGTTACCAAACTAATATTGGTATTATGTGCGTGTTGTTTTTCAAATGCATTGGGATCAGGAGCTTAATGGTTAAAATAAATGTGTTGGGGAAAAAAAGTCCAAGTTAAACTTCACTCCACCATGCCTGACAAATATGGGGCTTATTAGTTACTTTTCCCTTTTCAAATACAAATCTGTAAGGAGTCCCCTTCTCAAAGATTCCCCCAGGCCTCTTTCTGTTAGAGCATTTTTGCCTTTGCTGATGTTTCCTCCTTAAACACTCTTGGGAATATTTACTGTACAGGACAAGCTCTGCTATCTTAGTGCTCTTGGTAGCAAATGAGGAAAATGGGGAAGAATGTACATTTAGAGAGTGTAACCACATGCCAGGCACCTTTTCAACTGTGTCTTTTTAAATCCCCACACCTTCAATCCCTGTTTCTCATATGAAGCAACTGAGGCAAGAGAGATCAAATAACTTGCCCAAGTTACAGCATTTGAATATAGATCTCAAAAGTCTTTGGATCCAAAGTCAATACCTTTTCTAGTCCACTAAGAGTTTCCCGAGGGAAAAGCTTTATCACTGGTGAAATTTGCATTTTAATATTAAAATACTTTTAAACCCTACTTCCTTCGGGGGGAAAATGTACGTTATCTCCTAAATCATCAGCATTATAGAATATGAGAGCTCTGAACTCCCACTTGCCCCCTGACTAATCTCTCTCCGGAGTTCCCTTTCTTCAGTGGGATCCTGCTGCGTGCTGGAGCTATGGGAGGATATGCAGGAGGAAGGGGCTTTGGATTGCAATGGTGGAAAGCAAAGCAATTTGACTTCTCACAGTGCTCAGATTAACCTCCTTTTAGTATATCCCCTTGTGTATATGCTTGAATTGTGTTATCAAAGGCCCCCTTCTGTCACCTTAGCCTTGATGTATGTCAGTTCTCTGGAAGGGGCTGAGGGAAAAACCAAATTATTTTTGTTAAGTATTTTTGAAGAAGTATTTATATGGTTATGAGAAAATGGATGTAGTGGGAGGAGATTTCCGTTTTAATCTAAACTCAAAAGCTAGAATTTAGATCTGTCTGATGAACAGGTTGGGTTGCATATCTATTGTCAGGTGGGGAGAGGGGGTCTTGAGGAACACTCAAAGAGATACACCTTGAAGAAAGAATGATGCAGGTAACCTTGACCCATAACAAAACTTGGGAGGCAGGAGAGAAGGAATTTACATCTTAGAGTTTGTCACCAACAATGTTTTCTCTGGCTGATATCCAAGAATCCCAGAGAAAAGAGTCATTGGTCCAACTTGGATAATGGCTTTCCCTAAGCCAATCAACTCTAGCCTGCGTGTGAGATCATGTTAGCACATGTCAACTCCTGAGGTGGCCAAGCTGAGGGGCTGCTAGAGAAGAGGAAGGAGTACTGAGCAGATAATTCCATAGATGTTTCCCACATCAAGCCATTAGCAGAAGCCATGGCTAGGATTTGAAGGTTAGATCTCACTGCCATGCCAATGCACTGGCTCCATCATCAGTACATTTGAGTAAGTAAAAAAAGGTACACAAGTTCTAAAAAAGCTGTTTAAAGAAAGTCAGTGGGGTTCTGAGTTTAGATGGTGGACTGAATGTATGTATAGGCATCCCTCACTATCAGTGGAGGATTGGTCCTGGACCCCTGCAGATACCAAAACCCTTGGATGTTTAAATCTCTTATATAAAATGGCGTAGTATTTGCATATAACCTACACAATCCTTCTGTATACTTTAAATTCATCTCTAGATTACTTATAATACCTCATACAATGTAAATGCTACATAAATAGTTGTAAATACAAAGTAAATGCTATATAAATAATTGCCACTGTGCAGCAAATTCGTTTTGCTTTTTGGGACTTTCTGGAATTTTTTTTCAAATATTTTTGATCCACAGTTGGTTGAATCCATGGATGTGGAGCTTGCAGTTAGGGAGGACTGAATGTATCTAACCTCACCTCCTCATGAAGTACCTACCCTAAAACCACATTAAAGAGAGTTTTTACAAAAGACATAGACACAAATACAGGGAAAATAGGAAAGTTGGTAACAGCAATGAAATTTTGGAAGCTGGAAAGCATGTGGACAAGTGGTAACACGTCCGAGAAAGCTGGCTTCAAACCACAGGATCCTCAAAATGTTCAAGAATTGGCAGCATCAGGTACACCTAGGACTGGGATAAAGGAGAGATCTTAAATAAGGAAGAAAAACTACTTGAGAAGCAATTAGATTTCTAGCTGCCTTTCCCCCTCTTCATGGCATCAAGTAATTGTCCCTTCCATATCCTGAGAGAAAGCTGGAGGTTTTGTTTCTGTAGAAAGTTAAGTAAATGGTCCTGGATTGAGGGATGCCAGGCACAGTTGAGAGCAGTGCTTCTTACTCGGGGGGAAAATGAACTCATATGTTCTGATTCTCCAGACCTCTTCCCTCACCTGTTTCTCAGCCAGACTTTCATCCATCAGGCAGGAGATTGAAAAATTCTTCTCTGCGAATCTGACCAAAACACAAAGAAAATGTAAGAATGCTGACTTCAAAGGTCCCCCAAGAAACAGCTCACCCAGGTCACCTTAAAATTCAAAGCCAGCAAGCCCTGCTGACTTGTTCAGTGCTTTTAATCAGTTTTTTAGTTCTCCAGTATTAATCAAGAGCAGAAAAATAAGGATTACCAAATAACTGAGGACAGTCCCCAAAGAAAATGATAGAGACCCAATAAATACAAGAAAAAGGCAACATGCAGCATCAGCAGCTAAGCAGGGAGAAAAACAAACAAACAAACAAGACTTCCTTTATCCTCAGAGAATAGACAACACTGCATACATGAAACAAGAATAGGTTGCTATAAGAAAGGATCACTTACAGAACAAAAAAGATATATTAGAAATTAAAAACATAATCATGAAATTAAATATATATATATATATATATATATATATATATATATATATATATATATATATATATATATATATATATATATATATAAGGTCCAGAAAGAAAGAACAATGTAAATAAATGGAGCAGAGAAAATCACCAATGAAATAATTCAAGAAAATTTCTCAGAACTGAAGAACATGAGTTGTCAGATCAAAAGGGCCTATGGAGTCCTAAACACAGTGGATGAAGGTAGAACCTCACAAGGGTACACTAAAATTTCAGAACTCTGGAGCTAAGAGAATTTACATCAGTTTCTAGAGAGGAATAAACAGGTCACATACATTAAGAATCTAAATACCTTCGGACCTCCTCACAGTACCACTATAAATAAGGCAATGGAGCAATACCTTTAAAGTTCTGGAAGGAAAATTGTTTCCAACCTAGAATTTTATACACAGCCAAACCATCAATCATGCAGGGCTACTGCGTTGCTCAACTCCAAGGAGCAACGTTCAGAGTACAGTGTTGCACGATAAAGTGGCTTACATTCAAGTATGAGGATAGAACAAAGACATTTTCAGACATTGAAATCTCGAAAACTTATTTCCCATACACACTCTCTCAAAAGATTCCTGGGGAATGTGCTCTACTAAAACAAGAGAGTAAACCAGGAAAGAGGAAGACATGGGATATAGGCAGGGCTGGCCTTCTGGGCATCAACCCATACAGTTGCACAAGGTCCCACAAAGAGAAGGGCCCCATGGAAGTTCCCTGGTGGCCTAGTGGTTAGGATTTCAGGCTTTCACTGCTGCGGCCCAGGTTCAATTCCTGGTCAGGGAACTATGATTCCACAAGCTGCGTGGCACAGCAAAAAAAAAAAAAAAAAAAAAAGAGAAGGACCCCATACTTTTGTGTTTTTTAAGATTTTTTTGATGTGGACCATTTTTAAAGTCTTTATTGAATTTGTTACAATATTGCTTCTGTTTTATGTTTTGGTTTTTTGGCCACAAGGCATGTGGGATCTTAGCCTCCTCACCAGGGATCAAACCCACACCCCCTGCATTGGAAGGAGAGGTCTTAACCACTGGACCACCAGAGAAGTCCCAAGAGCCCCATACTTGGTTTAATGCTCTGCTGTTGCCATCTTGAAATTCTTAATAATTTTTCAAACAAGAGACTCTGCATTTTCATTTTTCACCAGGCCCCACAAATTAAGCATTCCAGTCCTGGATACAGGAAACAGTTGATCCAACTCAGGAGAAAGGCAAAGGGAATTCCCATGAGGACAGAGAAGGGAGATTCCAGGATAGCTGTCAACAGACATAGAGGACAATTCTCCCAGACAGGAGCATGCAATTCAAGAGACAGACATGCTGGTGGCTGTCATAAAATTTTCCACTGCTGTTTAACCCTCTTTTTCAACCTGAGGACAGAAGGCTTGAATGAACCTTGCCCAGATTCTTATCTGTGTCATGACCATTTGTTGATGAAGTTCCTGCTCTGTTTTCCATGCCCTGCTGCCTGAATCAGCTGAAGACATTCATTTCATCTCATCAAACCTTCTGCTTAAACCTATATCTGAGAGCTGGGGATAAGGTAGAAAATAGTCCATCTCATACCCTCTGGCCATATTTCTGCCTGACTCCAACACCATGCTCACCTGGTGGCCTTGCCAGATGCCCTGACTCTGCAGAGTTTACTAAGACTAGCTTACTACCTTGCCCACTGACTTGCTCAGAAAGGGCTCTTATGAACTCTCAAGGAAGTTCACATCAAGGGATTCTGTTGCATGCATCCTTGAGTTTTCGATTAATAGTGTAACTTTGGTCTGTCTTTATGTAGCTGCAGAATTTTCAAAACTAAACAGTGTGTTGTTTGGGTATATAAATATTGGTGGTAAGACCATAAAGAAAGCAGGAATGACTAACACAAAGTACAAAGTAGTAGTAAACTCTGGGTGGCTACTGAGGGGGAGTAGGCAGAGAAGGATGCAACTGGGGTAGGTGCAGGGATCTGATAAGGTACTGTTAATATTTTATTCTTAAACTAGGCAAGGTGGTGAGTAGATGGGTATTGGGTTTTTATTCTTCTTTAAACTGGGTCTATATTTTAATAAACTCTTCTGAATACGTGATACAGTAAGAAATAAAATAAAACAATGAATGTCAATGCCATTATCATAGGATAAATTTAATCAATGGCCACATTTGGCCCTTGAGCTACACCAGTCCACATAGTCCTTTCATCATGGAATTTTAAATAAAAGATCTTACACCATTCAGTCCAACCTCCGTTTTTTTGACACCATTATTGTATAAGTTACAATACAAACTTATAAGTTCATGTTGTTTCAGATACTTGGTGAGTTATTAGACTTCCTACTGGTGTTCCTGCCTTTCTCTATCATCTGGGTCCTTTATCCTTCTGAAGGGTGTGCTTAAGATTTTCTTCATTGGCCTTGATAATTTCATTTTGCTCAGATATATGGCACGAGGTGGTGGATGGGGAGACTGAAGGAGCAAATTCTGTTTTTTATTATCAAGCTCTCCTGCCTTTACTTCTCCCCCAGTATGTATCCATTTGGGGTTTACTCAGTTCAGTGCAAAGAACCTGGGGACCTGGGATCTTTTTGCCAAATTAAATATGAGCTTAACTCACTGCCATATTTCTCAAGTGATCCATTGGTCCAATGAGTAACATCCTGGAAGAAGCATGAGTTATTGTTAATCATAATTATTCCTTCACCTTTCCTGGAATGCCTTTGAAGGCATCAGGCATCAGCAGTATCTGTCATCAAAAGCTCTTTTGTCTGCAGTTTCTGTGATTGCATTCAGCTTGTTCATGGCAGAGAAAGAGTTTTTCTTCCTAAGATGATGGCTTTCCTTTTATAAAAAGTATCCACTATCCAGCCCACCTGCAGAAAGGAAGTTGGCACAGGTTCTGAAGAGCCAATCAATTCCTTAGCTGTTCTTCTTGAACAAGCAACCCTTTCTTGATAGCCCTAGAATTTTACTCTAATTGCAGAAGTTGAGTAACTTGTCAGCTGGCCATTTGTAACCAATAAAACTGAAGAGATTGCTCACCACTGTTTAAATTTTGGATCAATAAACAAGATCTGTAGTTTTGGAATTGTGTCTTAAGGGTTGACTATACTGTGGATTACATCTGGACAAGATTAATGCTGTAGTTCTTGGCATTTCTGGAATGAAAGAATTAGAAATCTAAGTCAGAACAATACCTATTAACTTGTTAACTTGAATAAAATCTTTTATTCATAACAGTGTAGTGCTTCAAACACAAGACCTCTCTGTTATCTATACTACATTAGTTTTCATTGTAGAATGAGTAAAGCATAACCTGAAGCAATGAGATATGAGAGGTATTAGTTATAACTGTTTTTGGTTGCAAAGGACAGAAACTCTTTGGTAGAAGCTTAATAAAAGCAGAAGATTTACTGTAATAAGGAGACAAGGGGATCACAGAAGCCAAGGATAAAATTGTGATTTACCCTCAAGAAGGGATTGGAACCAGGAATTAGAATGACCCAGTGAGTCTTTTTCTCAACTCTGCTCCCCTCTACTTGTGTACATCATTTTTCTCCCCCTTTGCAGGTCAGCTTTTCTTTACTTCCTGGCCGAATGAGACCACTCCTGTGTCGGTTCTATGTTAGTCAGGATAGTCTAGGCTTTGCTGAAGAAAGAAAGAAATCCTAAGCTATAAAGATTTTTTTTCCTCACTCATGGCATAATTTTCTATGGGGTGGGTAGCCTTTCTCCATCTTACAGCTGCCTCATCTTTAACATGTGGCCTCCAAGGTCACTGTGGTGGGGAAACAAAGTGGAGTGATACGAGGGTTGTTTTCAACAGTGAAGCCCCCAAAATGGCTTATATCACTTCTGTCCATTTCCCATTGGCCAGAACTTAGTCCCATGGCCTCAATCTAACTGCAGGGGAAACTGGGAAATGGAGAGGATCACATGGATAGTTAGTGAGCGCTAAGTGTCTCAGTTATCTCTCCAATCAACAGATAACCCAGAACAATTAGCCAAAGTTCTTGTTTCCTGTTAGTGTTATATTAGTCCAAACACCAAATTTCTAGGAAAGAGACTGTGGCCCAGCTTTGGTCAGATGTCCGCTCTGACTCGGTATGCTCTGTCTTGGAGAGAGGGTCATGTTGAACAGAATGGCTGCCAGATTCTCACTACCTTCAATATGTGACTCGAATGTGGGAAGGAAGGGCAGTACTCAGAAAGAGGAGGCCCTTCAGACAATTAGTTAGTGTCCACTACCTGGAGGCATGTTTTATTTCTGAAACCTCTGAGAATCAGTCTCTCCCTTATGCTATTTCTCAATGATGGTGTCTGTGTTTTATGGAATTCTTTAGTTTAAACATGAAAATATAGTGAACCTGCTGGAAGAGTTAGAACTTACTGCTTTTCTTTCTAGATAATTGTCCATAAAACCTATGTCTGGAAATAAGGTGCTTGAGTTAAGAGGTGGTTACCAGACATATAAATGTGAAAATCATTTTTCCTGATCTCAGTTGAGAGCTGCTAGAACACAAAGGTGGCACTGAGCCCTTCCAAATGGGACCGTGGTGGTAGCCATGAGGATTGTTCCAAGTATTCCCATTCTCTTCTCCTTCTGGATATGTGGTAAGATCGCACTTCTTTGCCTCCTTTGTAATTAGGTGTGAACATGTGACTTGCTTTGGCCAAGGAAATAGAAACATAAATGACATGTCACTTGCAATCAGAGGCTTTAAGGGCCAGTGCATGATTCCCTATATTTTCTTCTCCCTGCTGAGGAAATTGTAAAAGCACATGATGAGATGGATTAGTTCCCCCTGGATCCCCCTGCTGACCCACGCTGGACATTTGGCACAAGCAAACAACTTTTGTTGTGTTGAGCCACTTACTTAGACTTTGGGACTATTTGTTACTGTAGAAAACTTAGTCCCTTCTGTCTACTGCACCTCCATTCATAGCCATCCGCGCCACAGGGGACCCCCGCCACTATGCACAATCATATGTGACAATCCTGCTCACAGCAGTCTTCCGTCTCTGTGTTATCCCAAGGAGGGCCAGCTGTGTGGTTTGCACCAGATTGGCAGTGATCGTGACACTTGAGCCCAATAACTTGGTCTCTTATAACAAAAGCCATATGATTTATAGGGTCACAGATATTTTAAACTGGAAAATTTTTGGATGTGGAGGACTATAGGATAGATTATATTTGAAATAAATATTTAGACATTCTTCACCGCTGCCACTCTCCAGAAGGATAGGCTGATTCACTATGCTTACCACAGACTGCCTGCACAGACTCTGCTTTGTTAAAGATTAGATAAAGATGAAGTGCTAAATAGAGAGCAAGGAAGAGCATGAGACTCTGCTGCGATTCAATGCAGACAAAGCCTGCTTGTCTCGCTACAGCAGCTGTAACATCCCTCACAGTCTCCAGACTAATGAGCCACACTCTAACTCACCTTCTAACCAGTTTTGCTTAAAGAGGTCTCAGGTCAAATCAAGAATCAAGCAAATCTGATTACTTGTTAAAGGACCAAATTTTACTTTAGTTATTAAAGATAAGAAAATTAAAGAGGTATATGGAGATAAAGAGGAAATTCTAAGAGCTTATTCAATACAGATAGGACACAGCAGACGACCAAACTGAATTTCTAAAAATCTTACGAAAAGTATTAATGGCGCAAGCCAAGGAGTACTTTGAAGACACCAGAGATGAAGGTAAGGTAGTGAAAATTGCCTGAGAGCAGCAAGAAAGGAAGTCACAGTCTTTAACCTAAACACTTGATTGTGCATCTCCTCATTACCATTCCCCAAATGCTTGGCCTTAACAGCCCCAAATTATGGTTTTGGAACTCCTTTAAAGAGGCTTAGCATTTCCTGTGCATGCTCTTCTTGACTCTGGTGATCAACGCTAGGCTTGTCTTAGGCTCAGGGCCATGCCCAGCCAATAGGCTGTGTGCAGATGAGAAAAGAGGTCCCATCTTCCTTGCAGATGCTGCTATGAGCCAAGATGTTCAGCCTGGAGAGCAGAGCACAGACCAGATTTCAGCATCCACTCACCTTCTTGGCCTGACCCTGAGGTACAGGGCCCAGCCTAACACCTATATCCAACACCCTGCCTGTTTGCCCACTATCCTCGAATTCTTTCGTTGTCCAGCCTGGGAGCTGTAGTGTACAAAATTTGGAACTTAGCACGAAATTCCCCAAAGAAGCTTTTATGATGGGGGGGAAGAAGAGAATGACAATAATAGTTATTATAATTATTAATTGTTAGTCATTAATAATATTATTATTATAATGAGCTATTATGGCAATCAGGTTTCATAGCATACTCCCAGAAAAGCCAGACTTAACGAATAATGCTGCTAAATTCTCCTACTAATAATATTGGTTTAAATTCTTGTTCCTAGAGCAAGGGCTACTGGCTCAAATCTCAGATGGGAGGAGAAAGGAGAACAGGAGGAGAAGGAGATAAAGGAGCAGGAAGAGAAGGAAAGAATTGACTTTTCTTAGGCCACATGTTGAAATTAGTGATGTTCGCTTTGGGCAATTTTTCTGCCTCCTTTCTACCTCTCCTAGAGTGTCCTGTGCCCTCACTGTATCCACACACACCCCTGACCCACTCCCAGAAGGGTACCATGTTTCAGAATTATCTACTTTTCTTTCCCCAGCAAACAAAATCCATCTTCTTGGTGCTGCTCGTTTATAAGAAGGAAAGCGCTCTGACTGAACCAAACCACACTAAGATAAGAATAACAGATGATCACTGTACTTTCCTAGAAGTTCCCCCCCCACCTTTTTTATATTTGCTATTTGTTTTCAAGGGGTTGGTTACCAAAATGAAGGCCCATCTCTGGCTGGATGTTTGCTCCTGGAAACAGCTCCCCCAAGCTGTTCCTGCTTCATATATTTCCTTCCCTCTTTTCCTTTAGGTACCCCTGGTTTTCTAGAGGCTCTAATATTTTTCTACAGTGATTCTCTTGCTGGAGAAGTAGCAGGGACCCTGGTGGTGGGGAAATCTTAGGGGGGGGGGGAATGGAATAGAGATTACATTCATTTTTTAGTTGGGGACACATATACTAGGTACAAAGCGGATTCGGAGGCAGGCTGGGGGCCTTATGTAGATATCATACATCCACACCCTGCAGCAGTACACACTCCAGGTCCTAAAAATCTTTGCAGAAAAAGAGTGTTTTCTGTAGTGAGACATGCCCAATTAGATCTGAGTCAAACATGAATCAGTGCAGTGCAGTGTGCGTAATATTACTGTCAGGGTATCTCTCAGCTGACGTTGAGTTGCCTGAAATTTCACATTATGGGAAATTATCTTTTTAATTAAATGACTTTATGGTGAATAACATGTTCTATAGTGAACAGTAAGTGAGCTAATGATGGCCCCTTTAAAACAAAGCATAATAGGAAGAGAAAGTTGTATTTTTAATGGATCCCCAAATTATGTCTGCGTCACTATTAACAGAGGTTGATAAAGACAGACTGGTTCTTAGAATATTGATTCCACAGCCTGTAGAAAATACTAAAAATACAATCTTGAAATGTGAAACAAAGTAAATATATTACTTTAATTCATCTTTTAGGACTTCAGTAGGAAATTACTCAAGTTACACAACTAAAGGCTTTTGCTAGAGTTTCCCCATCTTCTTGCCTCTGCTTCATCTGCACAAACATAAAAGGAATGTGCTGGTCTTTTTATTTTTATTCTAAAAACAGAAATTGGAAGAACTTGTTGAGAATATTTGATACGACTAAGCTCAAGGATAAACAGTCAGAGGAATTGTCTCCTTGCAATCAAGTTTGGGTTGAGGAAGGGCTTACTCAGCACCCCGGGTACTCAGGGCTCTCCAGAGAGACCAATGCCTGAAGGCTGCTCAGTGGGAGGGGTGAACAGTGTCATTAGTCCCTGGGTTTAAACAAAGGGGGCCTACAATGGGTATTTTGTTTTCTGCTTCCCCAAAGAACGAGGCTAAAGAATACGCTACTCATGATTAATTCTGGAGAAAAAATTCCATGCAACTAGAATTTTTTCCAAGATTTAAAACAAACAAAATGTTCAATCCATATCAAAACCCTCTTAGGACAACTGTGCAGTGTGGAGAGTGCTTAGGAGAATATGCTATTTGTTCTCATCCTTTTCCAGGACTTGTTCATCCTCGTGGCAAATTTCAAGACCAACAAAAGACAAAGGCAGAGGCTGCCCCTGGACAAATGATAAGTGGGGCAGCATGGGGTGGAGCACAGAGGGGATTGAAGCGTTGAAAATGGCGGGCAGCTCACCACTCGTAAACTGTAATAAAACCCCTGAGTCAGTCACTTAATCTCTTGGATCTTAGTCTCTTCATCTGTGAAATGGGTGACAGGACTAGATCAGCAGTCCCAACCTTCTCTGCGAAGCCTTCCCTGATTACTCAGGTTGTATTTCTAGTTCCTTTAAAATTTATTCTATTCAAGTATAGTTGATTTACAATGTTGTGTTAATTTCTGCAATGCAGCAGAGTGATTCAGTTATACATATATATACATTCTTTTTCAGATTCTTTTCCACTGTAGGTTATTTTAAGATATTGACTATAGTTCCCTGTGCTATACAGTAGGACCCTGTGGTTTATCCATTCTATATATAATAGTTTGCATCTGCTAACCCCAAACTCCCAATCCATCTCTCCCCCACCCTCCTCCCCCTTGGCAACCACAAGTCTGTTCTCTATGTCTGTGAGTCTGTTTCATAGATAAGTTCATTTGCGTCATATTTTAGATTCCACATATAAGTGATATCATTTGGTATTTGTCTTTTTCTTTCTGACTTACTTCACTTAGTATGATAATCTCTAGGTCCATCCATGTTGCTGTAAATGGCATTATTTCATTCTTTTTTATGGCTGAGTATACGTACCATATCATCTTTACCCATTCCTCTGTTGATGGACATTTAGGTTATTTCCATGTCTTGACTATTGTGAATAGTGCTGCTATGAACATTCGGGTGCATGTATCTTTTCAAAGTATGGTTTTCTCTGGATATATGCCCAGGACGGGGATTGCTGGATCATATGGCACCTCTAGTTTTAGTTTTTTGAGGAACCTCCATACTGTTTTCCATAGCAGTTGTACCAATTTACATTCGCACCAACAGTGTAGGAGTGTGCCCTTTTCTCCACACCCTTTCCAGCATTTGTTATTTGTAGACTTTTTAATGATGGCCATTCTGACTGGTGAGGATGATATACCATTTTAAATTCCCTAACCATGACATTCTCTTAGGCATAATTCTTTTGTTTTTTATATTAACTTTTTAAAAAAGTTATTGATATATTAAAAAGTTATTGATAAAGTTATTGATATATTGATATATATTGATGTTCAGTTGGCATAATTCTTATTCAGTACATACAGATTTATATTTTATCAGTGACTATAGAATTTTAGTCCTGGTATATGTAAATTGCAGATCACTCCTTCCATGGGTAGCTGGGAAAGAGAGAAATGAAGGTTGAAACTTGCAAAGAAACTTAAGCAGAGAAACTAAAGGAGAGATTTTTGAAATGAAGACTGAGGCAGACCAAGGGAGACAAGAGGTAATAATCCTGGGCTTTGGAAGTACCTCCTGTGGTTTTCTTCAGGAGGACAAGGGGAGAAATGCATGTGCTGGCATGAAGTTACCATAGGCAGATGCAGGGCTGCAAAACTCTGGGTATTATGCGTGATCAATTCTCAAAGGTTTTTCCATCTAAAGCCTCCAACATTGCTCTGGGATCCAGGTATTTAGGAGGCAGAATCCAGGAGATAGAAGTCAAATTTCATGTTAGGCTTGGTTCTCCCTAAAACGAGGATTTTAATGCAAGTTGTTTGCTTAGATGTTATCCTAGGAAGTCAATACAAAGTGTTAATGAACATATTACTGCTGTGGTCAGTGGGGGCCCCCTGCCTCTAGAGACCTCTGGGACACTTGCAGCCCCTGCCTCTGAGTTGTCCCACCTGAGGGGTGAGAACTGGTGCTTTTCCCACCAACTCTCTTTTGCTCCAGGAGACATTAAGTCCCCAGCACTTCCAGCGTGCTCCCGACCAAGTCTGCCCCTGCAGCTGGAAAAAGCCTCAGGCAGAGTCGCAGATACTTATAGTAGAAAGCCCTTGGCATGTAAGCGATATGGACAGGGCAATAGTGTGTCTGATAGAAACCACCAAGTCACAAAATAAGAAAGGACGTGAACATTCAGAGGAGGACCAACTCCAGAAAGAATTCTTCTCACTATGGATACTTTTATCAATTCTGTAAAATGGTTTATAAATATCTTATTGAAAATGCAGAAAAGAAGGTCCTGAAAGGTATCTTGCTAGTGAGTATGAAATGGTAAATGGTTGACTATCCATAGAGTAGTCATGATTACTAAGGTAAGATGTATAAAAGTTATATTTATTTTAGTACAAGAAAACATAGTTCTAACAGCTTGCAGAGGTTTACTCCAAACATTTCCCCTAACATGGTTTCCACCATAAGGATTTAAGTTCTTGAACCACAAGTCCTCCTGCGTCAGCGTTCTTAAGAATGTGGTCTGCATAGTTGAGGAGCTGCTATTGTCCAGCCTTTTATTATTTCATTTCTTATTTATGTTGTTCAACCCCATTAGAAACTGAATTCTCTATAGTGATGCAGCTCTCTGAACTTTTCATAGCACCCAGAACAACTCCTTGAACATAGTAGTTCTCCAATACTCTTGTTGATGCCATCCTAAAATTTTAAAATAGTTACAAGGTTGTATTTCTAAAACCATTAGGAAAATGTATAAGTTTATAATGAAAAATACGTCTTGACAAATGATCAAAGATATGAATAGTTCGCACAAGTAGAGGAGATTCACACGAGAACAGTCAACAGATGTGAACCATATCAAGCTCCTCTAGTAACTCCATTTGGTGGAATCTATCATTTGATCTGGCCAGAGCCCTTCTATTTGGCACCCTGTCTTTATTTTTTATTTATTTATTTATTTTTAAAACATCTTTATTGGAGTATAATTGCTTTACAATGGTGTGTTAGTTTCTGCTTTATAACAAAGTGAATCAGCTATACATATACATATATCCCCGTATCTCCTCCCTCTTGTGTGTCCCTCCCACCCTGCCTATCCCACCCCTCTTGGTGGTCACAAAGCACCTAGCTGATCTCCCTGTGCTAGGTGGCTGCTTCCCACTAGCTATCTATTTTACATTTGGTAGTGTATATATGTCCATGCCACTCTCTCACTTCGTCCCAGCTTACCCTTCCCCCCTCCCCATGTCCTCAAGTCCATTCTCTACGTCTGCGTCTTTATTCCTGTCCTGCCCCTAGGTTCTTCAGAACCATTTTTTAATTTTTTTAGGTTCCATATATATGTGTTAGCATACGGTATTTGTTTTTCTCTTTCTGACTTACTTCACTGTGTATGACAGACTCTAGGTCCATCCACCTCACTACAAATAACTCAGTTTTGGGTTTTTTTATGGCTGAGTAATATTCCACTGTATATATGTGCCACATCTTCTTTATCCATTCATCTGTCGATGGACACTTACGTTGCTTCCATGCCCTGGCTATTGTAAATAGAGCTGCAATGAATATTGTGGTACATGACTCTTTTTGAATTATGGTTTTCTCAGGGTATATGCCCAGTAGTGGGGTTGCTGGGTCATATGGTAGTTCTATTTTTAGTTTTCAAAGGAATCTCCATACTGTTCTCCATAGTGGCTGTATCAATTTACATTCCCACCAGCAGTGCAAGAGGGTTCCCTTTTCTCCACACCCTCTCCAGCATTTATTGTTTGTAGATTTTTTGATGATGGCCATTCTGACTGGTGTGAGGTGATACCTCCTTGTAGTTTTGATATGCATTTCTCTAGTGATTAGTGATGTTGAGCATTCTTTCATGTGTTTGTTGGCAATCTGTATATCTTCTTTAGAGAAATGTCTGTTTAGGTCTTCTGCCCAGTTTTGGATTGGGTTGTTTGTTTTTTTGATATTGAGCTGCATGAGCTACCTGTAAATTTTGGAGATTAATCCTTTGTCAGTTGCTTCATTTGCAAATATTTTCTCCCATTCTGAGGGTTGTCTTTTCGTCTTGTTTATGGTTTCCTTTGCTGTGCAAAAGCTTTTAAGTTTCATTAGGTCCCATTTGTTTGTTTTTATTTCCATTTCTCTAGGAGGTGGGTCAAAAAGGATCTTGCTGTGATTTATGTCATAGAGTGTTCTGCCTATGTTTTCCTCTAAGAGTTTGATAGTGTCTGGCCTTATATTTAGGTCTCTCCATTGTATATTCTTGCCTCCTTTATCAAAAATAAGGTGACCATATGTGCTTTGGTTTATCTCTGGGCTTTCTATCCTGTTCCATTGATCTATATTTCTGTTTTCGTGCCAGTACCATACTGTCCTGATTACTGTAGCTTTATAGTATAGTCTGAAGTCTGGGAGCCTGATTCCTCCAGCTCCATTTTTCTTTCTCAAGATTGCTTTTGCTATTCGGGGTCTTTTGTGTTTCCATACAAATTGTGAATTTTTTTGTTCTAGTTCTGTGAAAAATGCCATTGGTAGTTTGATAGGGATTGCACTGAATCTGTAGATTGCTTTGGGTAGTAGAGTCATTTTCACAATGTTGACTCTTCCAATCCAAGAACATGGTATATCTCTCCATCTGTTTGTATCATCTTTAATTTCTTTCATCAGTGTCTTAGAGTTTTCTGCATACAGGTCTTTTGTCTCCTTAGGTAGGTTTATTCCTAGGTATTTTATTCTTTTTGTTGCAGTGGTAAATGGGAGTGTTTCCTTAATTTCTCTTTCAGATTTTTCATCATTAGTGTATAGGAATGCAAGAGACTTCTGTGCATTAATTTTGTATCCTGCTACTTTATCAAATTCATTGATTAGCTCTGGTAGTCTTCTGGTAGCATCTTTAGGGTTCTCTATGTATAGTATCATGTCATCTGCAAACAGTGACAGCTTTACTTCTTTTCTGATTTGGATTCCTTTTATTTCTTTTGCTTCTCTGATTGCTGTGGTTAAAACTTCCAAAACTATGTTGAATAATAGTGGTGAGAGTGGACAACCTTGTCTTTTTCCTGATCTTAGAGGAAATGGTTTCAGTTTTTCACCATTGAGAACGATGTTGGCTGTGGGTTTGTCCTATGTGGGTTTGTCATATATGCCTTTATTATGTCGAGGAAAGTTCCCTCTATGCCTACTTTCTGGAGGGTTTTTATCATAAATGGGTGTTGAATTTTGTCAAAAGCTTTTTCTGCATCTACTGAGATGATCATATGGTTTTTCTCCTTCAATATGTTAATATGGTTTATCACATTGATTGATTTGCATATTTGAAGAATCCTTGCATTCCTGGGATAAATCCCACTTGATCATGGTGTATGATCCTTTTAATGTGGCACCCTGTCTTTAGATTAATGCTCTTCCTTCCACTCCAGACAAATGGTTCTGATAGGGACCACCAGTTATAGTACCCAACTCCCTGCCCACAGTTGATTGGTTTAGGAGTGATTGACTGACCCATGCCAATAAGACTCCTTCCCTGGGAATGTGGAGTTGGTAAAGACATGCAGTCACCATAAATATGAAGCATGGGAACTCCTGGTGGCCAGGTTTCCAACTATGTGAAGGAAGCCAGATTGAGAAAAGCAGAGGCCAGAGACAGAGGGAAAAAATAAGCACTTAGCCATATTCCTACCTTTCCTTCCTGTAAAAGGTTGTGGATTTTTACTTGAAACCAAGGGCTCCATCTATTACAATGCAAAAATACAAATGTAAATAAGTGTAAGGTAGGATTCTTGTACCAGTAAAGTAAGAGCAACAATACATGAACGTGAAAGTTTGGATGCATCTGATGATCCTGTAAGCTGATGCTCTTTTTCTGGAAAGCATCTTGGATACACATGACATGAATCAGAGACTAAACCTTTAACATTCTTTACAATATGTGTATATTATCTCATATAATTTTCATACTAATAATATGAGGTGGGTACTATCATTATGCCTGTTTTTTAGTTGAGGAAAGTGCGTCAGAGAGGTCAAGAAATTTACCCAAGTTCACACAGATAAGTGGTAGAGCCAGAATTCAAACACAGCCAGTCTGCCAGCACTCATGCCTTTAGCCACACATTACATATTAATTTATTTAACTCTGGAAAATGTAACATATACCAAGGAGATAATTCAAAGGAAAGAGAAGGCATATAAATGTGTATAGAAGCAATTATTAGCATATCTAAAAACTAGAAAAAGCCCACATGCACACCTACAGCAAATAAGAAGACAGCAAATATGATACATTGGTACAATAAAACATGACATTGCTGGTTGGAATGATAAAAATGAGAGACATATAAAAATGGGTAAAGGATTATAGAAAACAATAGCAAATGAGAAAAAGTATAATTCAGAATGATAAATACTGGTTCCTAACAATTACACACATTTGTTTTTATGCAAGCATCAGAACGGAAAAAGTCTTCAGGGTTTATGAAAGCAAGGAAATTTGAGGAGTTTTTTAGTAAGTTCATGTTTGTTGCTCTTGGTACTTAGATATTTCTATTTAACTTTCATTGTAAAGTTGATTAAATACCCAATTAAAAGCAAACTTATTAAAGATTTAAAGTAATATTAATGGAAAAATAAGGAAGAGAGGCTTGTGAGATTAAGAAAAGATTTTTTATTGGGAAAGCCTCATTTGAAGAATATAAATAAAGATGGGACAGAGTGTATAATGTACTAAGAGAAAAAGTATAAACAAAAAAGGTAAACTTGCATCTGCTCATTTGTTCCTGATCTGTTGCAATGCTAACTATCCCTCTTTTGCTCCAGTGCTGCCATCCTGAGGCCCCCAACCAGAAACTTCCTCAGAGCAAACAGGGTACTTCATTCGTCTCTTTCTTGTGGTGCTTGCCCTTTTTCCACCTTGTTTTATAGTTATCTGTGCACTTGGCCCCTTTCTTAACCATAAGCTCTATAAAGGTAGCAACCATGTATCTTCAACATCTTTGTAGGCCCAAGTAGCCCCACATAATGCCATACGGTGGGTGTTCAATATGTGTTTGTTAGATGAATAAGTATTCTTGTAAGAGTAAGGAGAAAAAGACTTGGAAGGCTCAGTTTTGAACAAGCAACTGTGACTGGGGATATTAGAAAGGTTGTTCTTAAGAAACTTATTTCTTCTCCCAGATTGAGGAGGTGAGTGGTATAGTTCTGAGGGACTCCACAAGAGTAGCAGAAGCATAAGGTGATTTTGATTTCATGAGCTCTGAGGCCAATACATCTGGAGATGATGAAGACAATCATAAGCCCTGATTGATGATAGCAGCTAGCAGAGAACAACAAAAAGAGAAAAGTTGAAAAAATGAGTAAGCGGGAATGGAAATCAGAGAAGTTTCAGAGGTGTTATCCCAAAGAAGTCTTATGGTTTTACCTTCATAAGGCCCAAGGTCCTTTTTTTACAGTTATTTTTTAAATACTGTCAGATTTTCTGTTTCTACCTCCTTTAATCCTAGTAAGTTCATTGGAATGAGCAAAGTGGATTGGACATTCTTTCTAACACACACACACACACACACAATTTCTCTGTCATGCCAATGACTTCATTGTTTTTGTTTTGTTTTGTTTTTTACCAAATAGGAAAGGACACACAGTGTCAAAGAATTCCTATTCCTATTTGAATTCCTAAAGACTCAAGGATTCTAATCCTCCTTCACCCCTATTATAAGCTTGAACACAATGATTCAGCTCTGATTCAGATAGGATGCAAAATATCTGGTGGTTCTTCCTTCCCTCTCTGCCTGCATGATGTGCAGGAACACCTTGCACGTTGGAATTGTAAGCTCTATGAGTTCAGGAACTAGGTCATAAATTATATATAGCTGAGCAATGCCAAGCTTAAATATTTACTAGTGTGATTTTATCTACTACCAATCACAGAGACATAAATGTTCCCAGTACCTAATCTCTGTAAGCAGATAATTCCTCTACCTTGCCCATTAAATCCAGAGTCCTCTTTAAGGAGATTTTTCTTTGTGTAGTGTTTGGCTTATGATCTGTCTTCTCTCACTCGAATGTAAGGTCCGTGAGAGCAAAAGTACTGTCTGTTTTGTTCAACTATGGTATCCCCAGAGCCTACAACAGTACCTTGTGCTTAGTAAATACTGAGTGCCAAATAATTGAATGGATAAATGATTGAATTACCAAGCCACTGGCTGTGACTTAAAAGTCTTTTGTAAATATTACCCTGAATATCTTACATACATACACACACACATGTGGCTCTTCAGTGACCTTCTCTCCCTTTCTGCTCTTCCCCACCAACTCATCAGAAAAACTAAGTAATCGTTGGCCGTGCATAAGGATCTGTCTGGTTTTCGCTGAATAGAAAATGAAAATGCTTTGCTTTTACGAAACCTTATGTGGGGAACTTGCATCTCAAAAAAGATGTTTGTAATACCAAAGTGTTTTTTGTTTTATTAAATCCAGATTGTTGGGTGGAGTCCCTTAGCTAAAAGTCACTCTCAAGCAAAATGACTTGCTTGTTATTCTCACAAAGAATTTACAGGAAGCAATTTGTAAAGGTTGCCATCAGGCTGAAGTCATTGTTGGCAATAGGCATCTGTATGTCATCAACCTCAGAGCAGTCATTTAACCTGGGTCTGCTAAGAGAAATATCCATAATGCAAGGAAAATTGAATTCTACTGCTTCAGATTACAATCACTTTTGATATTATTCCAATTTGATCATGGAGTTTAAAATATTTGACCTATCAGTCTCTTTCATCCTGCCACTATGTGGAAATATCTACTTTACATGTGCTTAGCACTGGTCCTATCATTACCAGCTATTTCACAAATAATTTTTTAAAAATCTGCTCTCCTATTAGAATGGATTACAGGGAAGCAAGCACTTCAGGATCCGATAGCTCAGAATTTTGTAGTCTCGACCTTGAATAAAAGAATGAACCTTGAATTTAAAAAAAATCTGCTCTCCTTTCCTCATTGTACATACCAAGTTGCCATAGGCATAGCCAGGAAATGAATATTTTGCCAAAGTGTTCCGGCCCATTCCAGCCGGTAACCTGTCTGCTGGTTAAGTAATAATAGCAACAACAACTAAAAAGTTCTACTCATTTGAAGGATCTGTCCTCCAATCTAGGTGACAAGTGGGAAATAATGTATGGGGGCATCATTATAGCAGAGAGAACACTGGATCCAGGCATGCAGTGAAGATGTTCCCAATTTCTCTTAATGTGTTTATTTTCATCACCCTGGAGAAACAGGGCTAAAGAGATGGAAACACATATATGCATACTATTAGCAAACATTAGACCAGTTCCCCATGTTTCCAGCACCAAATTGGAAAACAAGATGTTGACAAAACCAAAATGATTATTTTTTAGCCTTATCCAAATAATGCCCAATTCGTTGACTGATTCAGCAAAATCGTACTGAATGCTGTGAGCCATCAGCACAAAGTAGACTGAAAACAAAGCAAAACATCTTGCTGCATAGACTCCCCAACTACTAAATGATTTTGAATGAATGTATTCCTTACTATAATCGCAAACAGTCATATCCTGATGTTAAAATCCCTCTAGTCAGAGGATCGTCTCAGATGGAAAATACAGCAACCATCAAGTCAAAGTGGTTAAAGATGCTTCACTCCACTGAGTAATTATCCTAGAAAAAGACTGACAAGAAGTATTTGGTCCTCTGTCTCTCTCCTCCTCGAACACAATCATGCCCTTTGTTTAGCAGCTGAGATGGCTTGTTTATAAGCCCTGTCATTCAGCACCCTGATGTCTGGGCCTCCCAGGTTGAACAAGATTTCTTGATTGAGTCAAGCCATTCATTTGCTGACTGACCCTGGCCAGTGTGGCCTGTTGGCTATCACCCTCCCACAGCTGATGCTTATAGTGTGACATGATTTGGCCTGATAGCACTTCCACAGCCCACCTATGGTTGCCATCACTTGCCCATTCCACGGCTGAGTAGACAGCCTCCTGTGTGGTTCTTTTGCATGTGGGCCAAAGAAATTAATTTTCACTCATCATTCTTAGTTGCAGCTGGCTAATTGGACTCTGGGGTCACTTCTTTGTCTTATGCAATTAATCAAAGTCTACTTAGTTAATTATTGCAATATTTGTTCAACAAATAACTAGTGAACATTTACGGTGTGCCCAGCACTGTGCAAGGTGCAAAGGATAAAACAGGCCACACAAGTTCCAGTAGACCAAAAAATTAATGCATGTCTCTAATTTATATCTAGTTTTCCTATTTTTAAGTTGAATAAATGGGTTTTTTCAATAAAGCATGAAACCATGATCCTTTCTTTTGTAATCTCTTCTTTGCTTCAAACTCAAAAATATTATCATCTTTCTAGTGATCTAACATTCACTCACTCTTGTTTATTTGCTTAGTTTTGAGTTTACAGGTATTTAGTTATGTAAGACTTCTGGAATATATTTTGAAGGGTGGTATGAAGTATTTGACCTAAAATAATTTGAATTTCTAATGAATGATTCCCACAGATATGTACTTGCAAATCTTTCCTATTGTTTTGCATTGTACATGGTCACTTTTTAATCCTTATATATAATGGGGCCTATTTCTGAGGTTTCTCTTCTGTTTCACTGACTTATGTTTCTGTTTTGTTTGCTCATTGTCCTTTCTCTTTTTCAGAATGTTTTTGTTATTCTCACCTTTTACTTTTCTAAATGAACATATTACATTCTTTTTAAATCCTAAAAAATATTCCGTTTTTATTTTGATTGGGATTGCATTAAATTTAAAAAGAACATATTAAGAATTGACATCTTTAAAATATTTTGTTCTTCCTAGATGTTATTGCCCGATAAATTTCATTATTTTGTTTATATAGCCAAACACTTCTTATTAAGTCTACTCTTCTTTATATATATTTTATTGCTATTATAAATTGGATCTCTTTTTTAAAACTAGGTTTTTCTAGTTTGTAATTGTTGGTATTCAAGAATCTTAATGGCTTTTCTATATTTTATATTTTATCTGGCCATTTACTATTGTAGTAAGTTTAAAATTTTAGCTGATTCCTTGGGCATGTTTTTAGATACATAATCAATTGTCGTCAAATAGCGATGTTTTGTTTCTTCCATTACGTATTTCTCTTGGATTTGTTCAGTCTCTCTTCTTACATCATCCTGAACTCCCCAAACAATATTAAATCAAAATGATGATAGAGAACACATCTCTAGTAATATCATCTTAAATATTTCTCCTCATACCTTAAGCTAATCAGCAACACTGAGTGGGGGAAGAGGAACAGCAGTAAATTTGGGATTAAACATTGCCGTATGGAAAACTTAGCCTTTCATAAATTTAATAACTATGACGGACTTATGCATCTTGGTCTTTTGGCTAAGGTCTAGTAATTATGATATTGTGGTGCTATAATTAAAATGGAATCAAGAACTGGAAATATGATGTTTGTCATGAGTTGAAGCTTTATTCTAATGCTCTGGGTTGACATTGCTATAACTATTGCAAAATTATAGTTTGAACATCAGGTTTCCTCCAAAAATAGTATTTCATGCTGATTTAAAAGGCTATGTAGCTACTAAGGAATAAATTATGATTTTGAATAATAATACCAAGAATGTTCATTTTTCCATTGTACTACACTCCTAGAAAATCTTCTGGAAGTCAAAATTATGTAAGAGAAGCCGAGTTTTTCCATAGAAATAATGGTATAATAAATCCAGAATTGAATTCAAAACTAAGGGTCACATATCCAAATTTTCTTAGCAATGATTACAAACACCATATTAAATAAAATGTAAAGGTTATATAATATAAAGCTTTGTTGAGTTTATCTATAACTTGTTAATTTATTGACTAGGGCAATTCAGTTACCCATCGTGTGCCTTTATATTTCCTAGAGCATCATCATGTTCTGTAAATATTTTTTGGTCTTTTCTTCCTATTTCATTTTAATTTTTTTTAAAAAATTGAAGTAAAATTGGTATATAACATTATATGTTTTAGGTATACAACATTATAATTTGACATCTGTGTACACTGTGACCACCACCAAAGGTCTAGTTACCATCCTTCACCAGACAGTTGATCCCCTTCACCCATGTCATCCACCCCCCAACCCCCTTCCCCTCCAATAACCACCAATCTTTTTTCTGCATCTATGAGTTTGTTTTGTTTTGTTTTGTTTTAGATTCCACATAAAAGTGAAATCATACAGTATTTTTATTTCTCTGACTTATTTCACTTAACATAATATCCTCAAGGTTGGATACCCATGTTGTTGCAAATGGCAAGATCTCATTCTTTTTTATGACTGAGTAGTATTCCACTGTCTATCTATATACCATATCTTCTTTATCCATTCATCCATCAGTGGGCACTTAAGTTGCTTCCATATCTTGGCTGTTATAAATAATGCTGTAATGAACGTAGGGGTGCACATATTTTTTCAAATTAGTATTTTTGTGTTCTTTGGGAAAATACCCAGAATTAGAATAGCTCAATCATATGGTAGTTCTATTCTTAATTTTTTGAGGGATCGCCATACTGTTTTCCATAGTAGCTGCACTAATTTACATTCCCACCAACAGTGCATAAGCGTTCCCTTTTCTCCACATCCTCACCAACACTGTTATTTCTTGTCTTTTTTCTTTTTTTTTTTTAATTTATTTATTTATTTTTGGCTGTGTTGGGTCTTCGTTTCTGTGCGAGGGCTTTCTCTAGCTGCGGCAAGCAGAGGCCACTCTTCATTACGGTGCGCGGGCCTCTCACTGTCGCGGCCTCTCTTGTTGCAGAGCACAGGCTCCAGATGCAGGCTCAGTAGTTGTGGCTCACGGGCCCAGTTGCTCTGCGGCATGTGGGATCTTCCCAGACCAGGGCTCGAACCCGTGTCCCCTGCATTGGCAGGCAGATTCTCAACCACTGCGCCACCAGGGAAGCCCTCTTGTCTTTTTGATAACTGCCATTCTAACAGGTGTGAGGTGACATCTCATTCTGGTTTTGATCTGTATTTCCCTAATAATTAGTGATGTTGAATATCTTGTCATATGCCTGTTGGCTATCTATATGTCTTCTTTGGAAAAATGTCTATTCACAACTTTTGCTCATTTAAAAAATTGGGTAGTTTGGTTTTTGGTTGTTGAGATTTCTTCCTATTTTAAACAAAGTAAATTAAAAGGTGAATTAAGGTCATAAATTGCAGAAAGGCTTGTTTGGAGTGTTGGTTTAGAGAAAGAATTTGGAGCAGAGGTTTTGGAGTGAGGCATACTTGGGCACAAAGCCTGCTTCTGCCTATCATTCATTTAAAAATATTTAGTGAGTTCTAGGTGCCACAGATCCCACAGTGAATGAAACAGACAACATCCCCAATCTCATGGATTTTACATTTTAGTACCACTCGCTGGTCATGACATAAGACATTTTTTTAAACATCTTTAGGGTTCAACTTCCTCATTCATAAAGTAAGAATAACAGCACCTACCTTAAAGGGTCATTTTTAAAATTAAATTATGTAATGTCTGTAATGCACCTAGCACATGTAAGAACTGGTAGCTGATTTTCATATTTTAAACATCTGCTTTTGAAAAGAATTGTAAGAAATAAAAACGTAAAAAAGGAGACCATTTAAATCATCCACAATCTTATCATCTAGAGATAACCATTATTACCATTTTAATATATGCTTCCAGGGTTATCTATGCATATATTTCTTTCTAAAAAGAGCATCTATAACACATACTTTTATTTTGAGATCAATTTTGCCCAATTGCCCCCCAAAAAGGCTGAACTGTGTACTCCCACCAGTCGTATGTGGTAGTTCTGTCTCTTTCTGGGGAGATTTTACATCAACTGAAAACTTTTTGAGAGAATGCTGCTCTCATTAGGTCATGCAAATTTTTCTATAGCTATCAACAATAACTTCCAAATAAAAAAATAAGACCACTAGGTGCATGTCATAATTAGAAATCTTTCGGCTGCTAAGAACCCACTTAAGGTATTTCAAAAGCAGAGTATCTTCTAAACCTATGTGTGAATGGGAACCTGAGCTAGAGTCAGAAAGCCATCAGGTCCCCCAAGTAGTTACTCCTTCTGCCTGCCTCTCAGGAACATCATCAACAAACTCACGGCATCTCTGCTTCTCTCTGTGCATCAGCTGACGCCACCCTCCAGAGGCTGGCTTCCAGCTTGCACATGGCCCATAGTGGTCATGTCGTGACCTTTCAGTCCAACTCTTATGGTTGTTTACCCTCACTTCAGCTTTTTAATTCCAAGTTCCTGAAAAAGGAGTATAACTGACCCAGCTCATCTTCTTTTGAACCAGTAAATCCAAAGCAGGGGTCACTGAACAGCCTATGGATGGGTGCTTTGGGTACCTCCTTTGTCTGATTAGCTATAGCAAGGGGGCAGGATCATGTCGTGTAGAGTATGACCATTAGACCATAAGGGGTGTGAGCAGGGAAGGGTATATGACAAGGTAGCCATACTTGGAATATTCTAAACAGGGATCTTTGTCAGATGTAAAGAGAAGTCTACTAGGTATAATTTTGATGGTCTAATACTTGGAAGTAATTTTAATGGTTTATGGAGGCAATGGTTTGGAATATTTGAAATTTGAACTGTCCCCTCAAATTTAGAGCTGTATAGTCACCATTTCTAGAGTAAGCAAGGTACACTAGAAAAAAACATAGGATCTGAAATCAGATTATTTTATAGTACTTTATAGCACATATTTTTAGAATATTACCTAGAATAAGACTTAAAGATCAGGTTGCCTATCATTCTGCTGCCTTGAAAATAGATTTTTTTTGCTTTCTTGAACTACACATTTCATCAACAGTAAGAGCTTTCCCTTGCAATATGATGTTATGCAGAATACACCTGCCTTTTAAACATATGAACTAATCCTGACCAGTGGAGGTGACTTGTCATCTTTTGATCTTGTTTAGCATACTGGGACATCACTGTATCAAGAAGCCTCAAAGTTTGGGTTTAAATAATGGCTGAAATCAAAGTCACATAGCCTTGAATGTAATCCTGTATCTACAAAATCAAATGTCCTCTCACCTAAGACCCAGTTCCGATTTTTGTCTTATGAAAATGAATTGGTAGGAGAAAATATTTGCAAAGCACCTATCTGACAAAACCTTACATTTGGAATACGTAGTTTTAAAAAAAAATCCTCAAAACTCAACAGTGAAAAAGAAACAATCCAATTATAAAATGGGCAAAAGACATGAAGAGATTTCACAGAAGATAATGTATAGATGGAAAATAATGATATGAAAAGATGTTCAGCATCATTAGTCATTAGGGAAATACAAGTTAAAACCACAATGAGACATTACTACACAAGTGTTTGTGAGGATGCAGAGAAACTGGATCTGTCATGCATTGCAGGTGGGAATGTAAAATGGTACAGCCACTCTGGAAAACAGTTTGGTATTTTCTTGCAAAGCTAAACATGCAACTCAGCAATCAACTCTTGGACATTTATCACAGAAAAATTAAAATATATGTTTATGTAAAACCCATACAGTGATACTCATTGCAGCTTTATTCCTACTAGCAAAATACTGGAAACAGCACAGATGCCCTTCAGTAGGTGAATGGTTGAACAAACTCTACATCCACACAATGGAATACTACTCAGCAATAAAAAGGAATGAACTACTGATAAATGAAACACCCTGGATGCACCTCAAGGACATTATGCTTAGTGAAAAAAAATCAATCTTAAATGTTAAATGCAGTAAGATTCCATTTATATCACATTTTTGAGAAAACAAAACTACAGAGATTGAGAAGAGGTTCATGGTAGCCAGATGACAAGGAGGGGATGAGGTGGTGAGTGCTAATTCGCAGTGGTAGCAGGAGGGAATTCTTTTGCAATAATGTGACAGCTGAATCCTGATTGCAGTGGTGGTTACATGAATCTATACATGAGATTAAACTGTATAAAATTATACACACACACACAAATAAATGCTGGTTAGAAAAGGTTACAACTGAGTAACATACCAACTGGGATTGGTATGTTAACAGTAATGTACCAATGCCAATTTCCAAGTTTTGATTATATACTATAGCTGTAAGATGATACCATGAAGGGTACGTGGGACTCTTTATACCACCGTTGAACTTCCTGTGAATCTATAATTATTTCAAAACAAAAAGTTTAAAAACTGAATTGTAATCAATACTAAGGCTCTGATATTTTTTTCATCAGCTATTTTAAAGGGTATAAAGAATTGGACTTATCAGGCAAAGATGCTGATGTTGTTATTTAAAAAAACAATCTTATCCAAAAGGAGTATTATCTTTTAAGGTAGTCATCTTGGAAGTTTGACCACTTATACAAATGTTTTGGGCAGATTGCAGATAAAATGTTTTAGAAATCCTCCTTTGTAACTGCCTGTAGAGATCACCACCAGTCATAAGCAAGTATGAAACCTGTTACTTTATAGGACACTCTCTTGTCCCATTTTCTTCCCATCTCTATTACTTCATCTTAGTTCTACACGTTCCTCAAATAAAGATAAGCTTATTTGGCACAGATGGGACACCTGTAAGAAAAGGGAAAATAGGGTCCATCATCAGTTTATTTGAATCCAAAGAAAGTCTTTCCTTTGTTTCAGTTACTGGAAATTCATGCTGTGAACTTGTCAAGTATGAAATATTGTCCCATGTGATGGAGGACTGTGAATGTTAATGCCTTTCATTGTTGCCAAGGTATGGGACATTTGAAAGAACTTGAAGCAACATTTGTTTATCTTAAAGCAGTTGAATAGCTAAGTCAAGGAAACATTTAATTTTTTTACCTACTGCGATGGCTATAATTTTTATTTTATTTAGATTTTATTTATTTTTTATTGAAGTATATTTGACTTAATATTTGATTTGTTTTGTTTTGTTTTGTTTTTTAATGGCTGTGTTGGGTCTTCGTTTCTGTGCGGGGGCTTTCTCTAGTTGTGGCAAGCGGGGGCCACTCTTCATCGCAGTGCGCGGGCCTTTCGCTCTCGCGGCCTCTGTTATTGCGGAGCACAGGCTCCAGACGCGCAGGCTCAGTAATTGTGGCTCACGGGCCCAGTTGCTCCGCGGCATGTGGGATCTTCCCAGACCAGGGCTCGAACCCGTGTCCCCTGCATTGGCAGGCAGATTCTCAACCACTGCGCCACCAGGGAAGCCCTGATTTGTTTTTAATTGAAGTTTTCATGACTCTTGGTCTTTGGAAATTAAATGCCTCTAAGAGATGCAACTTGAGAATCTCCATCGTGGCTCACAAGACTGTATTTTCTTACTGATGTGAGACACCAGAAGGTGAGGAAATTGAACTTAAATCTGGGAAAGAAAAAACAAATGCATCACTTATTTGTTCAGGAAGTACAGGTATTAAGATTCAAACTGACCATGTGGATTTTGCAAGATATTACCCGAAGCTCTCATTTATTTTACGTTGAAGAGCTGTCTTTGGCTCAGTGGAATCACAGAGTTTGAAACACTATATTACTATGCAGTAGAAATAAAGTCACAATTACAAAAGGGATTCATAAATTTTGATGAACATGACTCATGCTGTTTCTTCAATTGCCCGTAGATTACAGACTCTGAATTAATAAATCTTCTCTAGCCAAGTTGCTCAGTTTTAAGAAAAACTTGTTGAACTGAAAGCCATGCCAAATCTCTGCTATTTTAGAGGCATTGTACTAAATTTTATGGCTATGTAGTCAATTCTGGCTATTGTTTGGATCTACCTAGTTGTGCAAAAGTATATCCACTTTTAAAGAAACTACTGATATAAAGGGAAAAAGTCACCTAATTTGGTCTTAAACCGGAGTCCAAATTGAGACCAAATTTATTTGCAGGCTAGGTCTGTAGCTTATGCCTGTGTGCTTCCGGAGTTAAGTGATTATTCAGCTTTAAATCTGTACTTGTATTACAGGTCAAAACTGCTTTCTCCTTCCTTCTCCCCCTCTTCCTCATCTTCCTCCTTCATTTTTCCTTCTTCTCCTTCTTCTCCTCTTCCTCCTCCAAGTAAGCTGAGAGTGAGGAGTAGATTTCCTGGAGTGAAAAGGTAGATGATAATCTGAATGAGCTCCAGAAGTAAGGCACCAGTGTCTGTGGGGTGGTCCATTTGTGTGGGTAGGCCCAGATCCAAAACAGAATGCACGAATATTTGAATGCTCCACTATTGTTTTGTTCTAGAAAATATGCAGGTTTGGGTCTAGTGTCAATTAAATCCCTAAATTTTGTGATTGTTTTTTCAATTCACACAGGTGCATAAAAATGGAGTTGGGGATCAAATTCCTTCTTGTTTAGGATTTAGGGGAGTCACAGTTTATTTCTATTCTACCCAGCTTTAAATTGTAAATTTCTATGAAATATGTTTTGTACAATTGATTGTCTCTTATATCCCTTTGTACGTGTTCATTTAATTTTTACCATTTTATTGTAACTCAATTAATATAGAATTATTTGTGGATCTCATATACATATATAAATAATTTGTAAAGTAGAAAAAGTAAAAAACTCCAACCACTCACATATTCCCCCAACCCCTTTCCATACCCATCCCCAAGAAGTAAACACAGTCAAACTTCTGATATCTTTCCAGACATTTTTGAAGAAAATTCAAGAACACATTTGTTTTCACAAAAATGAAATCATACACTGCATATTGTTACATAATTTTCACTTAATAATTCATCAGACTTAATGGAAAAGAATATAAAAAAGAATGTATACATATGTATAACTGGATCACTTTGCTGTACAGCAGAAACTAACACGACATTGTAAATCAACTGTACTTCAATTAAAATATATAATTTATCAGACTTACCTCTAATTTTTAAATGGCTACAGAGGCTTTCCATTCTATTTCAGTATCCATTCAACCATTCTATTACTGTTGACATTAGGTTGTCTCATATTTTTAGCTATTACAAATAATTTTCCCTATATATATCCTTGCACACTTGTGCAAGTATTCCTATAGAATGTAAATCTGAAAGTATGAGTTAAAAATATTTTTAATTTTGATAGTTATTGTCATATTGTGATGATATTTACTGACAGTTATTTGTCACTCTAAATAGGTTGTCACAACTCACCCTACACCAGAAGAAGGTGAATTTTCTTTTCCCTATACCCTAGACAACCCTGGACTTCATCACTATGTTTAATTTTTTGTAATTTTGGTGAACAAAAATGGGATCTCATTTTTTTATTATTATGTAAGTTTCAGGTGTACAGCATTAGAATTCTACATCTGTATACACTACAAAATGATCACCACCACAAGTCTAGTTACCATTCTTCACCAGACCATTGACCCCCTTCACCCATTTCTCCCACCCCTTAGCCAACTTCCCTCCAGTAACCAGCAATCTGTTCTCTATATCTATGAGTTTGTTTTTTGTTTTATTTTGTTTGTTTTGCTTTTTTAGATTCCACATATGAGTGAAATCATACTGTATTTGTTGGTCTCCATCTGACTTATTTCACTTAGTGTAATACCTTCAAGGTCCATCCATGTTGTCACATATGGAAAGATCTCATTCTTTTTTAATGGCTGTGTAGCATTCCACTGTATATATGTGTACCATATATTCTTTATCCATCATGAATACAACCAACCTAAGTTGTTTCCACATCTTGGTTATTGTAAATAATGCTGCAATGAACGTAGGGGTGCACATATCTTTTCAAATTAGTGTTTTTGTATTCTTTGGAAAAATACCCAGAATTGGAATAGCTCAATCATATGGTAGTTCTATTCTTAATTTTTTGAGGGATCTCCATACTGTTTTCCATAGTAGCTCTACCAATTTAATGTTCCCAACAGTACACAAGGCTTCCCTTTTCTCCACATCCTCTCCAACACTGTTATTGATATTTCTTGTCTTTTTGATAATCGCCATTCTAACAGGTGTGAGGTGGTATCTTGTGTTTTGATCTGCATTTCCCTAATAATTAGTGATGTTGAACATCTTTTCATGTGCCTGTTGGCCATCTGCATGTCTTCTTTGGAAAATGCCTATTCAGAGCCTCTGCCCATTTTTTAATCAGGTCGTTTGTGGCATCTCATTTTGAATTTGTATTTTCCTAATTGCCAGTGAAGTTGAACATCTTTTCATATGTTTATTATGTATTAGTATTTTGTTCTTTTGTGGACTACGTGTTCATATTTTTTGCCTTATTGGGTGTTTGCCTTTTGTTTTTTTATTTATTTATATGAGTTGTTTTTATACTAGGGATATTAATACTTTCTCTGTTAAAAATGTCTTCTACAGAAATTTTACATTTTTGTGCAGTAATCTGTCCTTCCTTTCCTTTGTGGCTTCTGAGTTTTGTGTCTTAGAAAGATCTTTCCCCAAGATTATAAAAATATTTCCTGTATTCTAGAGCTTTTGCCATTTTACATTTTGCTTATTAATCCCTCTGGAATTTAGTTTTTAAAATGTGTGGTATGAAGAGATCTCTAATTTTTTTTGCTAAATGGACAGCCAGTTGACCCCAAACTATTTATTGATTAGGCCAGTCTTTCCACAATGGTTTGAAATGACATATTTTTTATACAATAAATTTCAAATTTATATGGATTTGTTTCTGAATCCTTTTTTAGTCAACTGATCTATTTCTATTCCAATATTACACTATTTTAATCACCGTAGCTTTAGGTTTTCCACTTTCATCACTTTAAATATGTCCTGCTACTCCCTTCTGGCTTGCAGAGTTTCTGCTGAAAGATCAGCTGTTAACCTTATGGGGATTCCCTTGTATGTTATTTGTTGCTTTTCCCTTGCTGCTTTTAATATTTTTTCTTTGTATTTAATTTTTGATAGTTTGATTAATATGTGTGTTGGTGTGTTTCTCCTTGGATTTATCCTGTATGGGACTCTCTGTGCTACCTGAACTTGATTGACTATTTCCTTACCTATATTAGGGAAGTTTTCAACTATATATAATCTCTTCAAATATTTTCTCAGTCCCTTTTTTTTCTCTTCTTCTTCTGGGACCCCTATAATTCAAATGTTGGTGCGTTTAATGTTGTCCCAGAGGTCTCCGAGATTGTCCTCAATTCTTTTCATTCTTTTTTCTTTATTCTGCTCTGTGGTAGTTATTTCCACTATTTTACCTTCCAGGTCACTTATCCATTCTTCTGCTTCACTTATTCTGCTATTGATTCCTTCTAGAGAATTTTTAATTTCATTTATTTTGTTGTTCATCATTGTTTGTTTTCTCTTTAGTCCTTCTACGTCCTTGTTAAATGTTTCTTGTACTTTCTCCATTCTATTTCCAAGATTTTGTATCATCTTTACTATCATTACTCTGAATTCTTTTTCAAGTAGACTGCCTATTTCCTCTTCATTTGTTTGGTCTGGTGGGTTTTTACCTTACTCCTTCATCTGCTGTGTATTTCTCTGTCTTCTCATTTTGCTTAGCTTACTGTGTTTGTGGTCTCCATTTCGCAGGCTGCAGGTTTGTAGTTCCCGTTGTTTTTGGTGTCTGCTCCTAGTGGGTAAGGTTGGTTCAGTGGGTTGTGTAGGCTTCCTGGTGGAGGGGACTGGTGCCGGTGTTCTGGTGGATGAGGCTGGATCTTGTCTTTCTGGTGGGCAGGACCATGACCAGCGGTGTGTTTTGGGGTGTCTGTGAACTTATTATGATTTTAGGCAGCCTCTCTGCTAATGGGTGGGGTTGTGTTCCTGTCTTGCTAGTTGTTAGGCATAGGGTGTGGAGCTGGGTCTTCACATTGAGATGGAGATCCTCTGGGAGAGCTTTCACCATTTGATATTATGTGGGGCCGGGAGGTCCCTGGTAGACCAGTGTCCTGAACTTAACTCTCCCATCTCAGAGGCTCAGGCCTGACATGCAGCCAGAGCACCAAGACCCTGTCAGCCACACGGCTCAGAAGTAAAGTGAGAAAAGAAAGAAAGAAAGAAAAAGAAAGAAAGAAAGAAAGAAAGAAAGAAAGAAAGAAAGAAAGAAAGAAAGAAAGAAAGAAAGAAAGAAGGAAAGAAGGAAGGAAGGAAGGAAGGAAAGAGAGAGAGAGAAGAAAGTTATTAAAATAGAAAAAAATATTAAAAATAAAAAAATAAAAAAGTAATAAAAAAAAAAAGAAGAGAGAAAGAAACGAGAGTAACCAAACCAAAAAAAAAAAAAAATCCTCCAATGATAACAAGGGCTTAAAACTATACTAAAAAACCAAAAAAAACCAAAAAGCAGACTGTCAGAACCCTAGGACAAATGGTAAAAGCAAAGCTATACAGACAAAATCACACAAAGAAGCATACACATACACATTCACAAAAAGAGAAAAAGGAAAAAAATATATACATATGTATAAAAAAAATTTTAAAAGGAGGAGAGCAACCAAATCAATAAACAAATCTACCAATGATAATAAGCTCTAAATACTGAACTAAGATAAACATAAAACCAGAAACAAATTAGATGCAGAAAGCAAACCCCAAGTCTACAGTTGCTCCCAAAGTCCACCACCTCAATTTTGGGATGATTCATTGTCTATTCAGGTATTCCACAGATGCAGGGTACATCAAGTTGATTGTGGAGATTTAATCCGTTGCTCCTGAGGCTGCTGGGAGAAATTTCCCTTTCTCTTCTTTGTTCGCACAGCTCCTGGGGTTCAGCTTTGGATTTGGCCCCGTCTCTGCATGTAGGTTGCCTGAGGGCATCTGTTCCCCACCCAGACAGGACAGGGTTAAAGGAGCAGCTGATTAGGGGGCTCTGGCTCACTCAGGCCGGGGGGGAGGGAGGGATACGGAATGCGGGGCGAGGCTGTGGCGGCAGAGGCCAGCATGACGTTGCAACAGCCTGAGGCACAACGTGTGTTCTCCTGGGGAAGTTGTCCCTGGATCACGGGACCCTGACAGTGGCAGGCTGCACAGGCTCCCGGGAGGGGGGTGTGGATAGTGACCTGTGCTTGCACACAGGCTTCTTGGTGGCTGTAGCAGCAGCATTAGTGTCTCATGCCTGTCTCTGGTGTCTGCGCTAATAGCCGCGGCTCGCACCCATCTCTGCAACTCGTTTAGGTGGTGCTGTGGATCCCCTCTCCTTGCGCACCCAGAAGCAATGGTGTCTTGCCTCTTAGGCAGGTCCAGAGTTTTTCCCAGACTCCCTCCCGGCTAGCTGTGGTGCACTAGCCCCCTTCAGGCTGTCTTCACGCAGCCAACCTCAGTCCTCTCCCTGGGGTCTGACCTCCAAAGCCCGAGCCTCAGCTCCCAGCCCCCACCCACCCCGGTGGGTGAGCAGACAAGCCTCTCAGGCTGGTGAGTGCTGGTTGGCACCAATCCTCTGTGCGGGAATCTCTCCGCTTTGCCCTCAGCACCTCTGTTGCTGTGCTCTCCTCCGTGGCTCTGAAGATTTCCCCGCACCCACCCCCCGTCTCTGCCAGTGAAGGGCCCTTCTAGTGTGTGGAAACCTTTCCTCCTTCACAGCTCCCTCCCCGAGGTGCAGGTCCCACCCCTATTCTTTTGTCTCTGTTTTTTCTTTTTTCTTTTACCCTACCCAGGTACGTGGGAGTTTCTTGCCTTTTGGGAAGTCTGAGGTCTTCTGCCAGCGTTCAGTAGGTGTTCTGTAGGAATTATTCCACATGTAGATGTAGTTTTGATGTATTTGTGGGGAGGAAGGTGATCTCTGCATCTTACTCCTCTGCCAGCGTTCAGTAGGTGTTCTGTAGGAATTATTCCACATGTAGATGTAGTTTTGATGTATTTGTGGGGAGGAAGGTGATCTCTGCATCTTACTCCTCTGCCATCTTGAAGGCACCCCCCACTATAGCTTTATAGTAAGCTTTGTTACTTAAAGGATTAGTTCCTTCTCATTTCTATTCTTATAATTTGCTTTGTAATTGTTGCTAATTTACTAACCAAATGAATTTAGAATTAGTTTGCCAAGTTCCATTAAAAAATTCCATTGGAGCTTTCAAATTTGAAGTGATTCATCTTTACAAAATTACGTCTTCCCATCTAGAATCATAGTATGGTTTTCTCTTTTTCTGGATCTTCTTAAGTACTTTCTAGAAAGTTCTATGGTTTTCTTCATCTTGTGTATTTTTGAGTATGGTTGTTCCATTGTAGTTGATAGTTTTTACTGGTAATATAAATGGGGTCTTTTATTCATTATTTCTAACTAGTTACTGTTGGTATCTGCAAAAACTATTAGTAAGGTATGTATTGATCTTATACCTGTCTTCCCTACTACAATCTCTTATTTTATAGCTATTTATTTATTTATTTAATATTTGGCCGCGTTGGGTCTTCATTACTGTGCGAGGCCTTTCTCTAGTTGTGGTGAGCGGGGGCTACTCTTTGTTGCGGTGCATGGGTTTCTCATTGCTGTGGCTTCTCTTGTTGCAGAGCACGGGCTCTAGGCACACAGGCTTCAGTAGTTATGGCACATGCGCTCAGTAGTTGTGGCTTGCGGGCTCTAGAGCACAGGCTCAGTAATTGTGGCGCACAGGCTTAGTTGCTCTGCGGCATGTGGGATCTTCTGGGACCAGGGCTCAAACCCGGGTCCCCTGCATTGGCAGACGGATTCTTAACCACTGCACCACCAGGGAAGTCCCTAATAGCTTTTTAAAATAAATTCTTTTGTATCTTTTTTTTTAGGTACATAAACATGGCATTTTGTTTAACCTTTTAAAATTTTCTCTCTTTTTATGTGTTATCTGTGTATGTGTGTATGTATCTATCTGCAGAGAAGGAGAATGAAATAAGTTTGTTTGGCTTACTGCATTGGTTAGGATCTCCAGAACATTGCTGAACAGTATTCATTATCACAAGCATTTTTGTTTTGTTTCTGAGTCCAATGGGAATATCTCTCTAGTGCTTTAAGATTTCATATTAAGTTTACTATTGAATTCTATTTCTTTTTCATAAATTTACTTATTTGGCTGCATTGGGTCTTTGTTGCTGCACGCGGGCTTTCTCTAGTTGCAGCGAGCTGGGGCTACTCTTCGTTGCAGTGCGTGAGCTTCACATTGCAGTAGCTTCCCTTGTTGCGGAACACGGGCTCTAGGCACATGGGCCTCAGTAAATGTGGCACATGGGCTCAGTAGTTGTGGCTCGTGGGCTCTAGAGCACAGGCTCAGTAGTTGTGGTGCACGGGCTTAGTTGCTCCACGACATGTGGGATCTTCCCGGATCAGGGCTCGAACCTGTGTCCCCTGCATAGGGAGGCGGATTCTTAGCCACTGTGCCACCAGGAAAGTCCCTACTATTGACTTCTGATAGATAATCTTTTTTTTTTAATAGGATTTTTAAAAAATATACAGCAGGTTCTTATTAGTCATCAATTTTATACACATTAGTGTATACATGTCAATCCCAATCGCCCAATTCATCACACCCCACCCCCCAGTGGCATTCCCGCCTGGTGTCCATACGTTTGTTCTCTACATCTGTGTCTCGATTTCTGCCCTGCAAACCGGTTCATCTGTACCATTTTTCTAGGTTCCACATATATGCCTTAATATGCGATATTTGTTTTTCTCTTTTTGACTTACTTCACTCTGTATGACAGTCTCTATATCCATCCACGTCTCAACAAATGACCCAATTTCGTTCCTTTTTATGGCTGACTAATATTCCATTGTATATATGTACCACATCTTCTTTATCCATTCATCTGTCGATGGGCATTTAGGTTGCTTCCATGACCTGGCTATTGTAAATAGTGCTGCAATGAACATTGGGGTGCATGTGTCTTTTTGAATTGTGGTTTTCTCTGGGTATATGCCCAGTAGTGGGATTGCTGGATCATATGCTAATTCTATTTTTAGTTTTTTAAGGAACCTGCATACTGTTCTCCATAGTGGCTGTATCAATTTACATTCCCACCAGCAGTACAAGAGGGTTCCCTTTTCTCCACACACTCTCCAGCATTTGTAGATTTTCTGATGATGGCCATTCTGACTGGTGTGAGGTGATAACTCACTGTAGTGTTGATTTGCATTTCTCTAATAATTAGTGATGTTGAGCAGCTTTTCATGTGCTTCTTGGCCATCTGTATGTCTTCTTTGGAGAAATCTATTTAGGTCTTCTGCCCATTTTTGGATTGGGTTTTTGTTCTTTTAATATTGAGCTGCATGAGCTGTTTATATATTTTGGAGATTAATCCTTTGTCCATTGATTGGTTTGCAAATATTTTCTCCCATTCTGAGGGTTGTCTTTTCGTCTTGTTTATGGTTTCCTTTGCTGTGCAAAAGCTTTTAAGTTTCATTAGGTCCCATTTGTTTATTTTTGTTTTCATTTCCATTACTCTAGGAGGTGGGTCAGAAAGGCTCTTGCTGTGATTTATATCGTAGAGTGTTCTGCCTATGTTTTCCTCTAAGAGTTTGATGGTGTCTGGCCTTACATTTAGGTCTTGAATCCATTTTGAGTTTATTTTTGTGTATGATGTTAGGGAGTGTTCTAATTTCATTCTTTTACACGTAGCTGTCCAGTTTTACCAGCACCACTTATTGAAGAGGCTATCTTTTCTCCACGGTATATTCTTGCCTCCTTTATCAAAGATAAGGTGACCATATGTGCGTGGGTTTATCTCTGGGCTTTCTATCCTGTTCCATTGATCTATATTTCTGTTTTTGTGCCAGTACCATACTGTCTTGATTACTGTAGCTTTGTAGTATAGTCTGAAGTCAGGGAGCCTGATTCCTCCAGCTCCGTTTTTCTTTCTTAAGATTGCTGGGGCTATTCGGAGTCTTTTGTGTTTCCATACAAATTGTGAAATTTTTTGTTCTAGTTCTGTGAAAAATGCCAATAGTAGTTTGATTGGGATTGCATTGAATCTGTACATTGCTTTAGGTAATAGAGTCATTTTCACAATGCTGATTCTTCCAATCCAAGAACATGGTATATCTCTCCAACTATTTGTATCATCTTTAATTTCTTTCATCAGTGTCATAATTTTCTGCGTACAGGTCTTTTGTCTCCTTAGGTAGGTTTATTCCTAGATATTTTATTCTTTTTGTTGTAATGGTAAATGGGAGTGTTTTCTTAATTTCACTTTCAGATTTTTCATCATTAGTGTATAGGAATGCTAGAGATTTCTGTGCATTAATTTTGTATCCTGCTACTTTACCAAGTTCACTGATTAGCTCTAGTAGTTTTTTGGTAGCATCTTTAGGATTCTCTATGTATAGTATCATGGCATCTGCAAACAGTGACAGCTTTATTTCTTCTTTTCTGATTTGGATTCCCTTTGTTTCTTTTTCTTCTCTGATTGCTGTGGCTCAAACTTCCAAAACTATGTTGAATAATAGTGGTGAGAGTGGGCAACCTTGTCTTGTTCCTGATCTTAGTGGAAATGGTTTCAGTTTTTCACCATTGAGGACGATGTTGGCTGTGAGTTTGTCATATATGGCCTATATTATGTTGAGGAAAGTTCCCTCTATGCCTACTTTCTGGAGGGTTTTTTTCATAAATGGGTGTTGAATTTTGTTGAAAGCTTTCTCTGCATCTATTGAGATGATCATATGGTTTTTCTCCTTCAATTTGTTAATATGGTGTATCATGTTGATTGATTTGTGTATATTGAAGAATCCTTGCATTCCTGGCATAAACCCCACTTGATCATGGTGTATGATCCTTTTAATGTGCTGTTGGATTCTTTTTGCTAGTATTTTGTTGAGGATTTTTGCATCTATGTTCATCAGTGATATTGGCCGGTAGTTTTCTTTCTTTGTGACATCTTTGTCTGGTTTTGTTATCAGAGTGATGGTGACCTTGTAGAATGAGTTTGGGAGTGTTCCTCCCTCTGCTATATTTTGGAAGAGTTTGAGAAGGATAGGTGTTAGCTCTTCTCTAAATGTTTGATAGAATTCACCTGTGAAGCCATCTGGTCGTGGGCTTTTGTTTGTTGGAAGATTTTTAATCACAGTTTCAATTTCAGTGCTTGTGATTGGTCTGTTCATATTTTCTATTTCTTCCTGGTTCAGTCTTGTAAGGTTGTACATTTCTAAGAATTTGTCCAGTTCTTGCAGGTTGTCCATTTTATTGGCATATAGTTGCTTGTAGTAATCTCTCATGATCCTTTGTTTTTCTGCAGTGTCAGTTGTTACTTCTCCTTTTTCATTTCTAATTCTATTGATTTGAGTCTTCTCCCTTCTTTTCTTGATGAGTCTGGCTAATGGTTTATCAATTTTGTTTATCTTCTCAAAGAACCAGCTTTTAGTTTTATTGATCTTTGCTATCGTTTCCTTCATTTCTTTTTCATTTATTTCTGATGTTTATGATTTCTTTCCTTCTGCTAACTTTGGGGGTTTTTTGTTCTTCTTTCTCTAATTTCTTTAGGTGTAAGGTTAGGTTGTTTATTTGAGATGTTTCTTGTTTCTTAAGGTAGGCTTGTATACTTATAAACTTCCCTCTTAGAACTGCTTTTGCTGCATCCCATAGGTTTTGGGTCGTCGTGTTTTCATTGTCATTTGTTTCTAGGTATTTTTTGATTTCCTCTTTGATTTCTTCAGTGATCTCTTGGTTGTTAAGTAGTGTGTTGTTTAGTCTTCCTGTGTTTGTATTTCTCACAGATTTTTTTCCTGTAATTGATATCAAGTCTCATAGCATTGTGGTCGGAAAAGATCTTGATACGATTTCAATTTTCTTAAATTTACCAAGGCTTGATTTGTGACCCAAGATATGGTCTATCCTGGAGAATATTCCATGAGCACTTGAGAAGAATGTGTATTCTGTTGGTTTTGGATGGAATGTCCTATAAATATCAATGAAGTCCATCTTGTTTAATATATCATTTAAAGCTTGTGTTTCCTTATTTATTTTCATTTTGGATGATCTGTCCATTGGTGAAAGTGGGGTGTTAAAGTCCCCTACTATGATTGTGTTACTGTCAATTTCCCCTTTTATGGCTGTTAGCATTTGCCTTAAGTATTGAGGTGCTCCTATGTTGGGTGCATAAATATTTACAATTGTTACATCTTCTTCTGGATCGATCCCTTGATCATTATGTAGTGTCCTTCTTTGTCTCTTGTAATAGTCTTTGTTTTAAAGTCTTTTTTGTCTGATATGAGAATTGCTACTCCAGCTTTCTTTTGATTTCCATTTGCATGGAATATCTTTTTCCATCCCCTCACTTTCAGTCTGTATGTGTCCCTAGGTCTGAAGTGGGTCTCTTGTGGACAGCATATATACGGGTCTCTTTTTTGTATCCATTCAGCCAGTCTATGTCTTTTGGTTGGAGCATTTAATCCATTTACATTAAAAGTAATTATTGATATGTATGTTCCTATTACCATTTTCTTAATTGTTTTGGGTTTATTATTGTAGGTCTTTTCCTTCTCTTGTGTTTCCTGCCTAGGGAAGTTCCTTTAACAGTTGTTGTAAAGCTGGTTTCGTGGTGCTGAATTCTCTTAGCTTTTGCTTGTCTGTAAAGCTTTTAATTTCTCCGTCAAATCTGAATGAGATCCTTGCTGGGTAGAGTAATCTTGGTTGTAGGTTTTTCTCTTTCATCACTTTTAATATGTCCTGCCACTCCCTTCTGGCTTGCAGAGTTTCTGCTGAAAGATCAGCTGTTAACCTTATGGGGATTCCCTTATGTGTTACTTGTTGTTTTTCCCTTGATGCTTTTAATATTTTTTCTTTGTATTTAATTTTTGACAGTTTGATTAATATGTGTGTTGGTGTGTTTCTCCTTGGATTTATCCTGTATGGGACTCTCTGCGCTTCCTGGACTTGATTAACTATTTCCTTTCCCATATTAAGGTAGTTTTCAACTATAATCTCTTCAAATATTTTCTCAGTCCCTTTCTTTTTCTCTTCTTCTTCTGGAACCCCTATAATTCGAATGTTGGTGTGTTTAATGTTGTCCCTGAGGTCTCTGAGACTGTCCTCAATTCTTTTCATTCTTTTTTCTTTATTCTGCTCTGCAGTAGTTATTTCCACTATTTTATCTTCCAGGTCACTTATCCGTTCTTCTGCCTCAGTTATTCTGCTATTGATCCCTTCTAGAGAATTTTTAATTTCATTTATTTTGTTGTTCATCTCTGTTTGTTTGCTCTTTAGTTCTTCTAGGTCCTTGTTAAACATTTCTCGTATTTTCTCCATTCTATTTCCAAGATTTTGGATCATCTTTACTATCATTATTCTGAATTCTTTTTCAGGTAGACTGCCTATTTCATCTTCATTTGTTAGGTCTGGTGGGTTTTTGCTTTGCTCCTTCATCTGCTGTGTGCTTCTCTGTCTTCTCATTTTGCTTAACTTACTGTGTTTGTGGTCTCCTTTCGCAGTCTGCAGGTTCGTAGTTTCCGTTGTTTTTGGTGTCTGTCCCCAGTGGCTAAGGTTGGTTCAGTGGGTTGTGTAGGCTTCCTGGTGGAGGGGACTAGTGCTTGTGTTCTGGTGGATGAAGCTGGATCTTGTCTTTCTGGTGGTCAGGTCCACGTCTTGTGGTGTGTTTGGGGTGTCTGTGGCCTCATTATGATTTTAGGCAGCCTCTGTGCTAATGGATGGGGTTGTGTTCCTGTCTTGCTAGTTGTTTGGCATAGGGTGTCCTGCACTGTAGCTTGCTGGTCGTTGAGTGGAACTGGGTCTTGGCATTGAGATGGAGATCTCTGAGAGATTTTTTTCCATTTGGTATTACGTGGAGCTGGGAGGTCTCTTGTGGACCAGTGTCCTGAACTTGGCTCTCCCACCTCAGTGGCACAGCCCTGATGCCTGGCTGGAGCCCCAAGAGCCTGTCCTCCACATGGCTCAGAATAAAAGAGAGAAGAAAAAGAAAGAAAGAAGAAGATAAAATAGAAGAAAATAAAGTAAAATAAAATAAAATAAAGTTATTAAAATAAAAAATAATTATTAAGAAAAGAATATTTTTAATTAAAAAAAAAATGGACAGACAGACCCTAGGACAAATGGTAAAAGCAAAGCTATACAGACAAAATCACACACAGCAGCATAAACATACACACTCACAAAAAGAGAAAAAGGTTAAAAAATATATATATCGTTGCTCCCAAAGTCCACCTCCTCAATTTGGGATGATTCATTGTCTATTCAGGTATTCCATAGATGCAGGGTACATCAAGTTGATTATGGAGATTTAATCGGCTGCTCTTGAGACTGCTGGGACAGATTTCCCTTTCTGTTCCTTGGTTGTACAGCTCCCGGGGTTCAGCTTTGGATTTGGACCCGCCTCTGCGTGTAGGTCACCTGAGGGCGTCTGTTCTTTGCTCAGACAGGTCGGGGTTAAAAGAGCAGCTGATTCGTGGGCTCTGGCTCACTCAGACCCGGGGGGGAGGGAAGGGTATGGATGCAGGGCGAGCCTGCGGCTGCAGAGGCCAGCATGACATTGCACCAGCCTGAGGCACGCCGTGTGTTCTCTTGGGGAAGTTGTCTCTGGATCACGGGACCCTGGCAGTGGCGGGCTGCACAGGCTCCCGGGAGGGGCAGTGTGGATAGTGACCTGTGCTCGCACACAGGCTTCTTGGTGGCAGCAGCAGCAGCCTTAGCGTCTCACGCCCGTCTCTGGGGTCCACGCTGATAGCCGCGGCTGGTGCCCATCTCTGGAGCTCCTTTAAGTGGCGCTCTTAATCCCCTCTCCTCGCGCACCAGGAAAAATATAGGCAAGAAAAAGTCTCTTGTCTCTTCAGCAGCTCCAGACTTTTTCCCGGGCTCCTTCCCGGCTAGCTGTGACGCACTAGCTCCCTTCAGGCTGTGTTCATGCAGCCAACCCCAGTCCTCTCCCTGGGGTCCAACCGAAGCCCGAGCCTCAGCTCCCAGCCCCCGCCTGCCCCGGCGGGTGAGCAGACAAGCCTCTCAGGCTGGTGAGTGCAGGTCGGCACCGATCCTCTGTGCGGGAATCTCTCCGCTTTGCCCTCCGCACCCCTGTTGCTGCACTCTCCTCCATGGCTCCGAAGCTTCCCCCCGCCGCCACCCGCAGTCTCTGCCCGCGAAGGGGCTTCCTAGTGTGTGGAAACCTTTCCTCCTTTGCAGCTCCCTCCCAGTGGTGCAGGTCCTGTCCCTATTCTTTTGTCTCTGTTTTTCTTTTTTCTTTTGTCCTACCCAGGTACGTGGGGAGTTTCTTGCTTTTTGGGAGGTCTGAGGTCTTCTGCCAGCGTTCAGTAGGTGTTCTGTAGGAGTTGTTCCACATGTAGATGTATTTCTGATGTATTTGTGGAGAAGAAGGTGATATCCACATCTTACTCTTCCGCCATCTTGAAGCTCCTCCCTGTCTTCATTTCTTTTCATTCTTTTTTCTTTGTTCTGTTCTGCAGCAGTGAATTCCACCATTCTGTCTTCCAGGTCACTTATCTGTTCTGCCTCAGTTATTCTGCTATTGATTCCTTCTAGTGTAGTTTTCATTTCAGTTATTGTATTGTTCATCTCTGTTTGTTTGTTCTTTAATTTTTCTAGGTCTTTATTAAACATTTCTTGCATCTTCTCGATCTTTGCCTCCATTCTTTTTCCGAGGCCCTGGATCATCTTCACTATCATTATTCTGAATTCTTTTTCTGGAAGGTTGCCTATCTCCACTGCATTTAGTTGTTTTTCTGGGTTTTTATCTTTTTCCTTCATCTGGTACATAGCCCTCTGCCTTTTCATCTTGTCTGTCTTTCTTTGAATGTCTAGGTACTCTTTACTAGATTAAATGTTTGTTCTATTCCTAGCTTACTAAAATTTTTGTCAAGAATTGTTATGCCTTTTCTGAATCTATCAAAACGAGTAAGTAACCTTTACTAAATTAATGTCATGAATTAATGTACTATTTCTGATGTTGAACCATCCTTCCATTTCTAAATTCTACTTGGTAGTGATGTGTTGTTTTTTAAATATACTGCTGTATTTAGTTTGCTAATATTTAATTTAAGTTCTTTGTACTTATAATTATGAATGAGATTAGGTTCCAATATTTTCTTTCTATTTTTCTTTTGTATAATTTTTGTTGGCATTGGTGTAAACGTTATGTTAAACTTATAGAAGGAATTTGACAGATTTCCATCTCTTTCCATTCTCTGAAACAGTTTAAATGACATAGAAGTCATCTGTACCTTGGAGGTTTGAGAAAATTTACTCACAGAATCACCTGAGTCTGGAACTTTTGAAGGGAGAATATCTTTGACTAACTTAAAAATATTTTAAGGATATTGATCTATTTTTTACCTTTTCTTGTATATTGTTTGGCAAATTTATATTTTCCTAGAAATTCTTCCATTTCATCTAGTTTCTCAGTATTTTATTATGTTTCATATATTATTCTAATCCTTTAAACATCTGTATATATGGTTATACTCTTTTATTATTATTATTGGTGGTGCTACTATTGTGGTTTTTCTCTTTATTTATTAGAGTTTGGTAGAGCCTTGCTCATTAAATTGCTCTTTTTAAAGAAACAGTTTTGGAGTTGCAGATTTTATTTTCATCAAATTTCTGTTTTTATTTTTCTTATTTCCTCCCTTCTATTTTTGTTGTTTTTGTTCTTTTCCAATTTCTTTTTTTAATTTAAAACAAATTATTGAAGTCTAGTTGATTTACAATGTTGTGTTAATTTCAACTGTACAGCAAAGTGACTCAGTCATACATATACGTATATATTCCTTTTCATATTCTTTTCCATTATGGTTTGTCACAGGATATTGAATATAGTTCCCTGTGCTATACAATAGGACCTTGCTGTTTATCCATCCTGTATATATTCAATAATAGTTTGCCTCTGCTAATCCCAAACTCTCATTCCTTCTCCAGTTTCTTATGTTGAATGCTCTGTTTATTTATTTACTTTTTTAGTCTTTTTCTTACCAATAGTTGGATCTGAAAAGACTATACACATCTCTGAATAACATTGTGGTCATATCCCAAAGCTTTTCTTTCTTCTTGTCTACTTTATTGAGGTAAAATTTATATATCATAAAACTCATTCATTTAAAGTGCAGAATTCATTCATTTCTAGTAAATGTACAGAGTTGTGCAGCTATCATCACAACCTAATTTTAGAATATTTCCACCACCCTAAAAAGAAACCTTCCACCTTTTTGCAGTCATTCCCCAGTCCCCAGGCACTTGGTCATTTTTAAAAACACAGATGTCCAAATCGCACTGTAAACTCCTATGTGAGTCAGCCTCTGGGGATGTGCTCCTCACATGTGTATATCCTAAAAGATATTCAGGTGATTCAACTTTGACCCAGGTTTGAGAATCACCTTGATGTGAAAAGAAAGTATTTAAACTGCTTGGTTAGAGAGGAATCAAGAAGAGTTAGAAAGTTAAATAATTCACTGGAACACAGTTTAAGGAATCAAATTCTTTAAATTACCTTGGTAACACGGGATTCTTGCATTCAGGGATTTAATCAATTCATTTTTATATTTCTCACAATGCTAAGTATAGTGATTAACGTAAAGGCGGTGCTTCAAATGTATGTTTTAAAGTAGAACGGACTTTATTTATACAGGGTGTCAAATCTACAAATATTATTCCCTAAGAGATATTTTTCACTCAACTTTAAAACTTTTTTAGAAAACACTTTGTTTTTCATATACAATTCTAAACTTTATTAAAGTCTAACTTATAATAAAACATTGAAAGCATTTTATTTCCCAAAACAACACATTTCCTCTTTTTTAGAAAGCCAAACGAGTCCATCACAATTAACGCTGTATAGCAAATCCTGCATAACAATAATTAACCACATATTGTTAATTACTATACAAATGCATTGGATTTAATTAGCTTGAACCAGCATTTTCTATATATTACAAAATGAACCAATGTTATTCTTTGGATAATTATTCTTCAGAAGGAAGTACTCTTTTTCAACAGTCTTTTAATGTATTTATTAGTACTTCAATAATATTGAAGTCATGCTCTTGCAATTTAGTTAAAATATTCCATTTAAATTAAACATTTGAACTCTCTGGAATTCTCAAATTAGGGATTGGTTTGCAATTATGCCATTTGTGGATATAGTGCAATATAATAACTATAAAGCTCTTTTATTGAGGTAAGAATACATAATGTAAAATTTACCATCTTAACCATTTTTAACTGTACACTACAATAGTGTTAAGTACATGCACATTGTTATACTACAGAGCTCTAGAACTTTTTCATCTTGCAAAACTGAAACGATACACATTGAACAACAACTCCCCTTTGCCCACTTCCCCCAGCCCCTGACAAACATCATTCTACTTTTTGTTTCTAAGACTTTGACTATTTTACATACCTCATAAAAGTGGAATCATGCAGATTTTGTGTGTTTGTGTCTTACTTGTGGCTTATTTCACTTAGCATCTTGTCCTCAAGGTCCATCCATGTTGTAGCATAGGGCAGGATTTCCTTTCTTTTAAGGCTGAATAATATTCCACTGTATGTGTATACCATATTTTCTTTATCCATTCATCTGTTGATGGACATTTAGGTTGCTTCTACCTCTTGGCTATTGTAAATTATGCTGCAATGGACATAGGTCTGCAAATACCACTTTGAGACCCTGTTTTCAATTCTTTTTTTTCTTTTCCAGGTAATTTGTTTTGTTTTGTTTGTTTTTTAAATTATTTTATTTTATTTTATTTTCATGGAAAGGCACTTTATTTTAAATAGAGCAGTGTGTATGTGTCAATCCCAAATTCTTTTGGATATACACAGAAGTGGAGTAGCTGGATCATATGGTAATTTGAAACTTTCTATTGTTTTCTATAGCCTGGACCCATTTTACATTTACCCATTTTACATTCCCACCAACAGTGCACAAGTGTTCCAATTTCTCCACACCTTCCCCAACACTTGTTATTTCCTGGGTTTTTTTGATAGTGGCCATCCTAAAGGTATGAGGTGATATATCATTGTGGTTTTGATTCGTATTTCCCTGATAATTAGTGATATTGAGCATCTTTCTGTATGCTTGTTGGCTATTTGTATATCTTTTTTAGAGAAATGTCTATTGAAGTCCTCTGCCCATTTCTGAATGAGGCTGTGTTTTACTGTTGAGTTGTACAAGTCCTCTATATCTTCTGGATATTAACCCCTTATCAGAAATATGGTTTGAAAATATTTTCTCCCATTCCATAGGTTGTCTTTTCACTCTGTTGATCATTTCTTTTGCTGCACAGAAGTTTTAAAGTTTGATGTAGTCCCATTTGTCTATTTTTGCTTTTGTTGCCTGTGTTTTTCATGTCACATCCATGGCATCATTGCCAAATCAAATGTCATGAATCTTTCCCCCTATATTTTCTCTAGGAGTTTTAGAGCTTCAGGTCTTATGTTTAGGTCTTTAATCCATTTTGAGTTAATTTTTGTATGATGTAAGTTGAACATCAAACTTCATTCTTTTTCATGTGACTCTCCAGTTTTCCAGGCACCATTTGTTGGAGAGACTATTCTTTCCCCATATGATCATACATATAAGGTCTTATTTCTGTGTTCTCTATTCTGTTCCATTGGTTTATATGTCTGTTTTTATGCCAGTACCATACTGTTTTGATTACTGTAGCTTTGTAGTATGTTTTTAAACCAGGACGTTTGAGGCCTCCAACTTTGTTTTCCTCTCTCAAGATTGTTTTGGCCATTGTGGGTCCTTTGAGATTCCATATGAATTTTAACATGATATTTTTCTATTTTTGCCAAAAAAAAATGTCATTGGGATTTTGATAGGGATTGCATTGAATCTGTGTATTGCTTTATGTAATATGGACATTTTAATAATATTAAGCCTTCCAATCCATGAACATGGAATGTCTTTCCATTTATTTGTTTCTTCTTTAATTTCTTTCAGCAATGTTTTGTAGTTTTCTGTGTATAAGTCTTTTGCCTCCTTGGTTAAGTTTATTCCTAAGGATTTTATTCATTTTGATGCTATTATAAATGAGATTGCTTTCTTAATTTCCTTTTCAGATTGTTCATGTATTGAATTGCAACTGATTTTCGTGTGTTTATTTTGTATCCTGAACTTTGCTGAATTCATTTATTAGTTCCAGCAGGGTTTTTTTTGTATGTGGAATCTTTAGGATTTGCTACACAAAAGATATGTCATCTGCAAACAGAGCTAATTATACTTCTTCCTTTCCTGTTTGTATGTCTTTATTTCTTTTTCTTACCTGATTTCTCTGGCTAGGAGTTCCAGTACTATGTTGAATAGAAGTGGTGAGAGTGAGCATCTTTACATTGTTCCTAATCTTAAGGGGAAAGTTTTCTGTTTCTCACCATTTAACTCAAAATTTTATTGTTTTAGTGCCTATTGAGATGACAGGTTTCCAGTATTTTAACACAAATTTCCTGAGGGTGAGGGCCAGCCACAATCTTAATCAAACTCATGAGAGAAAAATATGGTAATAGCTGATACACTAGGCAAAAGTTCAAACTCAGCAAACTTGTGTTCTACTCCAGGACAGTCACTAATTTGCAGTGTTTCCTTAGACAAGCTTTTTTTTCTCCACCAAGTACCTGTTTTCCCTTCTGTGAAATGGGATAACTTTTCTAGAATAATTTTATCTCTCAAAAGTTTTAAGGTTTTATCTCTTTATGTTTTATGTGTATGTAAATTACTTTGTGCTAATTGGTGATAAGAATAACTTTAGTGAAATTACAGCAAAATCTTTTTATGGGAAAAGATTATTGAGATCCTCATTTTTATTCTGAAAAGAAAGTAAAACTTCATAAAGATGGTAATTTTTGGATTTGCATTTATACTGATCTTTAAAAATCAAGGTAGTAACTATTACCTATAAATAAATAGCATAACTCTATTTTTAAGTACAGTGTTTTGAAGTAAGGTAGCATGCAAGAAAGTTTGTTGAATTCCTATTAAATAAAAAAGTAATTTTAAATTGTATGGTGTATTACATTTTCCTTACATGTTGTATTAGTTTTCTTTTGCTTTTCATCTAAATCAGGTAAGGGTGTTATCCATCCTGGTGCACAGTTTGTCTCTATCTGTGGACCTGTGAAACTAGAAAACAAGTTTTTCTGCTCCCAGATACACCGTTGGGACAAGCATAGGATAACACTTATTGATATTCCAGCTCAAAAAGGAGAAAATAGAAGAAGGTAAAAAAGAAGTGGCTGATCCCAAGAACTTTGAAATTCAGCTGGGGAAACTCCATTAAGTTTCAAGTTCTGGAATTATCCTCTATGGTGTGTGGAATGAGTCATTCTTTCTTTTTCATGAAAAAGTATGTGTTGGCAGCTATGAAATTTATCAGCCTGTTTTCTGCCTGTAGAATCGTGACAGTCTCACAGCATTCTTTCTTTTCATGCTCTCTCTTTCTTTTACTCCAAGCTGATAGTGTTTCTGCTGATGTAAAATTCTCAAGAACTTTGTGGGTCTCCCATGTATGTCACAAGAATTTGCTCTATTAGATAAGAGGCTCATCCATAGGTCTTTCCTAGATAATCCCATCTCTATTCTTGGATTTTGCTGAGATAGCTGAGGGACAAAGTCTTTAAACTTCTTAGAAACTCTCTGGTTTGATTGAGGGAATCTGTGAGTCATACCCCTTTCAAAGAACCTTTTGTGTGACTGAATACTCTGAACTTTTGATCTTTCTGAGCTATTAGCAGAAGTTTGTCCAGCCACATCCTCAGTTTTTTTCTCTAGAGTACACTTCCCTGACAGTGAATCTCTCAATTTTAGTGTCCTTTCTAATCTGGATAGGCTGAGAATTTCCCAAAACATCAAATTCTGAATCCTATTTGTTTAACAGTTCTTTCCTCAATTTATTTCTTTTCTTTCACATTTTACTATAAGCAGCTAGAAGAAAACCATTTGCATCTTCAACACTTCGCTTGAAAATCTCCTCAGCTGAATGTCCAGTTTCATCATTTTTAAATTCTGTTTTCCACAGAACTGCAGAATACAAATCCTTGAAGTACCTATTTCTACTAAAGGTCTATTCAATGCAATCTAGACTTTTTTCTATCATGCTTCTCTAGCAATCTTCTAGCCTATGTCTACTGCCCAATTCCAAAGCCACTTTCACATATTTAGTTATCTGTTACAGCAGCATCTCACTTCCAGGTACCAAAATCTGTATTAGTTTTCTATTGTTGCCATAACAAATAACTGCAAATCTATTGGTTTAAAACAGCACAAATGTATTATTTTACAGTCCTGTAGATTGGAAGTCTGACACTCACTGAGTTAAAATCTGCAGGGCTGTTTTCCTTTCTGGAGGCTCTAGAGGAGAATCTGTTTTCTGCTCACTCAGATTGTTGGCAGAATTCAATTCCTTGTGTTTGTAGGACTAAGGTCCCCATTTGCTTCTTGGCTGTAACACGAGATTGTTCCAAGCTTCTAGAGACCACTGCACTCCTTGGTGCATAGCCCCATTTCTCTACAAAGCCTGCAAAATCAGTTTGTCACATCACATCTCTCTAACTTCCATAGCTTTTGATATGGAAAGTTGCCATAGTCACTCATTTCCAAAGGGTCTATAATCTCATTATTTTTCTTTCTTTTTATTCCCAGAGTCACTTAGAAGCCTGTTCTAAAATTACCAACTCTTTGGACTTGGGGCTAGTGTGTGTGTACGCGCGCGTGTGTGTGTGTGTATTGCAATATGGTCAGAGAATGTAACATTTATGGTTTCAACTTTGGGAATTTTGTTGAGATTGTCTTTGTGACCTAATACATGACCAATTTTTGTAAAAGTTCCACAGACATTTGAGAAAAACATGTATTTTCTGTTTATTTGGTATAAAGTTCAATATATCTATAAGATTTAGTTTGTAACTGTGTTAACCAAATTCTCTATATCCTCATTTATTTTCATTGCCTTGATCTGCCATTTTTTAGAGAGATGTACTAAAGTGTACATTCTATTTTGGATTGTGAATTATTCTACAATTTTCTGGAAGAGAAAAAGCACTATATAGATCTAAATCATGTTATATATAATCAATGATCCTGAATAGAAATATAACTAATTAAAACTGGAGAAATCTGTTTACATAGTATCACAAAAGCATCCTAATGAGTTTTTGCCATTTCTTCTTCTTGCATTTAATGCACTGACCCCACTGGTACCCCACCACTAACTTTGTTCTTTCATTCTCACCAATTTTCTTGAACGTGGAGAATTTTTTGCTTCCCAGGATCTACAGTCTAGAAAGTTTGAAAGAATAGGGCAATTCAAGAAACTGGTGAAGCATTCTGAGAGGAATTTGGGGTTTTATAACCAATTTAGTCCCCAAATCCCAAGGGAGGGAAGTTGGGAGACAGGGCAGTTTCCAGGAGTCAGGTCTCTGCTCTGCTTGCAGCATTTTTAATATGGAATAGACCTTCTCTTTATTTGCATTTTGTAAAATTAGAGTTTGGAAAGTAGCTCAGTACTGACTCGATGAATTAGTTTTGTGAGTTTGTTTTTAGTTTAAATCTTTTAGCTTAGTCTAGTGACCACCATCATGAAGAACTATGGCATATAACTTTCTTAGTGTAACATCCCAAATGCTGCCTTAAAAGAAATGGAGAATTTTTTTTTTTTAAATCACATAATCCCTGTCTTAAATGCAGCACACTCTACATTCCGATGTGAAGACCTATCGAGGGTACACTCAGAAAGAATTGCTCCCATTTTTTTCCAAGATTTATGTGTTTCCATTGTAAAACTGCTTTTTCATAACTTTATCTTAAGGACCTTAAGTGTCCTGTAGTTAAATATGCTTAGTTGGGAGAGTTAAGAAAATGTAAAACCTATTTAAGAACCACTCTTTGCTAACTTACTTTTTAGGAAAGTAAATTCAACAGGGTTCTATGAAATAATGGGCCAGTGAAGATTTACTGTCTTAGTCATTTCGAGGGCTGAACCTCTTGGTTTTCTATGCCTTACTAAACTAGTTACTCTGCTGAACTATGAATTAACAAAATAAAAACCATCAGCAGCATAAAAAGAAAGCTGCTGCAATATCCTCTTATCAGAAAAAAGAGAAAAGGCATAAAATCTTCGGCTGTAGGAACAAATAGTAAATCATTTACGCAAGAGAGATTTGGGAGAGGAAATGTGGCATCCAGACAAATAAATAAAATACTGACAGTGCAGTATTAAAATGAATTTAGCTAGCATTTAACCAAAGAGTGAAAATAGCCTGGTTTTAGCCTCAGGCTGGTTGAAGAGCACAAACTTCTTAGGCTGCATATGCTGACCTGCAAGCAGAATTTTCCTGTCAATTCACACTTCACAGGCTTTCCCAAGAAACATGTTGTCAAATTTTAGATATGCCAAGATCTTGGTTCAAGATCATGGGGATACACATGTCTTCACAGGAAGATATATAAAAGGTTACGGTCAAAGTTTAATGTAAAGGATGAGACTTATCTGTCCATGTCCTTTCTTGTCAGTTGCTCATTGGTTCCCAAGTTATAAAATGCCCTTTCTTCCTTTTCCTTTGTCTCAGCTACAACCCTGGAGACTCCACAAGAGCTCAAGTCTAAACCTTCAACTTTCCTTGACAAGCCTATCACGTCCCCCTGACCTCGCCAGCTTGAAGGAGTCTTTCTTCCTGCTTTTGAATTTTTGTACCAATTAGTACCCGTTCATTTGCCAAATAGCCATGTGCTGACTTGTTACTTTTTCCTTTACTGCTTTTTAAGCAATTCTTTACTTCTTTCCTGTTATTGAACTTTCAACATTTATTTTTAATCATTTATATTAGTTTTTAAGTTCCTTGAAGTCAGAGTCCATGTGTTATTCTTATTTGAATAAGAGGGAAAGGAAAAGGGTCAAAAAAGTGGTAACCTCTACTTGAATTGGGGCTCTCAGCTATTGCAAACACGTGAAGCCAAAGAAATATACCCATTTTTAATGACAATGTACAGAACTCAGCCAGGCTGCATGGGATAGTGTGGTTACTATTTATTACTATTATCTTGGAGATAACCTCCAGTGGTTTACTAGTCACATCCTGTCAGATACACCTTGTGGGGGAAGCTGAGGAAGGTGAGTTAAAAAGGGTAAGAGAAAGAAAGGTAGACTAGAGAGGCGCAGTGAGGGGCAGGGCCTGAAGCAGTTGCAGGGGATGGATTCAGGGCCAGGGAAAGGGCTCTAGGCAAACATCAAAGATAAGAATGGGGAGGAAGTCTACTCCCTGCACCGTGATGCATGCCTGGATCAACTTAGATTAAAGAGCCAGAGACAAAGCAGATATATCTGAGCCACAAAACAAGTTTAGGGCTTCAAACAAGCTGTCTCTCCACATCTACAGAGCTTTTATGCTTTAGTTGAAAATAATCTGTTCCAGAACATATGGATCTCTCAGTTCAGGTACCATTTAGGCTGCTAGGAGAAGTCTCTTTTGCTCCTTTCGTTCTTTAGGTATTTTCAGGCATCCTTGCACTTCCTTGGGGCCCTGGAATGGTCCTATCTTATTCCCATCAACTCCACCTTCCACACCATGTCTTTTATTCATATGCTCAGCCTTATCTAAATGCTCTTTCCTGTCTCCTCTGTATTCGGGCTGCCAATGTGATTTCCCTACTGCAGAGAACTGCATTCTCAGGCGCAAGTTGCCCTGTGAGGCTTCCAGTTTCTGGTTGTCTCAGCGAGTGTTTGCAATATCACTGCCTGGAGTGGCAATAAAGCCCTATTCACAGAAGATGCTATGTCAGACTTCTACACTGACTTCTATTATTCCAATCCCTTGAGCCATTCTAAAGAGCTTTATCTGTTCCTTCCACTTTCCCTAGCATTAGCCATGTGCCCATTTCTCCTGGCTATTTTAGTAGAGTGTACCTGTTTGGTCTGCTTGAACAGGAATTAGGAAGTCCTGTTGATGGTAGCTTACAGGGTTACTCAGGGTCTGTACAGACTTGCTATTTCTCAGATTATTTATGCAATTTATTTGTCTACATTCTCTTACCTCTGTATCTCTTAAATCCATCTTAATGCAATACAGCCCTTAGTGCCAAACCAATTTTTTCTAATACATGTTTTCCCTAAAGCCCCAATACATTCATTCCTTTGTTCTGATTTATTGCTGCTGCCTAACCACAGCTGCGAGGCAGAAAAAATAATAATAATAAAAATTTTAAAATCCTAGTAACAAGCACGTCAGGATTAACATACTAGGTCTATGTTAAACCACCCAACAATGAACTAACTCATCTTTAATTTATTAGCTTGATTTTGATATAAATTCTGAATGAAAAGTAAAAGGTTGTGTAGATTAATAATATTAAAGTTGCAAAACAAACCCCTGAAAAATAAGAAATGTTAAGCAAAGGGAGCTGTGCCATCTTTAATTCATTGTTCTGTTCCCAGGCAATTCCACGCATGCAGGATGCAGGCTCACAGCAGCGTTTTTTAAAAGACTCTGCAGTACCAGAACCATCAATGCAACGTATAAGCAGCACAGCATATTACTCCAAACTTTAGGGTCTAACTCACATGTATTCTGTGTGATATTGTCATGAGAAATACTTCATTATGACCTTTCATTAAGTATCACTTGCTTCTCTAAGTTCTATCAGATAGGTCTATCATTCTAGAGGCAAAAATTGCAGGTCAAGTACTAGATAAATCCCTAAGTGGCCTAAGGAAGGTATTACCCGGCATTCATAGTGTTCAACCTGCAGCCAGGGATTAAGCACTGTGGAGCTGAGGAATCTAAACCAACAATCTCAGAATGAAAAGAGCATCAGTGTCAAGTGACTTGGGCTTTCTCAAAACTTTTAATATTCAGTAAAATCTTGTTTATTTTCTGTTCATCCTGTTGGCACTGACAAGAAAGAGTGAAATTGGCATGTTAATTCTACAAACACTAGAAAAGTTTTATAAACAACTTAGTTAATAATTAGCTGAAACAGTCTCCCTTTAATATGTACATCAGCAGGTCTCAACAGAACACACTGCTGTGTTGAAAGCAACCTAATACCAATCATAGTAAAAATATGAAAGTTTGCAAATGATTGACTTTTAAAAATAAATCAGAGAACACTTAAGGTTATCCCAATAATATCATGGTCACACATTTGCATTTTAATATGCTTTCTTGAGAGAAAAAGCAAGGGTGGGGTTACAGAGATGAAGCCAGGAACTGCACATGGGGCTGTGTTGCTCATGCCAACACCGTTCTTGTATTTCACAGAAAAAAACAGAGAAACTACTGCTTTACATGGTCAATTTTCTTAACCCTTTTCTCATACAAAGGTAGAACTAAACCTTGCTTGCTTGCCTTTTTTTTTAATTGAACTATAGTTGATTTACAATGTAGTGTTAGTTTCTGGTATACAGCAAAGTGATTGTTATACATATATATACATGTATTCTTTTTCATATTCTTTTCATTATGGTTTATTAGAGGATACTGAATATAGTTCCCTATGCTATACAGTAGGACCTTGTTGTTTATCTATTTTATATATAGGAGCTTGTATCTGTTAATTCCAAACTCCTAATTTATCACTCCTCTACTCCTTTCCTCTTTGGTAACCATAAGTTTGTTTTCTATGTCTGAGAGTCTGTTTCTGTTTCATGAATAAGTTCATTTGTGTCATATTTTAGATTCCACATATAACTGATGTCATATGGCATTTGTCTTTCTCTTTCTGACTTCACTTAGTGTGATAATCTCTAGGTCCATCCATGTTGCTGCAAATGGCATTATTTCATTCTCTTTTTGTGGCTGAGTAGTATTCCATTGTGTATATATACCACATCTTCTTTATCCATTCAACTGTCGATGCCCTTGCGTTTCTAATTATAGCTGATGGTTAGAATTAATTATGTTTTACTTGCTGTCTAAACCTATATGTAGCAAAGAATGTGGGCCTTGGAGATTTACCCACCACTAGTGTATTATTGAACATTGCAGTGAAATGAGGAGACGTGGTAGGAAAGAGGAATATAATCTGGAGAAACAGTGGAGCCTCAAAGTGTGACACCACCTTGATGAGGTCACCTCAGGCCAGTCTTAATCTTGCAGGTTGAGAAACAACTTTGCTAGGACTCAGATGTTTGTCAGACTGAGACAACTGATTGGGACTGTCCAAACTGTCAAGGGACTGCTGTACAATATTATTCACTTACGGACGTTATACACGTGTTTATGGTGGGAATATTCTTTTCCAATTACCAAAGTTACTTCCTTCCTGATTTCATAATACCCCAAGAATTGAATTTGTGATTATAAGGTTAGCTGGTAGGCATGGAATCAGAGAAAAAAGTGGAGGAGGGTCTAAGAATATCCTCCAGGCCACGAAGAGGTTCGAAGAATTATCCTTCACCCACATAGAGAATACCTTTCTAGTCACCAGACTGAGTGAGTTCCCAGGGGAGGCACACCCTCCTCTGAAGGGCACTGGGCAGACACTGCCAATTGCTGGCTCTCTGGATTTCCTTTCTCTGTGCTCTAAGCTTCCTGAGACCCTTCTACTCAGACAGTTGGTTCAGTTTCAGTATATTTCTGCAACCGTTAGGGTTCTGTGGTTGCACAAAATAGAAACTGACTTCCACTAACTTGAGCACAAGAGTGGAATTTATTGGAGAGAGCTGAGAACTTCTACCCAATTGAATGAAAAACTGAAGTCCTAGGTCTCTAAAAGGATCCATGCAGCTGCCCTCCGAATGCTTACCTCTTGGTGGGAGGAAAGGAAACAGACAGTTAAATAAAAAGAAGCAATAAAGTATGTAACTTTACTATAGAAATACACTCAGATTAATAAGGATTACCAAGGAGGGAATGGTCAATTGTCCCTGGCAAGGGTTAGGAATAAGGTTCAAGGTAAGGAACCTTACCTACTTTTGCTAGGTAATAAAATATATTGAACTGCATAGGGGAGGTGATATTTGAACTGACTCTTAAAAGATGAGTAGGTGTTTGCCTGGTACTCAAAGAAAGAAAGGGCACTCGAGGCACAGAGACACAGAAGTGTGACAAAGTATGGCATATCTGAAGAAGTGGATGTCATCCCACTTACCTTCAGCATGGAGTGGGGGTTGGTAAGGTGGAGTTTAGTGAGAAAAACTGGACAGGGGGCAGAAGACTGACTGTGAAGAATCATGTTGCAATAAACTGATCATAGAAAACTACTATCACATTCAAAAATAAGTTTTATGTGTAAAACTCCTACACACTAGAAACTCAAAAAAATTTAAAAGTACTCATGGGTTTATTTTTCAAAGCTCAACAGTTTTCTTCCTTCTTCTCTTGGGAATCACTGATTCTCTCCTCATCAATAACTCACCACCAACCATGCCCTCCACACACACACACACACACACACACACACACACACACAAATCTGCATGATATTTCATGCCCACTGGAGTTGTTTTTGAAAGTTTAGGATATGGGCAACCTTACAATGTAATCCCATCAAGACAGACTAGACTTCTCTTTGAGAACCATTCTCTGAAAATCCTGCCTTGGTAATAGCAGATTTTGCCAATAATAAGTTGAGCAATTTCTAAGAGATCTTTTTGCTAGGTAATAAAATATATTGAACCTATTTTTCTAATCCATACTGGCCTACAGATATGTTCAAACTAGTTAGTCCAGCTGTGGGTAGAGAGGGTAACTCATAGAGCCCAAACTGAGTATCAGACTATGCTGGCCTCTTTTTCCATCAGCCTCATGGATATCTTAAGGCAACATGTGGTGGGTCCAGAGATAAATAAACCTTGGAGGGAAGAATTGTGAAGGATTTTGTCCATTCTAGACACAAGAGTTTTGACCATAATACTCAATTAGTATGCATTCAACTCATGTACTAAATAACTAAAACCTGAGAGGGCCCTTTTATTTTGGAATTTACAAAGGCAACCAATGGATTTGATGAGAAAACTGAATCCTCATTCTGAAATGAGTATTTTAATATTAAAATAGTCTATCATATATAACTGAATAAAGTAAAGAGTATTTTGTATTTAATATATTGTTTATTGTGGATTCTGCTGTCTATTGCCCTTTTTCACTGACTAAGGAAGTGAGGAAACCCCTACTTAGTGTGGCCCAAGAACTGTTCTGCTTCTTCTAGGTTTTAGAAATCCTCTTGCCTTAGCTCCCTAGGTTGGGATTCCACTTCTCTTTCAGGGCCCTTATTTCTAATGGCAGGCTTAGAGGCTTTGCATATGCATTCCTCAAAGGGCAGTTTTTACCAGTAGTTTTCTATAGAAGACTTTGTTTTCTTTCAAAATGCTCTGCAAAGCACTATTTACAATAGCCAGGACATGGAAGCAACCTAAGTGTCCATTGACAGATGAATGGATAAAGAAGATGTGGCACATATATACAATGGAATATTACTCAGCCATAAAAAGAAACGAAATTGAGTTATTTGTAGTGAGGTGGATGGACCTAGAGGCTGTCATACACAGTGAAGTAAGTCAGAAAGAGAAAAACAAATACTGTATGCTAACACATATATATGGAATCTTTAAAAAGTGGTTCTGATGAACCTAGGGGCAGGACAGGAATAAAGACGCAGATGTAGAGAATGGACTTGAGGATACGGGGAGGGGAAAGGGTAAACTGGGATGAAGTGAGAGAGTAGCAATGACATATATACACTACCAAATGTAAAATAGATAGCTAGTGGGGAACATCTGCATAGCACAGGGAGATTAGCTTGGTGCTTTGTGTCCACCTAGAGGGGTGGGATAGAGAGGGTGGGAGGGAGGCTGAAGAGGGAGGGGATATGGGGATATATGTATACATATAGCTGATTCACTTTGTTATACAGCAGAAACTAACACACCATTGTAAAGCAATTATACTCAGGTAAAGATGTTCAAAAAAAAATTTTTTTTTAATGCTCTGCAAAATGCTGGCTGACCACTTTAGTTAGCAGAAATGGCTATGTTGCTACAGTTTTCTGTCTGTCTGTCTCTCTAACCTGAGTGTTCTAGGGCCACATTGTATCTGTCCCAGTCACTTTCTGTGATGTGGAAAAAAGGGAAAAGGAGGATTGGTTATGTTTTGACACCATCAGTATCCTTACCTTCTCTTTTCCACATCCCTCCCCCCAAATAAGTAGCAGCTCATAACACTTTCCAATAGGATGTAACATTAATAATTCTGCCAGTAAAGAAGATCCAGAAATAAAACCTAACTTACTATTTCCAATTTTGTACAAGATCACAATTAAAATCTCTAAGAAGCAGGGAGTTTTAAGAAGACCCTTAGATTATTTTTAAACTTTGATTCTCCATACCATCTCAGATTCTTATTACCAGAGTACATTTCAACTATGGCAGATGGCATATTCCAAAGATGGCTGCAACAATATCTCCCAACCCACATGCTCTTCTACAATGTGACATTGCTACCTTCCCATCAATAGGTCACTACTTCTCTACCCCACTGAATCTGGGAAGTCCCATGATTGCTTTGGCAATAGAATATAGTGGAAGTGATGTGCCAGTTCTGGGCTTAGCCATTAACTGGCCTGGCACTTTCAATTCCTGCTTATTAGAAGCCAGCTGCTATGTAAGCAGTGGGATTACCTAAGAAACCACCCTATGAGAATCCCAAACCACACTGAAAGACCCTGGAGGATGAGATGCCATGTGGAGACAGAGAGAAGCCAAGGAACACTGAAACTCGATGTAGGAGTGAAGGCATGATCTTGGGCATCCAGCCCAGCAGAGCCTTCAGAGGCCTTTGTGACTGTAACTGAATGAGAGTCCCCAAAAAAGAACTTCCTGGCTGAGCCTTGTCAACCCACAGAACTATGAGAGATAATAAAGTTTTGTTTTAGGCCACTAGGTTCTGGGATAGTTTGTTAAGCAGCAATAGATAGCTGGAACCCAACCTCTGGTGACCATAGGAGGGTCTGAGGACAACCCTTCTTCCCAAACTTTAAATGGAGTAGCTCTGGGTTTATCTATTTTACATTTGGGGATTCTTCATGAGACATTATTTAGAAAAGAGTGGCCCCACCTCTTTAAAAAGTTTGTCTATGACTCCCATGGGTAATTGAGAGTTAGCTAAATAAATGTGAACCACCCTTGAGGACCATAAAAAACACTGTGACATCAAATCTCCCCTGATCAGATTCTTTTAGACATAAATATACTTAGGCCACTCCAGATGGTTGTGTATTTATGTCTGATTTCTAAAGCCCTTGATATAAAGGATTCCAATTCTGGTTTCTAATGGTGCTCACTGTTGGGAAATTCTTTTTTACTCAGAGACCCTATAGATTGTGGACTCTGCCCTATTCCTACAGCTGCCCTTGTTTGAGTTCAGGAAAAGGAACTCATGGCATCTGTCTTAGTGATACGGACTGTAGCTCTTGGAAGAGAGCAAAAACCCCTTACTTGGTGCCACTGTCCTGTGTTAGGCACAAGATGATGAGAAAATCATCTTAATAAGGGCATTCATTTTCATTAGAAATGGCTTCTTCATAAAACCTGCACATCCTCTGACCCCGAGCTTTGCTTAAAACATTTGTAGTGCCCTTGCCAATCAAAATAACTTTTCCTTCAACACTTAGCAAAGCTATATGTAGAAAGATTTCCTTAAAGGCTTTCAGCATGCTCAGCTAAGAGCAGTGTTTTTCGTCTTCTACACTAGAGTGCTGTTTCCTTTTATCATTCAGACCATCTGTGATGAAGTCTACTTTGTTAACTCAGAAAACCTCAATTTCTGTTAGACTTTAAGATGAAGCATTAACATATTTTTATGGATATGCTACCATTATGGTTTTGGAGACTTCTCATTTCTGTTATTAAAAAGAAAAAAGCTGCCATCTAAGCTTCTCTTAAGAAACCATTTTTACATTTATAATCTTTAAAGATGCTTATGGAAAGAAG